>NC_090445.1:449984550-450287580 GCF_031143425.1 Pleurodeles waltl | reverse complement strand
GGCGTTCCAACATCAGTACAGTTGGGGCACTCAGAGCACGGATGCACGTCCTTCACAGTTTGTTTTACAGTGTAGACTGGAAAACACAGGATTTTCTTTAACCTTTACATACCTGATGACAATCAGTATAAATGCTGCCATAACCTCAAAGAACTTTTTAGTGTTGGGTGCTTATGCTATGGCCCACTCAGGCTATGGTAGGCTACGTGATCTGCCCTTGTGACAATCCACAAGGTCTCAGGACACCCAGGAACTACTTCCACCCCTATTTGTTAAGTAGATTCACCTCATATGGCTTTAGCTCACTGTTAACAGCATGTTGCTGTGAAGTGGCCAGCAGATTTGCAGCTGTCTCAGGTCAGGACATATGCCACCTGCTGGATGCCTCTCAGTTAAGGACATATGCCACCTCCAGGATGCCATTATTCTTTTTTTATTCATTCATTATTGACCACAGTGATGCACAATAAAGAAAGAAGTATATACTATAAGAATCATGACTGCTTGTAGCATGTACGCAGCATACATTCAATGTGCACAACCCATTATTCATAGAAAAGTTAACAAAAGCAATATTATCTCCACTTCCCCCACCCCAGCACCAGAGATTTGTAACGTAATCAAAGTCTGCGGTAAATCATTGAGCGTCACTGAACACATTTATATTGTGGATTACTTCATAAACCAAATATTATTAAACAGCCATTAGGGTGGTAGAATATCAGATGTACATTCTAAGGCCAGTATGTTGTTGTACTGTGCTTCAGACGGAGAGCCCTTATTATGTAATGTATTGTCCTATGCATCTAACAGAGAGCCCTTATGTCTCCAGCGTAGGGCTATTAGCTTGGTCAGCTACGCTCGTTACTGATTGGATCCCTCTACTCACAATAGGGTCAGTCTTGGCTTTCCAATGCATTGTTTTGGTTTCGCCACATTCAAAAGGAGGAGGGAGGCCCCCGTAGTGGTCTTAAAAGCATGTGCATATGAGCTGCATCCCTTAAACAAAATGATCAGGGGCCAAAGTATGAACATGTTCGTTATGTATGTGCAGTCACAGATGTTTATGTCCTCGAGTCTGGCAAAACTGTGCTGCTTTTAGCACATGCATTAATTCAGAAAATCTGTGAGTTGGTGTATTCACTTTAGATTGTACAGCTTAGAAATGTGAAGAGGCAACTACTGCTCCATGTTTTCTAGTATGTGCAGTATCAGCTAATTGCAGTGCAGTTTCAGCAAAAACAGGTGTACCGGCCTGTTCTGAGTCTGTGCACTGATGTAGGATGTATTCATACTACTGCCCGAGGATCACAAAGTTCATCTTTCATCCCTGCTGCCTCAGTGTTGAAATGAAGCTTGAGTGAGAAAACACTATGACTTCAATTAATGGAAACATACTGCACTGTGCTCCCTCTTTCCTGCAAAATGGAAAATGCCCTAGAACAGTACACGCTGCACTGAACACAAAGGTAAAGTGCCTTGTGCAGTTATCATGCATGCCTGGCAGGTAGGACCTGGCTTGGCAGTTCGGGCTGGACTGTTCCCAAGAGGAACAGGGTCAAGACTGATTTGCATATGGCTGGGTCCAAACTGGAGTGGCATGGTGAGCAAAAGAACGATGGATTAAACCCAGTTCTGTGACTGGGGGTGAGTGTTTGCATTGTTCAACACTCCGTCCATCAACCTTTTGTGTTGCTAAAGTGTCCCAGCACTGCCTTCAAGTAAGCAAAGACCCACCAGCCAGAGTGTTAAAAAAAACAATGCTTAGAGTTCTTTGTGCTGGCTTTCAAATGAACACAAAATCTACAGACGCTACCCAACAATGTACAATACACTTAATTCACAGTGTGAACTGCACATGCAAATGACTCTAGACTTCTTGCAGTTTGTGAAGTTTATCACATCAGTGCTGTTTCAACAGCACAGTTTGTTGTTACCAAATTCCCTATAGCTAACGGTAGAGACAGTAATATGCTAGCAGGTTCCTACCCTATGAGCAGGAACAGCAAGAATAGGCCTTGATCAAACAGTAAAATTAATTTATTAGCCCAGCATTTTTCAGTATGTTGAGGCATAGAACAGGACCGTGTGAAATAACCTAGTAGTAGCACAACCCCTTTTATTTACATCTCCTGTCCGAGTAGAAAATCCTTAGTCATCAGATCTTTGTAGTTTTAATGAAATGCAAACATATCTCCATTTATGCGCATACTGGACATGAGATGGACTGAAATTCTGGGAAGAGGTATCGGAGTACTGACAATTTAGACTGGCAGGGAAGTGAGCTAATGAAAGAACACATTTAAGACGTGAAGGAGTGAGTTAGAAGAAGGAAGAAGTAGGAATAATATACAAAAGGAATGACAGAGAGAAAGAAGGAAATAAAAGGGCATTTCATTCGAAGTACTGAAAAGACCGTCATCTCCGCTATTTTGTTTGGATCAAAAAGAATAAACATGTATAAGCACTGTTTTTTTATTTATTTTACATTATACAGATTTTCAAAACCTTCAGAAAACCCTGAAAAACCCCGCTGGAATTCACAACAAATAAAAGCTGAAACCAGGAAAGCCTATTCACCTTGTGTACTTTCTCTAGGTGATTGACATCGTGAAGCACACCATCAGTGACGACAGAGTGAAAATCACTATTGCGAGTGCCTTTGACCCTCTTCCTGTCAGTCCCTATGACGAGAAGTCCTTTGGATATCAAATTGTGGGGCGAACTATTCGTGATGTATTTTCTGAGATCACCTTCGCTCCAGGTAAGTTCTGACACATTTCATATATCATTTTGCTCACAATAAATTGCCACTTCTGACTTATGATACAGCATTGTACTTCTTGTTAAAAAGAACGGAGATGAAAAGATTGGAAATCTTTGCTATAAAAGTTACTTATCAAAGGACAAAGTTTCAACACTGTCAACAGCAAAACAGAGCACCAAAATGCTGCAGCAGGTGGCTCCTGCCCACATGGGTCAACTGTCAGTCCTTCTTCTACAGTTGTTAGATCCAAGATTACATGCTATTTCAAGAGCCTTCTCCCCCTATATTCCTAAAACCGTGCATGAACAATTGACCTTGACTTAAAACATTTGATTGTTCCGTCTCCTCTTTCCTGACGAATGACCCTCTTCATACCCATCCTCTGCATGCCTTACTCTCTCGAAGTGTAACCTACTCTAGTGCATGACTGTCTCACTCTTGATTGTTGTATTTTTACAAACATCCCACACCTTACCCACTAGATCATAAACTTTTCTTCCTTGAAAACATACCCCTGCTTTCTAACAATAAGTAACCTCCTCTGTCGAATCTATGCATTCCAACAGAGATTTGCATGAACTCACCCTAATCACAGCTAACACCTATAAACTTAATCTACCACAAAGAAATCTTAGTAAATGCATACAGAAAACAGTACTAATCGTATTAACAATAAACAAGAACCACCGGATTAACCATCTAACCCTGGAATTTTGGAGTAGCGTGCTACCGGCCATAATGTGCTTTAACGCAACATTAGGGGAAGTAAGCACTACATAAATGTGATTACAGTACAGTACAGTAAAGGGAGTCCCTCTGAAGGGGACCTGCAAAGAGGCACCAAATAGAAGATAAACAAGCAGTAGAACCTTTTTCTTACACAAAACAAATTGCAATCTTGAAAGTGCACAATGCAAGGCAAAGAAGGCAAACAAACTCTGCATACTTTGCAGGAGAGTCTCTTTATAGCAGAGTTCACCACGTGGCCCCCACAGTCACCACCCTTAGAATACTGGAATCTGAGAACACAACACTTTCTGATGCTCAAAGGTAAAAACTGGATGTCAAAAAAGACTACGTTTACACTATCCTAAAGTGGAGCTTATTTGAGTGTCAGTTTAATTAGACACAAGTTGACATATCATGTCTCTTTACAGACTCCATCAAACATTAAAAACATTGTGTTGTATACTGGTTTATGCTTTGATTGTGGCGATCCCTATGTTAACACAGTGTGGTTTCCTCCCACTTATATTCTAGAGAAACCACACTTTTCTGGCCTGTGGCATTCACGCAACCATCACCAAAACAATATAGGCGCCATTCTAGCTTACGGTTATGATATGTTGAAAGCCTATCAAACATGGGGCCACGCTCCATATAACTTTGAACCAGGAACAATAATGTTCATTACTGCAAAGAAACATACTTTGGAGATCTTAGGAGGCTGGGCTGCTGAACAGTCCTAGATAGAGTAAAATTAAAATTATTACACAAAAGAGCACATATCAGTGCACAAATAAATCCTGCAGTGTCATACATGCATATCCACAGTTGTCCATTTCATGCAATTCAGATGAAGAACACTTTAGCCTTGGATTTTCAGAACATCTCTCTAGAACTGACAGATTGGAACAAACTGCCCTGTAAATTCTTGAAATGTGTGCTCAGAACTGTAAAAATACCAATAGTATACTTATAGTCCTTTGCATGTCTTGTCATTACACTTTGTTCCCAGAGTGGGGTGTGGGAGGGTAAGATGAGTAGGGTGCATGTGCTGGGTGAGGAGTGGCGAAGGTCATGTAAATGAGGATGTGTGAGGGATACATGGGGAGGAAGTGAGGTTGTAGAGAGGTGAGTAAAGGTAAGGAGGAGTCAGTGAAATGTGGTTGGAAGTGAGATTAAGACAAGGTTATAGTTTGTTGGGTGAGGTGATTTGGGTTAAGTTGATGGTTAGGTTGAAGGTGAGGTTCTGGTGAACTGTGTAAATGTAGCACAGACGTATTGCACAAACAGGGTCTATATCATAATATTATTAACCACAGGGTCAGCAGACAGTCCTTGGACCACTGCAAGAGAAGGGACACATCACTACCATGTCATGAGTTTGGTGAAGTGATTCTCTGCTTTGTTTATTTTTTTGCCTTGCCATGATGTTGATGTATGTACTTAAGCTCCAGACTCTTTCAGGTAGTTATAGTTGAGCCTAGGTGACAGCACCAGGAACAGGGTCACCTAACCAATCCTCTTTCCTTCCTAGATGCTGCTGTGTGACTCTGTATTACACGAACAGAATCAAAAAATGGCTGTGCCTACGCGAAATGCACAAAATCCACCAGTGGCCATCTTAAAATAGTGCCGCAGCTCGAGCGGGCTACACCATGCTTATTAAATAGGAGCACATTGTTTAAAACTGTGTACGAAAATCAGACTAATGTGACCAACTCCTCTGTGGAGAAGAGCAAGCTGGCTTAACTGTAAAATATTGTACATTTTGGCTGCCATGTACTATGTTTTCTGTGGTTTTCATACCTTCTCAAAATATTTATTTCGAATCTGTATTAGATTTGTGCTGGTGTTTGCCGGTATTGGGCACGAGCATTCATTTTTAACAACCTAGAATTATTTTCCATCACTAGACGTTGACCCTACGCAATAGACAGTGTTAGAAATGGGGTCTCTAGTTGGCAGAGTTATACACCCTAGTCCAAACAAGGACCACAGTCCTAGTCAGGGCAAGTCACAACACAATCCAAATTATCCTGGGCTCTCCCTCTGGTAGCTTGGCGCTGAGCAGTCAGGCTTAACTTAGAAGACAATATGTAAAGTATTTGTGCAAAAAATCATACAGTAACACAGTGAAAATACCACAAAATACCCACACATGTTTAGAAAAATAGCTAATATTTATTTGAATAAAATAAGATCAAAACGACAAAGATCCAATAAGCACAAGTTGAAATATCCCTTTTAAAAGGATTAAAAGAGTCTCAATCCTTAGAAATCAACAGTTGTTTCTTTGTTACACATAGTACCCGAGATGCGTAAAAAGTAACGACGTACTGCGACCGCAGAGGAGGAGATGTGTGAAAAAATGTGTTGTCGGATTTTCCGGCATGGCACAGATGATGCGTCGTTTCTTTTCATGCTGCAGGGGGTTGCATTGTTTTTCAGGCATCCAGTCTTGGTTCCTCACTGCGATGTGGGGATATTTTGACGCCCAGAGACGATACGTTGAAAATCCTTGACATGCTGGTACAAGGAGCAGGCGCTGCATCCATCCGGTAGGTGATGCATCAAATTTTCCATCGCACGGCAGGCGTTGCACTGAATTCTCTGTCTGGAAGTCGGTGCTCCGTCGTTCCGGTCAGCAGTGCAGCGATTTCCCTGCCGCAGTGCCAGCTTTGCGTTGATTTCTGCAGGCGTTGCAGCGAATTCCGATGCACAAGGAGTTTCTTTGAAGAGGTGAAGTCTTTGTTGTCCCTTATACTTCAGAAAAAGGAGTCAAGCTCAATCCAAGCCCTTGGAGAGCACTTCTGGGGGAAGGCAGCATCCTTCCAGCAGAGTAAGAGACCATTAGGAGAGCAGGGCAACAAGCAGGGCAGCAGTCCTTCTCAGCAAAGCAGTCCAGAAGTGTCTGATTGGTGGGGTCAGAGACCTAGTTTATATACCCAAAAATGCCTTTGAAGAGGGGGAAACTTCAAAGAGTGGTTTTGAAGTGCACAAGTTCCCCTTTCAGCCTAGTCCTGTCTGCCAGGATCCCTGTGAGGGGGTTATCAGTCCTTTGTGTGAGGGCAGGCCACTGACCTTTAAAATGTAAGGGAGCCCTCCACCCTTCCTGCCCAGGGAGACCCATTCATTATTCAGATGAATGCAGATGCAGCGGAGTGCCCTGTGTTTATGGCTGTCTGGGTGGAATGCACAAGGGGAGCTGTCAACCGGCACTTACAAGAGGTGGATTGGAGACAGGCTGTAAGGCACAGATGGCAGTAAGCACAGAGAAATGCCCACTTTCTAAAAGTGGCATTCCTAAAATAGTAATGTCAAATCCAACTTTACCAATAATCAGGATTTTCTGTTACCATTCTGGCAGTACCAAACATGACAGTGCCACTCCTTCCCGATCAGAATCTACGACTCAAAGGTATATGAGGGCAGTTACAATGCTAGCAAGCCTCACAGTAGTGGAAAACGAATTTGAGTGTTTCACTACCAGGACATGTAAGGCACATAAGTCCAGATCCTGCCTTTTAACTGCATAGAATCCTGCCCTATGGGTTACCTAGGGCCTACCTTAGGGGTGATTCATATGTAGAAAAAGAGGAGTTTAAGGCTTGCAGGTCATTTTAAATGCCGTGTCGAAGTGGCAGTGAGACTGCACACAGAGACCTTGCAATGTCAGGCCTGAGACATGTTTAAAGGGCTACTGATGTGGGTGGCACAATCAGTGCTGCAGGCCCACTAGTAGCATTTAATTTACAGGCCCAGGGCACATGTAGTTCACTTTACTAGGGACTTACAAGTAAATGAAATATACCAATTGGGCATGTGCCAATGTTACCATGTTTTTAGGGAGAGAGCACATGCACTCTAGCACTGGTTACCAGTGGTAAAGTGTCCAGAGTTCTAAAGCCAGAAAAAATGAGGTCAGAAAAAGAAGAGGAGGAAGGCAAATGTTTGAGGTGACCCTTCAGAGAGGCCAATTTCCCAAAGACAAAGGACAATAGTGTCAAACAAATGGTTGAAAAACACAAGTGAGATAATGGTATTGGAAGTGTAGAATGGTCAGAGAAAAAGGCATGAGATAGAATCAAGAGAACATAAACTTGGTAGTCAAAAAACCCTGGCAACCAGAGGCGGGCTTCTGTGACAAATCTGTGCCCCCTGCAAGTAGGTGTTTTTTCTAATGTATCATTGTCTGGAAAGTTGATGTGCCTCTGTTGTCACCTTCTGATCATGTGGCAAAGATTATACTTCTTGCAAGCTTGCCATCGTAGCACTGTTCCATCTCTCTTTGTGGCAACCTTTTAGCCACACAGACTTCAAAATGTGCTTTGGCAGAACAGGGCTTCTCTATGGATCACAGTACTAACCATCTACTGACTTGTGTGAGCTGTGCTTTTATGTTCTAGTGGGCCCTTAGAAGACCGAGACAGCATACCTGCAAACCTTTGAATAATTTTCACCATGTTATTCTATGGGGAGAAGTGGCAGGGACATGGATTGTGGGGTGTTTGCGTCACTGCCTAAACAGTCACACCTGCCCATCTCCCCAGTGATAAACAACCCATCTGAGATCACCTCCCATCCCCTGAGAGGTTTTGCTTGAAGCCCAGCTGTGCAGAGCGTTCACACCTGATCTGGAGACCTATTATGTGCAAGGGTTTCCACCTTACTGTGTGATAGTGTCTTCTCCCTTGGTGTCTGTATGATGAGTTAACCAAAAAAAAAAAGAAGGGTGTCACACGGATATTCTGCCTAAGTTGACAGGGATGCAGAAGGGGCAACACCCCACAGTTCTGATTTAGATCCTCAGATTAAACTTGTGTGATGGAATAAATGTAGGAGGTGTGGGATGAAAGCAGCAGGATGCAGGTGGAAACAACCGGGGAGCAGTGGGGCCACAGGGGGGATGAGGAAGCAAACAAGAAATGGGTAGCAAAAGACAAATTGTTTCACGGTCTATCATTTTGTTTCAGTGAGTTCATTAAACGTCCAGTTAGACTTATGATTGTTTATATTGCTAAGCTATTGTTTTACTTCATTCTTCCAAAACTCAACTGGCTGAGTTTACTTTTTAAATTCGTTCTTACAGAAGTCAACAAGCAAACGCATATTTCACGACTACATATAATCACATATTTTGCTTTAGCAAGGCCTGATTCTATTTGCATATGGCTGGGTCCAAACTAGATTGGTGTGGCAAGCAAAGTAACAATGGATTAAACCCAGATCTGTGATTGTGGGTGAGTGTTTGAAAAGTTTCAAACCTCCGCCCATAATTTTATTTTGTGGTGTTGCATTGTGCGCCCTAAAACCAGTCTCAGGGTGCTTGTTTCTTCTCCAGGGAAGACTTTGCTGGACAGTTTGGCTGGACTATTCCCATGGGAAGCAGGGTCAAGACTGACTCCCATATGGCTGGGTCCAAACTGGGGTGACGTGGCAAACAAAATAACAATGCATTAAGCCCAGATCTGTGACTGGGGTGAGTGTTTGAAAAGTTTCAACACTCCTTCCATCATTTGTATATTGTGGTGTTGCTTTCTCAAACCAGCACATAAACAGTGAGACATACTGCTGCGTAGGTTCTCATTATCCTAATGAGACTACTGGATGTGGGCAGCAGAATCACCTGAATTGTGGGGTACTAAGTAGAATCCCACACCATGTGAAACCTGTCGGCCTAATCCGGGATTTCCAGCCAACTAGCAGTGCCTCATCTCCAGCTGGGAATAGGGATGTTTGTGGCAACCGGGCGCATGACGGAGAGGGCTCATCAGGGAAATCGTGGTCAATCAGACCTCATCCTTTTCTCCCAGTTACATTAGTCTCACACAGGCAAAGACAAACAGAAGCAGAGTATAGTTCAATAAGGTTTATTGAAGTAACTGCATCCTAGATAAAATGGCGTGTATTGCAATAACTAGGATGATAAAACACGCTAGAAGCAAAATTGTGACAAGAAGAGTGAAACACAAAAACAGTCCCACCATGCTGTCACAGGAATGATATATATGTATATATATATATGTTCGTTGGCATGTGTAGCTGCCGATACACATGCTGTGCTGTGCACTGTTCCTGCCATCTAGTGTTGGTCTCGGAGTGTTACAAGTTGTTTTTCTTCGAAGAAGTCTTTTCAAGTCACGGGACCGAGTGACTCCTCCCTTTCGGCTCCATTGCGCATGGGCGTCGACTCCATCTTAGATTGTTTTCTTTCCGCCATCGGGTTCGGACGTGTTCCTCCTCGCTCCGTAATTCGAATCGGGAAAACGTAGAAAATCATTGAAATTCGTCGGTATTGTTTGCGTTTGGGACCGGTTTAGTATCATCACATCGGCACCGACAACAAGACCGCTTCGGCGGCCCTTCGGGGCTTCCGCACTTAACCAAGGCCTGGTCGGCCCGACCACACCCGTCGTCAAAGACTCATGGACCGGACCCCCTTCCGTTTCTGTCCGAAGTGTCACGCCAAGTATCCTTGTACAGACCAGCATCGGGTCTGTAACCTGTGTTTATCACCCAAACACAGAGAGGATACTTGTGAGGCCTGCAGAGCGTTTCGATCCAAGAAGACCTTAAGAGATCGACGTGCAAGACGGTTACAGATGGCGTCTAAGCCGACACAACATCTCGACTTCGAGGAAGAAGAAATAAGAATATCCATTCAGGGTTCGGACTCGGATGATTCCGACGGTGATCGACCATCGACGGCGGCGCAAAACGTGAGTACTCCTGCCCCATCCCACACCCAGGGTCAGATTTAAAAACAAAAGGCCTCGGGGATGCCACTGCCGGAAGGCCATGGCTCGACCCACAGAAAAGACAGTGACCAAGTAGTATCGGCACCGAAAAAGGCCAAAATATTGCCGAAGACTTGCAACTCGGGACGAGAAACCGGCACAGAAAAGAGTCGACATCAAGTGGTTGAGTCGAGCAAACCTCAAAAAAGCCAATTGGAAACGAGACCGACAAGTTCCATCGGGGTTTCGGTACCGAAAAAAAACGGCTTTGGAGCCAAAAAAGACTTCCTACACGGAAGAGCAGGGGCTCTCTCTACAGCTCAAAGAAAGGCACAGATTCGAGCAGGAACTGGATTTGGAAGAGCTGGACCAAACTCAGCAAAGACTACAAATCCAGAAAGGCACAGGGAAAATACAAACCATCCCTCCGCTTAAATTCAAAAGTAAACTGACTTTTCATGAGACTGAGATGCAACCAAAAGCCAAGGTGTTTAGAGAATAATCACCACCCCCCCATTTCTCACCACAGACGTCCCCACTTCAATCACCGCAATTGTCACCAGTGGGTACACCAATGGCACAGTCACCCACACATACTGGGATGACACAGGACAATGCGGACCCATGGGATCTATACGACCCACCAGTTTCGGACAACAGTCCAGAGTGATATCCAACAAAACCTTCACCGCCAGAGGACAGCACATCCTATACGCAGGTACTGGCCAGAGCAGCAACATTTCACAATGTAACAATGCACTCAGAACCAGTGGAGGATGACTTCCTCTTTAACACTCTGGCATCCACACATGCATCGTACCAAAACCTGCCAATGTTACCGGGCATGCTTAAACATGCACAACAGGTTTTCCAAGAACCAGTAAAAGACAGAGCCATCACGCCAAGGGTTGAGAAAAAATATAAACCGCCCCCGTCAGACCCTGTGTTTATTACTCAACAGCTCCCACCGGACTCAGTGGTTGTGGGGGCTGCAAGAAAACGGGCAAATTCAGTCATCAGGGGATGCGCCACTACCTGATAAGGAAAGTCGGAAATTCGACGCAGCGGGGAAAAGAGTGGCATCGCAAGCGGCCAATCAGTGGCGTATTGCCAACTCACAAGCCCTCCTTGCACCGCTACAACAGAGCACATTGGGACGAGATGCAAGACTTTATCCAACATCTACCCAGAGAGCATCAAAAATGTGCCCAACAAGTGGTGAAAGAAGGACAGGCCATATCAAACAACCAGATCCGCTCTGCACTAGACTCTGCTGATACAGTGGCATTGACTGTCAATGCAGCAGTAACAATTAGAAGGCATGCATGGCTGCGAAGTTCTGGGTTTAAACCAGAGATACAGCAGGCGGTATTGAATATGCCGTTTAATCAACATCAGCTATTCGGGCCGGAGGTGGACACCGCAATAGAAAAAATGAAAAAGGACACTGACACGGCCAAAGCCATGGGCGCGCTCTACTCCTCTCAATACAGGGGAACATTTAGGAAACCACAGTTTAGGGGAGGGTTTAGACAGCAACCCTCAGAACCATCCACCTCCCAAACAAAACCCACTTACCAGTCTCAGTACCAGAGAGGGGGTTTTGTGGGTCCTACAGAGGACAGTTCCCAAGAGGAAGAGGGAAATTTCAGCCTGCCAAGCAAGCCTTTAGTAGCAAGCAGTGACTTCAGTGTCACACTTCCCCAACACATATCACCGGTGGGGGGGGGAGATTAACAAAATACCACAACAATTGGGCACACATTACCACGGACACATGGGTTCTATCAATTATCCAACATGGTTACTGCATAGAGTTCACAAGATTCCCTCCAGATGTTCCCCCAAGAACGCACAAAATGTCAATACAACACTTGGACCTATTACAAATAAAGGTCCAAGCACTACTAGCAAAAGAAGCCATAGAACTAGTACCTTCTCACCAGAAAGGAACAGAGGTTTACTCCCTGTATTTCCTTATCCCAAAGAAAGACAAAACGTTAAGACCTATTTTAGATCTCAGAACGCTAAATCTCTTCATCAAATCAGATCATTTCCACTTGGTAACACTACAGGACGTAGTCCCCTTACTAAAACAAGGGGAATACATGGCAATGCTGGATCTAAAAGATAAGTATTTTCACATACCTATCCATCCATCTCGCAGGAAATACCTCAGGTTTGTAATACAAGGCAAACATTACCAATTCAAAGTGTTGCCATTCGGAATAACAACGGCCCCCAGGGTATTTACAAAATGCCTAGCTGTAGTAGCAGCTCATATAAGGAGACCTCACATGCACATATTCCCGTATCTAGACGATTGGCTAATAAAAGCCAACACTCAACAACAATGTCAAATTCACACGCAATATGTAATAGATACTCTACACAAACTAGGGTTTTCTATAAATGACCAAAAATCACATTTACAACCATCTCAAATACAGCAATACTTGGGAGCAACACTCAACACACAAAGAGCAATTGCCACTCCAAGTCCACAAAGAGTTCAATCATTTCAAAATATAATATCAAGCATGCAGCCAAACCAACAATACACGGTCAGGTTTGTGATGAAACTACTAGGCATGATGTCCTCATGCATAGCTATTGTCCCAAACGCAAGGCTGCACATGCAGCCCTTACAACAGTGCCTAGCAACACAATGGACGCAGGCACAGGGTCAACTGCAAGATCTAGTGTTGATAGACAGCCAAACACACTCTTTGCTTCAATGGTGGAACCCTGTAAATTTAAACAAAGGGCGGCCTTTTCAAGACCCAGTGCCTCACGCCATTATCACAACAGACGCCTCCATGATTGTGTGGGGCACACACCACAACAATCACAGCATACAAGGTCAGTGGGACAGTCAACAAAAACAACTTCACATAAATCACTTAGAACTGCTAGCAGTCTTTGTAGCACTAAAAGCCTTTCAGCCCCTTCTAGCCCACAAACACATTCTTGTCAAAACAGACAATATGACAACAATGTATTATCTAAACAAACGGGGGGGGGGGAAACACTAGTCACAGCTGTGTCTCCTAGCACAAAAAAATTGGCATTGGGCAATACACAACAACAGTTGCCTAATAGCACAATATATACCATGCATTCACGATCAGTTAGCCGACAATCTCAGTTGAGATCACCAGCAAACTCACGAGTGGGAAATACATCCCCAGATTCTACAAGATCACTTCTACCGCTGGGGGACACCAAACATAGATCTGTTTGCAACAAAAGAAAACGCAAAATGCCAAAACTTTGCGTCCAGATACCCACACCCTCAGTCCAAGGGCAATGCTCTATGGATCAGTTGGCCAGGGATATTTGCTTACGCTTTTCCCCCTCTCCCGCTCATTCCTTTTCTGGTCAACAAACTGAGTCAAAACAAACTCAAACTAATACTCATCGCACCAACGTGGGCTCGCCAACCGTGGTACACCACACTGTTGGACTTCTCGGTAGTACCCCACATCAAACTACCAAACAGACCAGATCTGTTAACACAACACAAACAACAGATCAGACACCTGAACCCAGCATCGCTCAATCTAGCAATCTGGCTCCTGAAGTCTTAGAATTCAGATATCTAAACCTTTCAAATAAGTGTATGGAGGTCATTAAACAAGCAAGAAAACCCATAACAAGGCATTGTTATGCTAATAAATGGAAAAGGTTTGTTTTCTACTGCCAGGCTAATCAAATTACGCCGCTAGACGCCTCCATACAGGACATTGTAAGTTATTTACTACACTTACAAAAATCAAATCTAACTTTTTCTTCCATTAAAATCAATCTCACTGAAATATCTGCTTATCTGCAGATTAAACACACTAAATTGCTTTTTAGAATCCCAGTTATTAAAGCCTTTATGGAAGGACTAAAAAGAATCATACCCCCAAGGACACCACCAGTACCTTCGTGGAATCTTAATATTGTACTAACACGACTCATGGGTCCACCATTTGAACCCCTTCATTCTTGTCCAATCCAATTCTTGCCTTGGAAAGTAGCCTTTCTAATAGCCATCACTTCACTACGAAGAGTTAGCGAAATACAGGTGTTTACTATCCAAGAACCCTTTATACAAATACATAAACATAAAGTGGTTCTCCGTACAAATCCACAATGTTTACCAAAAGTCATATCACCGTTTCATCTAAACCAAACTGTTGAACTCCCAGTCTTCTTTCCACAACCAGACTCGGTAGCAGAAAGGGCACTGCATACATTCGACATAAAAAGAGCGCTAATGTATTACATTGACGGAACAAAACAATTTCGTAAAACAAAACAATTGTTCGTAGCTTTCCAAAAACCCCATGCAGGTAACCCTATATCCAAACAGGGCATAGCCAGATGGATAGTCAAATGCATTCAGACCTGTTACCTTAAAGCTAAAAGAGAATTACCCATTACACCAAGGGCACACTCCACTAGAAAGAAAGGTGCCACAATGGCTTTTCTTGGTAATATACCAATGACAGAAATTTGTAAGGCCGCCACCTGGTCTACACCCCATACATTTACTAAGCATTACTGTGTAGATGTGTTAGCAACACAACAAGCCACAGTAGGACAGGCTGTATTAAGAACATTATTTCAGACAACTTCAACTCCTACAGGCTGACCACCGCTTTTGGGAGGATTACTGCTTTGTAGTCTATGCACAGCATGTGTATCTGCAGCTACATATGCCATCGAACGGAAAATGTCACTTACCCAGTGTACATCTGTTCGTGGCATGTTGCGCTGCAGATTCACATGCGCCCTCCCACCTCCCCTGGAGCCTGTAGCCGTTTTAGTTGCATGTAAATTGTAAATATGTAAATAAATATTAATTTACTACACATTATGTACATACATATGTACTACATTGCATGGGCACCTCTAGTATCCTTACTTTACCAACTCATACCTCACCCTATGCGGGAAAACAATCTAAGATGGAGTCGACGCCCATGCGCAATGGAGCCGAAAGGGAGGAGTCACTCAGTCCTGTGACTCGAAAATACTTCTTAGAAGAAAAACAACTTGTAACACTCCAAGCCCAACACTAGATGGCAGGAACGGTGCACAGCACAGCATGTGAATCTGCAGCGCAACATGCCACAAACAGATGTACACTGCGTAAGTGACATTTTCCATATGTATGTTCGATGGCATGTGTAGCTGCAGATACACATGCTATGCATAGCTCTTCCGACATCTAGTGCTGGGCTAGGAGTGTTACAAGTTGTTTTCCTTCAAAGAAGTCTTTTCGGAGTCACAGGATCGAGTGACTCCTCCTCTCGGTTTCAGTGCGCATGGGCTTCAACTCCATTGTTAGATTGTTTTCTTTCCGCGGTCAGGTTCGGACGTGTTTCCTCTCGCTCCGAGATTTCGATTCAGAAAACCTCAGAAAACGTTCTTATTCATCGGTATTGTTTCAATCACGTTTCCCATCTAGCATCAAACCGGTAGTACCGTTGGAACCTTCATTTCACCCTTCGGGGCGCATGCTCCCAACTCTGGCCTGTACAGGCCTACCGCGTGGGAAGCCACATGGATCGGACTCTATTCTGATTCTGCCCTCGGTGCCACGCGAAGTACCCCTATACAGACCAATACTTGGTTTGTAATGTTGTGCCTTTCTCCAGACCATCGGGAGGAAGATTGTGAGGCCTGTCGATCATTTCAAGCAAAGAAGACCCTGAAAGATCGCAGAGCCCGAAGACTCGAAATGGTGTCGAAAAGCAGTGAAAAACAGCTTGACGTCATGGAGGAAGAGCAGGCTCAGACAGCAGTCTCCATCGGAGACACACACACTCCGAACAGGAATTGGAAGACGACAGACCCATCACAGCTGGCCAGCATGTGAGTAGGTCTGCCCCTACACCCCGGCAGCAAAAACATTCAAAGGCCATGGGTACACCACTGCCGGAAGGCCGTGGTTCGGCCTGAGAAAAGACTGCTGGCGACCGTCCTTCGAGGTCGGCGCTGAAAAAAGCCACTCCGCTGGCCACCTCGGAGTCGAGCAAATCCGTTAAAAGCACCACTTCAAACTCCAGTAAAAGACCCCATTCCTCAGAGTTGAAAATTCGGAAATATGCTTTGAAGCCGACACCTTAAACTACTTTTTCGGGACCGAAAAAGATACACACCTCGGAGCCGAAAAAAACCTCATATACAGAGGAACAGGGACTTTCCAAAAAATTAGAACAGGCTGCAAAGTCAATCATGGAATCTCATAAGAGTTCTGAAGAAGAGCCTGAGATTGAACAAATATTACAGGTTATGGATGAGAGACAGTCCAGAATCCATATTCATAAGGAGACCGGAAGAATCATCACTGCACCTCCTTTAAAAAACAAAAGAAACTGGCTTCCCAAGAGGAACTAGACTCTCTGCAACCACCAGCGAAAGTGCAAAAAACAAAAGGAGAAGCCACTACCTCTCCATACTTCTCCTCCTCAATCTCCACAGCTGTCTTTCTCTCCTCAGAATAGCGCACCACCACTGCCTTCTCCAACACATTCTTTATACTCACATGGAGATACAGCAGACCCATGGGACCCCTATGACCCTGATCCCATTCCCGACAATGATCCAGACATTTATCCATCAAACCCCTCTCCTCCAGAAGACACCACTGTATACACGCAAGTAATATCTAGGGCAGCAGCTTATTATGGAGTAACCATGCATTCTGAGCCATTAGAAGAATACTTTTTATTTTTATACAGGGTCTTCTTCTAATTCCAGGTACCAGTGTCTCCCAATGTTACCAGGAATGGTTAAACATGCAGACCACATTTTTAATGAACCTGTCAATGCTAGGATCATCACCCCTAGAACTGATAAAGTATAAGCCTGCCCCTACTGACCCAGATTACATCACTTATCAGGTCCCTCCAGACTCAGTAGTAGTCAGTGCGGCAAGAAAAAGGGCAAACATCCAGTCATGGGGAGACGCACCGCCTCCTGATAAGGAGAGTAGAAAATTTGATGCAGCTGGGAAAAGGGTTGGCACACAAGCAGCAAATCAGTAGAGAATTGCAAGTTCTCAGGCACTTCTAACCAAGTATGACAGGGCCCACTGGGGCGAAATGCATGATACTATACAGCTTCTCCCAAAGGAGCATCAAAAAAATAGCACAACAAGTGGTGGAAGAGGGACAAGCTGTCAGCAATAATCAAATAAGATCTGCCCTCGATGATACAGATACAGCTGCAATGAGTGTAAATTCTGCCATCACAATTGGCAAACATGCATGGCTGCGCTCCTCTGGTTTTAAACCACAAATTCAACAGGCAGTACTTAATATGCCTTTTGACAAGAAGCACCTCTTTGGCCCAGAAGTAGACACCATTATTGAGAAACTGAGGAAGGACTCAGATACTGCGAAAGCAATGGGCGCTTTATACACCACCCCATATAGAGGCTCCTTTCGCAGACCACATTTTAGAGGAGGTTTTAAGCCACATTACTCAGATGCTTCCACCTCCCAAACAAAGCAGGGACAACAAACCCACTATCAGAGGTTGGTTTAGAGGATCCTATAGAGGTCAATATTTCAGGAACAGAGGTAAATTCCAAACCTCTAAACAGACCACAACACAACCTAAACAGTGACTTCCTTCCCTCCCATCCACTCCACACATCTCCTGTGGGGGGAGACTACAGCGATTCCACTCTCATTGGCAAAATATCACCACAGACAATTGGGTATTATCAATTATCTGCAATGGCTATTGCCTAGAATTAATCTCCACCCCTCCGAACATTCCACCATGATATCACAAATTGTCCCCAGAACACACTATTCTGTTGCAACAAGAGGTACAATCTCCACTATTAAAACAAGCAATAGAATTAGTTTCACATTCTCAACAAGGAACAGGAACATACTCACTATACTTCCTGATTCCCAAAAAAGATGGCACCCTCAGGCCCATTTTGGACCTCAGGCTCCTCAATCTATACATCCTGTCAGAGCATTGTCACATGGTAATTCTGCAAGATGTTATTCCACTACTACAAAAACAAGATGACATGACTGCTCTAGGCCTCAAAGATGCATATTTCCACTTACCCATCCATCCAGCTCACAAAAAATACCTCCGGTTTGTCATAGCAGGAAACACTACCAGTTCATGGTGTTGCCATTTGGCATAACAACAGCTCCAAGAGTGTTCACAAAGTGTCTAGCAGTAGTAGCAGCCTACTTAAGAAGACAACACATCCATGTCTTTCCATATCTAGAGGATTGGCTAATAAATTCAAGCAATTTTACACAATGCCAACAACCTTGAAACCTAGAAACCTTGCACACCCTAGGGTTCCCTCTAAAATACCAAATGTCACACCTTCAACCAGCACAGGTTCAACCTTGCCTAGGTGCTATCCTAAATACTCAACTAACCCTAGCTTATCCAAATATACAAAGGACACAAGCTTTCCAAAATCTCATACCACTCATACAGCCAAATCAACAATACCCTGTGAGATTTCATGAAGATTCTAGGAATGATGGCATCTTGCTTAGCTATAGTCCCACATGCAAGACTAAACATGAGGCCCTTACAACTGTACCTCTCGCAACAATGGTCACAAGCACACGGTCAACTTCAAGATCTAGTGTTGATGGACCGCCAAACACATATTTCCCTTCAATGGTGGAATCGCAGCAATCTAATGAAGGGACGTTCATTTCAAGACCCTGTGCCTCAGACCATAATCAAAACAGACGCATCAATGATCGGTAGGGGAGCTCACCTAAACAATCGGACCATTTAAGGGCAATGGGATGTCAAACAGAAACAGCTACACATAAACCACTTAGAATTATTAGCTGTGTTTCTTGCCCTTCAAACAGAAGAATGTTCTCATAAAAACAGACAACATGACAACCATGTATTACCTCAACAAACTGGGCAGGACACATTCATCTCAACTGTCCCTTCTAGCCCGAACAATTTGGAAATGGGCAGTTCACAATCAAATTAATTTACTAGCACAATATATTCCAGGGATAGACAATCAGCTGGCAGATCTCCTAAGCAGAAATACCAACAAACACACAAATGGGAGATTCACTCCCAAGTACTTCAAAAGTACTTTCAAATGTGGGGAACACCAGACATAGATCTATTCGCAAAAAGCAAAAATGCAAAATTGCAAAACTTCGCATCCAGACACCCACATCACCTATCCAAGGGCAATGCTCTATGGATCAATTGGTCAGGGATATTTGCTTACGCTTTTACCCCCTCTCCCACTCCTTCCCTTTCTAGTCAGCAAACTACGTCAAACGTCACTCACCATGATACTCATAGCACCAACATGGGCACGCCAGCATTGGTACACAACACTTCTAGATCTGTCTGTAGTACCACATTCCAAACTCCCAAACAGACCAGATCTGTTAACACAGAACAAAGGTCCGATCAGGCATCCAATCCCCAATGCACTCAATCTAGCAATTTGGCTCCTGAAGTCATAGAATTTGGTTATCTAAAGCTTCCACCAGAATGTATGGAAGTAATTAAACAAGCATGTAAACCTACTACTAGACACTGCTACGCAAACAAGTGGAAAAGATATGTTTTCTATTGTCAATTAAAAACATCGATCCACTTACAGCATCTATACAACATATTGTATGCTATTTACTTCATTTGCAAAAATCAAATTTGGCTTTTTTATCCATCAAAATACACCTAACTGCAATATCTGCATTCTTACATAATATTCAGCACACTTCTCTCTTCAGAGTTCCTGTGATTAAAGCTTTCATGGAAGGATTAAAACACATTATTCTACCTGCAACACCACCTGTTCCATCGTGGAACTTAAAGATAGTACTTACCAGACTCATGGGACCAACTTTTGAACCCATGCACTCTTGTTAAATACAATTTCTAACATGGAAAGTCACCTTCCTTATAGCTTTTACTTCTTTAAGAAGAATTAGTGAAATACAAGCATTCACTCTTGAGGGACCATTTTTTCAAGTTCACAAACATAAAGTTGTACTTCGAACAAATCCAAAATTTCTACCAAAAGTAGTATCTGCTTTTCACATCAACCGAACAGTGGAATTGCCAGTCTTCTTTCCACAGCCAGACTCTGTGGCAGAAATAACTCTTCATACCCTAGATCTCAAAAGAGCTCTTATGTACTATATAGAGAGAACTAAAGATTTTAGAAAAACGAAACAACTTTTTGTTGCTTTCCAAGAACCAAATAAAGACAATCCTATATCAAAACAAGGTTTAGCAAGATGGATTGTTAGATGCATACAAACATGCTGCATAAAAGCAAAAAGACACCTTCTCATCACTCCTAAAGCACATTATACAAGAAAGAAGGGTGCATCAATGGCATTTTTAGGGAACATACCAATGACTGAGATATGTAAAGCAGCCACATGGTCACCTGTCCTCATACATTTACAAAACACTACTGTGTTGATGTTTTCTCACAGCAACAAGCCACTGTAGGCCAGGCTGTCTTAAGGACATTATTTCAAACAACTTCAACTCCTACAGGCTAGCCACCACTTTTTGGGAGGACTAACTGCTTTCTAGTCTATGCATAGCATGTGTATTTGCAGCTACACATGCCATCGAACAGAAAATGTCACTTACCCAGTGTACATCTGTTCGTGGCAAGTAGTGCTGCAGATTCATATGCACACTCCCCACTCCCCGGAAGCCTGTAGTCGTTTAAGTTTTACATTTTTACATATGTATATACATTTACATTTGCATGGACATCTCTTTGTATTCCTATACTCTATCACTCCTTCCTTCACCCTCTGTGGGAAAACAATCTAACAATGAAATCGATGCCCATGCGCACTGAAACCGAGAGGAGGGGTCACTCAATCCTGTGACTCCGAAAAGACTTCTTAGAAGAAAAACAACTTGTAACACTCTGAGCCCAACACTAGATGTTGGAAGAGCTACGTATAGCATGTGAATCTGCAGTACTACATGCCACTAACAGATGTACACTGGGTAAGTGACATTTTCCAAATATGTTTCCTACCTAAGCTATGTTAGAACACAGTGTGGTAAGCTCTAATCCTCCCTTCAGGTTTCCCCCCGGGAAGACATCGTCCTCAGCAAGGAAGTCTTTTGTCTAAAAAGACACCGTCCCCATATGGAGCAGGGATTCAGCAGTCTAAGCAAGCAGCTGTAGCGAAGACGTTAAGCAGTCAGCATGTAGTTGTGGTCATCTGGCTGGAATCTCCCTCTAACATGTATGGGACAGAGAAGTATTTTTATAATAAAACGGCTGACATTCTAAGAAAAGTTCCCCACGTAAGGATATGTATGTTTTCTGTGAATGTCGGAGACACAGCATACCACTTTTGCCGGCAACCCTATCTGACTGCAGCCTTGAGGAATGACAAAGTGAAATGAGTGCTTTGTTTGGAATGTAATGCTTTCATAGGTGAAATAACAACCAGATAGAGAAAATAAAACAACACCGCAAATGTGGCTAATGCTAGAAAAACAAAGCAATGCTGAATGAAATGTAACTGGGCTAAGGTGCACAACGGCAGTCCTAGTTTGCTAAACTAACGTGTCTAAAACATGTCTAAAATAGCCATACAACAATACGATGGCGCAAAATGGGAACCCATTGCAGTCCTGCTGGCTGGATGAAACAACTCTTGTGTAACAGAAAAAGTTGTTACCTAATACAAATTTAGTATTTTCCTTTAGCATCTTACTGTGAGTCAGATGACTAGCCAATCAGTTGTTTAGAAAATAATTCATATTTAAAAGGCCATCTTCATGCTTAACACATGTGTACAAAGATTTAATATCCATTGTCACCAGAAGTCTATCGTTCTCCCATAGTGTATAATGTATACTTTTCATAAAATCAGTGGTGCTCCTTATATATGAGGGAAGATCTTGCACCAAAGGGGCTATAAAGATATTGATACATTCTTATAACCTTTCTGTCAAAGAACCATTACTAGAGACAATAGGACCGCCTTGTGGGTTATCTAAGGAATTATGAACCTTTGAGAAAAAGTGTATCACTAGCATTCTGGGAGATGAAATAGTGAAACTCTTAATCTGACAACATCCCTTCCAATTAGTCAACATTCGTTCTAGATTTTTCTCTGCTCTTTTAACCGTCATGAAATTCAAAAATTCAGAACAGGAATTATCAGATACCTGTCTACGACAGTGGTCTCCAAACTTTTTAATCCCGCACCCCCCCAGTTGAAAAATAAAAATCACTGGGCCCAACTCAGAATGTTTCACATTTATTTTATAAAGAAGGCAATGTTTAAATATGTCTAGACCTATTTAAACATTGCAGTTAAGTAATGTTACCTTTTAAAAAATGCAATAACATGCTTCTGCTTAAAACAAAGGCATGTTATCTGTATAATGCTTTTTTTTGGCTAGAGTCTGGCGCCCCCCCCGGGATCCCCCCAGTTTGAAGACCTCTGGTCTACGAGCTTCTGTGTTATAGTTAAAACAATTCTTCACCACCACTACTCCTTCATTTTTGATAATTTTTCTTTAAAGACCATAAAGCTAATCTGTGTTGCATACTCAAATTGATCATTTTATGGTTAAACTGCATCTGGTTCATATCTTGTAGGACGTATTTCTCAAAGATATCAATATTATCATTATTTTGTCATTTTGGAAAAAAAACTGATTTCAAACTGCTTTTTAGCGTACTTGATACCCAAATGCTGTTCAGTGGGCAGTGTTGTCAGAGAAATGGAATGAGGAAGATCCCATAAAAGTCATTCCTAGGGGTTGAAACGTTGACTTTCTGATCCCAGCCATTCATACAATGCTGGCCTTTTTGCGATCCTGAACATCAAATGTGTCTGGATACTAATGTGAAATAGGTTTTGTGTGTATACACTGTTCATGCACCGTTTTTGTTATACATTTGTTTACAATGTTGTCACTTGCAAAGCACCATTACCAGGAACACCTTTGTTTTGAACTGTCCAAATGTCATAAACATGTAACAGTATAGAAGCAGATGTCTGTTTTTCTTGGTCACATCGCATAATTGTATTGGGATAATTTGAATAACATTTGGTGGATGGGTAAAGATAACCAACGAATGATCCCTAAGGGAGCATTGTTTCTCCATATGATCTCATTACTCACGTTCCTTGAAATTCAGGGTGCCCGGTGCTTTTTCTAGTAGGTGTCAAAGGGGGCAGGGAGCTACTAGACCTTTAAACTCTCCGCCAACTCCTCATTTCTGATAAAGGATCACACTCTGGATACCTTTACAATTTAGAGAGACCATGCTGCCCACAGGCAGTTGCCAATTAATTGGATGATTATTACAGCATAAACGTTTGAAATGTTAAATATCTTTAGCACTGCTATTTCTATAAAATAATTGTGAACTCTTATGTTTGTCAATTTGGGGGTCGTCAGTGAATATCTTTATTCGGTGGGGGCAGTGGTGGATTGCAGTTTTACAGAGAGTTTCAAATCCGTTGTTGTCGGAAATAACTATTACGGGAAAGCTTTTTTTCCATTTTCTTTCTGACATTCTGGAATGTCAAACGTTCTTCACATTATAAGCTGGATAATGTCATATGGAAACATACTGTTGTGTTTCTCTTGTTTTCCCTAAGAATGTTTTTCTTCACTTGGCTACAGTTAAAACTACACTGCATGTTAATGCTTAAGTTGCTTTCTGGCAAACGTTATAGTTCTAAAACCCCCTGACTCCTTTCAGTCCTTACTGTGGAAGGCAGTCTGCATTTCATTTGTTGTTGCAAACCTTTATCCAAATATACCATAAAAGGGATCTCCCCCTTCTGTTTCATCTATCCATGCTCCAATATTGAGCAAGGCAAACTCTCAGAGGTCAAAATGACTGGGATGAGGAAGAGAAAATCAAATTAATAAAGTTTACAGTTTAGTAATTTGAGCATTACCACCTAATTTCCTTACGTTTTCAAGCCCTTAATGTGTGAGGGCGTGCCCAGGCAGTCGCATTGACTTGACCCATCAACAGAACACATGCTTATCCAAAGGTGCTGCAAACACATCTGAAAACAGAACAACATTTTCAGAATCTAGTGCCTCTTTGGACCCTGCATTAAGTATATAAGGAGGGAAAAAAAAGGTTGATTGTTGTAGGTCATGTAGCATCCCGACAAATATCGGAAAGTCTCCCACTGTCCTTGTTCTGAACCCACCATGCCACTGCTTGCTTACTTTAACTCGTAGGCAAACAATAGAACCATCCATACACATCTGTTCATTGTAGAACAAGGGGCTTTCACCTTTGTCTTGTCAGTCACAAAATGAATGAAGAGAGCTTCACTGCTATGGCAAGAGAAAACTGAAACCGATAACCACTGCTGCTTCATAGACGTCCAGTGGGTGCCCGAAGTAGGCACTGGACAGAAGGTTGGGGAAATGATTTCTTCCTCTCAGTGAAATGTGAAGCTCTCTGTTGGGCCAACCACTTAAAATGGGAAGCCTTACGTGAATGACAGTCACTAATTCACTCAGCCCGTTGGCTTGGAGTCAAGAAGAACCTTTTTAGGGACAACACCACATCTGATGCCTAGGACTAAAAGAAGATCCTGTTCTGTGGCAAGACATTTAAGCTTATGCCAAAGTAGGGAAAATCCTCTCCGCATCGGAGGCCTAAGTTTTCAAACGCACCCATGTGTCATGATTTTATGAGTGCTATAGCTGCTTCCCTAACACAACTGGCAACCCAGTGATTGAACATCAAAGCCTTCCATGTAGATTCTATGTGAAGCCTGCATTATGCAGCAGCCATGTTGGAGAACCCTAGACATGGAAGTCTGTCCATCAATTTCTACACTGACAAGATGAGCTTCTAAGCCACCTCTGTTGACAGGACTCCTCAGTGGGTGGGATAGGGTGGAGAATCCCAAAAATGTTAGATCTAAGGGTAGAGTGACACTTTAAAGAAATATAAAGGATGCACTTGGGTTTAAAGATTTTTGCTTTAAAATATGTTTGGAAATAAACATTTGCTCATCTCACAGGTTGTAGACCACTGGTTTAGGGGATGGGAGTGTGGGGAATGTGCGTGCAGTGCTTTGGTGCCATGGTGGGTTGGGCTTGAGTTTTGTGTAAAGAGATGTGTTGCCATTGGGATGGTCTTTTTGCGGTGTTGCATGAAGAGAAAAGTGAAGGAAACGTAAAAGATAATAAAGGTTCAAACAATGTTACAGCTTTAAATGTAAAAAATCTTCTATTTGCACGGATTATGGTCTGTGATAGAACCTTGGTTTAATTATTGTCTTCTTCACATTATCGAGCTGTATGATTCTTGAGCAAAGAGCTTTTGGCCTGATTGACAGTGAAACATCTTATTTCAAACCTGTACCCATAATCACATGCACTGGTGTAAATGTACACACTTCGGGAATTTTACAAATACTCCCTGCAGTATGCCTGGAAAATGTGTCTGTTGTGTCCATTGTTCTCAGTGTAGCGTTATACACGGGATATTTGGGAATTGGAATTTTTTTTCTTTGTACTTCTTTTTCTCCAGGGTGAAAGCAATGTTTCCTGTGGAGAAACCCCTTCCCCCACAGTGTGAAGTTGTATTCCTCTTCCTGCCCTAGAAGGCATGTTACTTCAGGCCTTGGTTTGAGTAAATCGGCAACAATTTCCAGGGTGGGAGAGCATCGTAGTAGAGTTTCTGAATGGCAAGACACTTCCAAGCTTGCGAACGTCCACAAACCTTTAAGGCAAACCTTGCTTGATTCTTCCTTTCCCCGCCCCTTGAGTTGGACTTACTATTCCTAATTGTGTACAGCACATCTCACCAGTATCCTAATGTGACTGCTAGTCAGTATTAAATTGAGATGTTTTCGGGGTGCAAAGGGGCGATGCAGTACAAAATTCTGTGCTATGTAATGTATTGTTTTTGCACATTAACCCGGTGCAAAGCTCCTGGCTACTTGGGAGAGGGAGTCTTTAAGGTGCTTACGTACCATGACGCCATTGTTATTTTTGATCAGCAGTAGGTGACAGAGCCATTCCACTAGTGTGGTGCTGGTTCCAAAACCTTTGCAGGACCAGCATACATCTATTTGTTAGAAGAGGCCAACCACTATGGGCTTGTGTTTGTAACGTAATTGCATCTTAAAGGAGCCTATGACTCGTAAGCAGACTGCACTGAAAATGCTCACCCTCTCACCTTAAACAAGTGTCCTTCGAGCCCAGTCTTTGACTATTTCCAGTTTGAACTTCAGGTCTGTGCTGTTTAGTCCATTTCAATTCGCCAGTCCTGCTCGTATTGTGAAATGGGAGTGTCGACGTGCTAGTGCATTACAGATCAAATAAATGCAGGTTGGCGGGATGCTAGGTAGGCGTATATAGTTGTATGACTCCTTTCAACGTATTTCCTGTAATCTTGCGCTAAAAATAACATTGATAAACAATGAAGTTCACAAATTTGAAAACTCTGGAAAGCACAGTAGTAGAATTCATAATGAAAATAAAGAATGAAAACTGAAAATTCTAAATATGATTTAGCGCAAGAAACAACACTTCACAGCTGAAGGATTATATCCTACTCCCTTTAATTCAGAAGATTACAAACGAAAAAGCAGACGTCGCTCGGTGTAAATGACATAATAGGAAATAGAAACCACAGTACACTTTAAAGGTCAGGAAGAACATTTTTCTCTGAATGAATGTGCCATTACATAGGTTCTGTTATTTTTCAGTCGTTTATATCGATTACCAAATACTGGGCCAAAACACTTTGTAGTCAGTTGTATTTAAGTGATTCACCAGTCTCCATTCACTCTTGAATCCATGTCGGTTTGGAAACCAAGCAGAAGCCAGCCCGTTGTCTTCGAGAAGAAAGTGAGCTTTACTTTTCCCCTGAAAATACCAAGTGCGGCTGAGGAATGGACACAATGTACACAGTTTACTGGGGAGTTAGGCACTACAGGGGCACTTATCATGCAAGGTCCCCTTGACTAAAGCGCAGGCATGAACCCGGGAATTAACTAAAGGAGTTCGATTTCTTGGTTCCCAAAAGTGATATTGATCGAACCCCAACTTTCACTGAATAAGAAGTTACTTTGGATCAGCCATGGACACCAACCTCACCCTCAAACATAGGGCCAAAAAACAAAGGCGGCCTAACACCAGCTTTGTCTTCTAAAGAAAGTGAAATCATTTCTTCCAGAAAGCTACTTCAGAACCACTGTTCAAGCCCTCCTAATTTCGCTCGGCATAGTGGTAACTCTCTGCTTCATGGTCTCCCAGACTCCACACCAGCAGTCCTTTGGGTCATTCTGCATGCCACAGCACATCTCATCTTGAGTCAGTAGAAATATAATCACATCAACCCCAATCCTGATAAACTGCATTGGTTACCCTTGTTGGTAGTCAGCATCCTCAAAACAAGCTGCATCATTTACCAAACCACCAGACTAGCAACACTGCTAATCTTGCAAATATGCTTGCCATTCCTCCGGGTTCTCGGCACACCAGGCAGTCCACATTTCCCATTTATGTACCCACTATCTGATGGAACATCCCCTTATTCATCAGGACCACCCCAATGTTGCTTCAGCTTAGGAGAGTTGAAGATGCCCCACTTTAAAGAGCACTAAATTACAATGCATTAAGTGTCCACAAACCATCTACCTCTCCAATCACTCATTGACTGTCTTTGACCATGTACAACGCTGCACTGCTTTTTTTTTTTTAATAGGTTCATGCCGTGGAAATACCACATTCATACATAACATATACACATACATCGGGTGACAGGCAGACATCCTGTAGGATTGAAAGACTATGTGCTCTTTCATTGCTAACAGGAAGCACAGATAAGACTCTACCACACTTTAGCAACCATATTGTCTGTTTGCTCCCAAACTGCTGGGCCGCGCATTAATGTTCCAAAGTACAACAGAGATCTCTCCGTTGCTGCCAGCTCCCTGCAGAGGCATCACTTTCTGAATTTTGAGCTGCTAAAAAGACATTTTGATACATCCTGTTGCAGTGGTGCCATGGGGCGTAAAAAATCTCCAGTGGTGAACTCTGATGGATGAGCCACCTCTTCATTACTTACTTGTTCATGGCTGTGACAGGAACGCTCTGTTGAAGACCTCTGAGCTGGGGATTCAGAAATTGAGCAGGTGCAGAACCAGCTGTCACAATAGCATTCTTTCCCCTTGGCACAGCCAGCTGACTGAAGTCCCCTGAGGGTGCATGCGTGGGTCAGTCAATGTAGGGGTGAACATACACCCAGGTATTGTGGAGCTACTCCAATAAAGGAGCCAGCAACTTTGTGAAAACTCAAGGGGATCACTTGAGGGCGAATACAAGCATGGTGACCTGCCAGTGATTGCAATGCCCACAAAAATGAAGATTCTTCTAATGGGACGCCTGATCAGAAAAACGATCAAATGTGTCCTGGAGATTGAATGTGGCTAGGACATCCCCAGATGTGACCAACGGCTCCCTCTTGCGTAGTCTTTCTTCTCACTCCCCCCCCCCCCCACCCCCCCTCCCCCTTGCTGCTCCTGCCATGTCCGTTTCTCTCTCTTTTATTCCCTCGCTGATGTGCCATGCTAGAGTGCGTGAGAACTGGCCAGACACATTTGCAGATGTAAGCTTCCAACAGCACCTCAGACGAGCACGTGCCCCTCCCTGTCTATGGCTGAGCATGTTTTCCTTCCTTACCTGGGCATCCCTTCTGCTTCCAACTCTTTCAGCTGCGTTCGTCACCTCCGCGTTTCCAGTTCATTCACATGCACAACACAAGCTTCATAACATCTGAATTTTTATGTTTATAGATTTTACAGAGTTTGGCTTACACTCAAAGGGGCTTCTTGGATGCCAAAGATAAAATACTATATAGAAAGAACAATACTGGTGCAGGCATTGCCACGTCGCCCAGCTTTCATGAATTTAAGTAGTGTGTGCTCGTTCTTATTTTTAGAGAATGTGCTCAAGAGCTCTCCTCCATTAACAGAGAAAGCTATAACTCCCTGGCAGGCTCACTTCACATTTGATTATTCATTACCCTCCAATGGTTCCGGGTTACACTGAGAGAGAACCACTGTATTCAACATGCAACATAACAAATTTGACTTCTGAGCTCAGTACTTATAAATTCAGTTAACATATAAGAACATTTAATCTTAACCGAAGCACCCCTGTATTCCTTCATGTGCATATCTGAGAATTGGCTCCTTGGTCATTAACGGCGGGTCTTGACGGGTAATGTGCACAAACCTCATCCTAGACGGTAGGTCCTCTTTAGTAGTGCAAGCTTCTCACACTCTTCACACTGTCTATCCCTGGGACCCAGCTGTTTACACTTTCACTGCACGTGCCTATAGTCCCTCACACTATCAGTCTGCAGTGATCTGCTATTCTTCACACTAAATGCCCGTGACGCAAGCTTCCCACCCTGTCAGCCCGATGTCCCACCTTCCCCATATGGTCCGACACACCGAATAGCACTGACCCTAGCTTTTCACACCTAGTGATTGTGACCCATGAACTTCACTCTGCTGATCAGTGTGATGGGCACAGTGTACCCAGCTCGTCACCAAATTCCTCACACTGCCTCTCCATGTAACCCTGTGCCATATAGCGTCATCCACAATGGTACAGGTTCCTCGCACAGTTGTCCGCCCATGTGATCCGAGCTCCTCGCACTGTCCTGTCTTTCAGTAATTTATCACTATATGTGTGTTCTTAAATCTGCGCAGTTTGTCAGTCACTTGGAGCTTAAAGCAACTGCATAAAATATTTAGTACCGGGTTCTTATCTGCAGTGATTGGCTGTCTCTAGTTGGGTTTCTGGAGATCTTCAAAACATGTTTTTCAAAACTAGGACCAAAGAATTAATTTTACTGTGCTGTGTCCCTAATGTGCTCGTGCCCCTAACTGTATCCGCAAGCAATATTTGTCTGCATCAGCAAATCATACATATGACGGTAGGAAAGCTATATTTTTTTCCCCATGACGTTTGCTTTCCAGGCTGCGTTCAAATGTGAAAGCAGCCCTCTGTCCTCGGATATACTGAATGGTTTTCCACATAGCCGTGCCAACCCTCAGGTGTCTAAAGCTCTGCACCATGTCTACACGTTCCAGTCTCCCCACATGTTCAGTTCATGTCCCCCAAACTCCCCACTCCTTTCACGTTCGTGTTGCGGTGTTTGTCCTTGTTGTACATCTGGAGCCTGAACATATCCTCACACCTCCTGCAATATGTTGTATTGTCGACTGGCAGGTATGCAGGCCTTTTAGGAAGCAGGGCAGTTTCAGTTAAATTAGTTATAAACATACATTTGTGTGTTTTCTTTTTTATATTATCCAAACTCAAACAAGGACTTTTCTGTGCTAGCTGAGAAAGCAGTGGGATTTGTCTGTGCAGCATAACATCCTTACTTATGTTATGTTACAGTGTTTTATATAGCGCCAAACTACCCGGAGGCTTCGTAGCGCTAATCAGACTAAATATTAGACAAGCTGGAGGGATAGTGCCGCCTCAAGATGGATTGAAAAATGCTACATTAAAATTAAAATAGCCATGTTTTAATGGCCTTCCGAAATTCAGTCTCCTGTCTCATCAAACGAATATTAAGCGGTAGTGAATTCCAAAGTCTGGCTCCCTGATACTTCAGAGATCTGCCTCCCCAAGATGCTCTTTTTACTTTAGGGAGCACTACCAAGGCTTTAGAAGAAGATCTTAAGGCTCTCGTAGGTGCATAGAATGAAACTAATGGTTCGATGGCATATGTTGCTGCAGATACATATGTTTCGCACAGTCCGCTGCCTGGTGTTGGGCTATTACAAGTTGTTTTTCTTCGAAGAAGTCTTTTTTGGTCACGGGACCGAAGGACTCCTCCCTCTTCGGCTCCATTGCGCATGGGCGTCGACTCCATCTTAGATTGTTTTTTTCCGCTGTCGGGTTCGGACGTATTCCTTTTCGCTCCGTGTTTCGGTTCGGAAAGTTAGTCAGAATCTCGGAAGAAAGCATCGGTATTGTTCCGTTCGGTATCGGGATAGTTAGGTACATCGACACCGATCATCGGAAGACTTTGGGGTAGCTTCGATTCCCCCATCGGGGCCTGGTCGGCCCGACCGCGTGCGACATCGAAGCCGATGGAACGGACCCCGTTTCGTTTCTGCCCAAAATGTCACAGTAAGTATCCTTATACAGATCAGCACTTGGTCTGTAACTTGTGCTTGTCCCCCGAGCACAAGGAGGATACCTGTGAGGCCTGTCGAGCCTTCCGGTCCAGAAAAACACTCCGGGACCGAAGAGCCAGGCGTCTACAAATGGCGTCCACGCCAACAAAACAACGCTTCGACGACGAAGAGGAAACATTCTCGGTTCCGGAATCAGAATCCGGAGACTCCGACGTCGAACAACAGCAACAAACAGTGAGTAAGACGTCGAAAATTAAAACCATCGAGAAGACAAAAGCCCAGGGGACGCCACTGCCAACAGGCCATGGCTCGACCCATAAAACCGGCGACCCGTCGAAGGCGCCGAAAAAGGGCACGCCCATAGCGAAGACACCCGACTCCGGTCGAGGGACCGCCATGGAGCAACCTCGGAGCCGAGATAGCGGCTCCGAGAGGCAAAAACAAGATGCCGGCACCGAAAAACATCGGCACCGAGACACACTGCCGAAAGCCACAAAAATTCGGTCGGTGCCGAAGCCGAAAAAAGATTCTCTCTCGGCGCCGAAAAGTTCCACACCTTCATCCTACACAGAGGAACAAGGAATAAGTGGCCAGATGCACAGATTTGGACAAGAGCTCCAAAGTGTAGAATCAGACTACACACAAAAGAGACTGTACATCCAGCAAGACACAGGGAAGATATCAACCCTTCCCCCAATAATGAGGAAAAGAAGGATCGGACTTCTCAAGGATGACGCACAACCACAAGCCAAAGTGGTTAAAAAAGTCACGCCTCCGCCCTCTCCACCACAACAGGCATCGCCGGCACAAACATCGCCACAAATGCACTCACCAGCGCAAACTACCATAAGTCAAGATAATCAGGATCAAGACGCTTGGGACCTATATGACACCCCAGTGCCGGACAATGATCCTGATTCATACCCCACAAAGCCGTCACCGCCAGAGGACAGTACCTCATACTCGCAACTGGTGGCTAGGGCTGCAGAATTCCACAATGTCCAACTGCATTCCGATCCTATAGAGGATGATTTTTTATTTAACACCCTCACGGCTACACATAGCCAATATCAATGTCTCCCAATGCTACCAGGGATGTTACGGCACGCAAAACAAATTTTTGAAGAGCCCGTAAAATCAAGAGCCATCACCCCAAGGGTGGATAAGAAATACAAACCACCACCCACAGACCCAGTGTTTATTACTTCGCAGTTACCACCTGACTCCGTAGTAGTAGGGGCAGCTCGCAAGAGAGCAAATTCCCATACATCTGGCGACGCCCCACCTCCGGACAAAGAAAGCAGAAAATTTGATGCGGCAGGAAAAAGAGTAGCATCACAGGCAGCCAACCAGTGGCGCATCGCAAATTCTCAAGCGCTGCTGGCCAGATATGACCGCGCACACTGGGATGAGATGCAACTTCTCGTAGACCATCTTCCCCAGGAATACCAAAAAAGGGCGCAGCAAATAGTTGAAGAGGGACAAACGATCTCAAACAATCAAATCCGCTCTTCACTGGACGCAGCCGATACTGCAGCGAGAACAGTCAACACTGCTGTCACCATAAGGAGACACGCTTGGCTCCGCACTTCAGGCTTCAAACCTGAAATCCAGCAGGCTGTCCTTAATATGCCCTTCAACGAGAAACAACTTTTTGGCCCTGAAGTGGACACAGCCATTGAAAAACTTAAAAAGGACACAGACACGGCCAAAGCCATGGGCGCACTCTACTCCCCGCAGAGCAGAGGCTCTTTTAGAAAAACTCAATTTAGAGGGGGGTTTCGTGGCCAACCCACAGACACCACCAGCCAACAAAGAACCACACCATATCAGGGTTCATTCCAAAGGGGAGGTTTCAGGGGATATAGAGGGGGTCAATTCCCAAGGAGTAGGGGAAGATTCCAGACTCCAAAAACACCTCCACCTAAACAGTGACTTTCAAGTCACACAACCCCTTCACTCAACACCAGTGGGGGGAAGACTAAGCCAATTCTACCAATCTTGGCAGCAGATTACAACAGACAATTGGGTATTAGCAATAATCCAACATGGCTATTGCATAGAATTCCACAAATTCCCACCAAACATCCCTCCAAAAACACGCAAAATGTCACCACAACATTTAGAACTTTTAGGACTAGAAGTTCAAGCACTACTGCAAAAGGATGCAATAGAGTTAGTACCAGTACAACAAAAAAACACAGGAGTTTACTCCCTGTACTTTCTAATTCCAAAAAAAGACAAAACATTAAGACCAATATTAGATCTCAGGACACTAAATACCTACATCATATCGGACCACTTTCACATGGTCACACTACAAGACATCATTCCACTGCTCAAACAGCAAGATTACATGACCACATTAGACCTAAAAGATGCGTACTTTCATATACCGATACACCCTTCTCACAGAAAGTACCTAAGGTTCGTATTCAAAGGAATACATTACCAATTCAAAGTGTTGCCATTCGGAATAACAACTGCACCAAGAGTGTTCACAAAATGTCTAGCAGTAGTAGCAGCACATATCAGGAGACAACAAATACATGTGTTTCCTTACCTGGACGATTGGCTAATCAAGACCAACACAGTAAAAAAGTGCACAAACAACACCACATATGTCATACAAACCCTTCACAAACTGGGTTTCTCCATCAACTATACAAAATCACACCTCGAACTGTGTCAGACACAACAATATCTAGGAGCAACCATCAACACATCAAAGGGAATTGCCACTCCAAGTCCACAAAGAGTGCAAGCATTCCACAAGGTAATAAGTGCTATGTTTCCAAACCAAAAGATACAAGCAAAATTTGTGCTAAAACTTCTAGGCATGATGTCATCATGCATAGCCATTGTCCCAAACGCAAGACTACACATGCGACCCTTACAACAGTGCCTAGCATCACAATGGTCACAGGCACAGGGTCAACTTCAAGATCTGGTGTTGGTAGACCGCCAAACATACCTCTCGCTTCTATGGTGGAACAGCAACAATTTAAACAAAGGGCGGACATTTCAGGACCCAGTGCCTCAATACGTTATAACAACAGATGCTTCCATGACAGGGTGGGGAGCACACCTCAATCACCACAGCATTCAAGGACAATGGGATGTAGACCAAACAAAATTTCATATCAATTACCTAGAACTGTTAGCAGTATTTCTAGCGTTAAAAGCCTTTCAACCCATAATAACACACAAATACATTCTTGTCAAAACAGACAACATGACAACAATGTATTACTTAAACAAACAAGGAGGAACACACTCAACACAATTGTGCCTCCTAACACAAAAAATATGGCAGTGGGCGATTCACAACAACATTCGCCTAATAGCACAATTTATTCCAGGGATCCAAAACCAACTAGCAGACAACCTTTCGCGAGACCACCAACAAGTCCACGAATGGGAACTTCACCCCCAAGTTCTGAACAAGTACTTTCAAATTTGGGGAACACCCCAGATAGATTTGTTCGCAACAAAAGAAAACGCAAAATGCCAAAACTTCGCATCCAGGTACCCACACCGCGAATCACAAGGCAATGCTCTATGGATGAGTTGGTCAGGGATATTTGCATACGCTTTTCCCCCTCTCCCTCTCCTTCCATATCTAGTAAACAAGTTGAGTCAAAACCAACTCAAACTCATACTGATAGCACCCACATGGGCAAGACAACCTTGGTATACAACTCTACTAGACCTTTCACTAGTACCGCATGTCAAACTACCCAACAGACCAGATCTGTTAACACAACACAAACAACAGATCAGGCATCCAAACCCAGCATCATTGAATCTGGCAATTTGGCTCCTGAAATCCTAGAATTCGGACACTTAGACCTCACACAAGAATGCATGGAGGTCATAAAACAAGCTAGAAATGCTTCCACTAGACACTGCTATGCATCTAAGTGGAAAAGATTTGTTTGCTACTGCCATACCAATCAAATCCAACCATTACATGCCTCTACAAAGGACATAGTGGGATACTTACTACATTTGCAAAAAGTGAATCTCGCTTTTTCATCTATAAAAATACACCTCGCAGCAATATCTGCTTACCTACAAACTACTCATTCATCGTCTCTATTTAGAATACCAGTTATTAAAGCATTCATGGAAGGGCTAAAAAGAATTATACCACCAAGAACACCACCAGTTCCTTCATGGAACCTTAACATCGTCTTAACAAGACTCATGGGTCCACCTTTCGAACCCATGCATTCCTGTGAAATGCAATATCTAACCTGGAAAGTCGCATTTCTCATTGCAATCACATCCCTCAGAAGAGTAAGTGAAATACAGGCATTTACCATACAAGAACCATTTATTCAAATACACAAAAATAAAATAGTTCTAAGAACAAATCCAAAATTTCTACCAAAAGTAATCTCACCATTCCATTTAAATCAAACAGTAGAATTGCCAGTGTTCTTCCCACAACCAGATTCCGTGGCTGAAAGGGCACTACATACATTAGACATCAAAAGAGCACTAATGTACTACATTGACAGAACAAAGCTAATCAGGAAAACAAAACAACTGTTCATAGCTTTTCAAAAACCACACATAGGAAATCCAATCTCTAAACAAGGCATTGCTAGATGGATAGTCAGATGTATTCAAACATGCTATCTTAAAGCCAAAAGAGAATTGCCTATTACACCAAAGGCACACTCAACCAGAAAGAAAGGTGCTACAATGGCCTTTCTAGGAAACATTCCTATGAGCGAAATATGTAAGGCTGCAACCTGGTCTACGCCTCATACATTTACTAAACACTACTGTGTAGACGTACTAAATGCACAACAAGCTACAGTGGGCCAAGCTGTACTAAGAACATTATTCCAAACTACTTCAACTCCTACAGGCTAAACCACCGCTTTTAGGGGAGGTAACTGCTTTATAGTCTATGCGAAACATGTGTATCTGCAGCAACATATGCCATCGAACTGAAAATGTCACTTACCCAGTGTACATCTGTTCGTGGCATTAGTCGCTGCAGATTCACATGTGCCCTCCCGCCTCCCCGGGAAGCCTGTAGCCGTTTAGAAGTAGATCTTAAATCTTAAACATTTGTACATTTGTAAATAATTATTATAAACTTTTTATGTACATACGTATTCACTCCATTGCATGGGCACTATTTATAGCAAACAACTCCATCCTCACCCTCTGCGGGGAAAACAATCTAAGATGGAGTCGACGCCCATGCGCAATGGAGCCGAAGAGGGAGGAGTCCTTCGGTCCCGTGACCAAAAAAGACTTCTTCGAAGAAAAACAACTTGTAATACTCAGAGCCCAACACCAGGCAGCGGACTGTGCGAAACATGTGAATCTGCAGCGACTAATGCCACGAACAGATGTACACTGGGTAAGTGACATTTTCATTTTTAATTGATGAGGACCCCCTTTGTATAGAGCTCTATAAAAAATACACAAAGCCTTAAACTTAATTCTTTTCCCCACTGGGAGCCAATGTAAAGTGATCAAAGCTTTCTTAGCCGAAGTAGACCTAGGCAAATTAAACAGTAACCGGGCAGCAGCATTTTGGACTACTTGCAATTTATTGACCCCATACTCTGGGGAACCCAGGAAGAGACTGTTACCATAGTCCAACCTGGATGGATAACTTATGTGTATCACATGCCATTTATAGCCAGTATCAACAATTATAAAACAAACACAAATAAGTGTCAAAAGCCCAAAAAGATACTGGTATGTCATTGTATAGAAACATCTTTGGAGGTGCAATTAAGTGAACACTTTACAACTAACTAGCGTAATGTGTAGCCGCTGCAGTCCTTCAAAAGTGACATGAATAAAGCTACTATATAAAAGATTATAATGTGATACAGTGCTTACCTTCGCTTTTCAGGTTCGACTAGGCAGCCCATGTGCTGCCTCTTCAAGACTATTGTAATCTCACAATGGGCTTAGAGCCCAGCAGTTACTTACCATTTGTTGGCTTGTGTGGCACTCATCTTTACAGCCTCGTAATTGGTCACTGCAGGCCTAGCATCATTTCCGTTCCTGTCTGTGGAGCAGTGACCAAGCCCTGATTGATCCAACTTATTCACTACATGTCCGCAGCTCCTGACTTGAATGAGGCACTTCTTTTTAACTTCTGAGGCCCTACAAACAGAAAGTGTGTTACACGCAAAAACGTGCTCAGCAGAACAAACAAAATTGCATAGTTTTATGTTCTGTAGTTAACTTGTTTCTTTTATTTTGCCAAGCTTTCTTTTCTCTCTTTGCACTCTTGTTTGATTTTTCTTTTGCTCGTCGGCACTGTTCTCAAAAGGTGACGATTAACTTATTCTAAATGTTGCAAAGTAATTTTGTTTCTTTCTTATGTGTAATTTCCAAACGTATGCTTTAACACATAATTGTGCAGTACACCCCAATCCACCTAATTCCAATTCAATCTGCCCCTCCTCAATCCACGCCAATCCTCCCTGCTTCACCCGCACCAATCCACCCCACTTAATTCGACCCTCCCCACTCGATCCAGTCCATCCCAGACCAGTACACACCACTCCAATCCAAACCACTCACCCCAATCCACTCCAATCCACCACACTTCAATCCTCCCAACCAACCCCACTCAAATCTGCCCAACTGCAATCCAAAACAATCTGCCCACTCCATGCTAATACATTCTGCTTAACTCCATCCCAAAACAGTCTGCCCCACTCCAATCCAAAACATTCTGCTGTACTCTAAACCAAAACAATCTGCCCCACTCCAATGAAAACAATCTGCCCCACTCCAATGAAAACAATCTGCCCCACGCCAATCTAAAACAATCTGCCCCACTCCAGTCTAAAACAATCTGCCCCACTCCAATCCAATACAATCTTGCCCAATCCTAAACAATCTGCTCCACTCCAATAAAAACAATCTGCACCAATCCAATCTAAAATAAATCTGCTCCAATACAAAACAATCTACTCCACTCCAATTTGCGCTACACCAATTCAAAACAATCTACCCCACCCCACTTTAATATGCCTCAATCCAGTCTCTCCCTCTCCAATCCAAAAAATCTGCCCCACACCAATCCAAAACAATCTGCCCCACTCCAATCCAAAACAGTCTGCCCCAATCTAATCTGCCCCACTCCAGTCCAAAACCAATCAACCCCGCTCCAGTCCAAAACAATCTACCCCATGCCTCAAAGTGTTCTGAGCTCAACTATGTTGAGTGGGAGGTATGATGAGGGTTGGAAATCAAGGTTTGAGAGCTGACAAACTCATTCCATGAGCTCAGCTTCAACTAAGAAAGTACCACCTTTTCAAGCAATCTTTTGAGGAGAGCGGCCAAAAACAAAATAAAACATGAGTGAAACGTGAGAACAGTTGTCTTGGCAAAATAAAGGAAAGTTGGCTATAAAAAAGAAAACTTTGCAATTTTGTTTGTCCTGCAGGTCACGTTTTTGCCAATCAAAAGCCTTCTTTGCAGGGCATTAGAAGTTAAAAGAAGCCCAATAGTACCTCTATCATGTCCGGGAGCAGCGGGTGTGCACTAATTAAGTTAAATTAATTAGTGCATGGTCCCTGTGCAACAGAGAGGAACGGAAATGATACCAGGCCTGAAAAGAACAGTTCTATTAAAGCAATGTAATGTTTTTAAGTAGCGGTTTGTTTTGAATGATTTAGAGCTGCAGTAGCTACAAGGCATGTGGAGGGCAGAAATCACCCTCTTTGATATTTGCCAAAGGGAACACAACTTGCCCCCCCCCACTCTCGTTGGAGTTATCTGGAGCTGTACACCCACCTGCTAATGCAGTGGAGTGGAAATAAAGACACACTGCTTATTTTCACTTTGCATGTACTTGAGAGGCATGATTTTGACTTTGGTCAGTCCGTGGATATAACAGATATGCATGCACAGTAAGAATGTCATATATGCTGGTCTGTTCCTGTATTTACACAAATAGTAACATTCCAAAAGAGGGAGAGCGAAAAAAGGCAGTCGACCGTGATCTAATGATTTCAGTGCGATTTGGCCTCTTTCTTCTCCTCAGCCAGGAATGTCAGACCAGGCAAACCCTCACCTGACCTGCCATTTTGGACTTTTCCAAGGAATGCAGAGTCCAGAGAGTATATTTCTCTGCTGGAGCAAAAATCGGGCTGTTCTGGTGCAGAAGCAAAGGGCATGAGAACTTACAATTGGGTCTTACAAGAAGTAGCAGCAAGGAAGTAAACGCATATGCTGGATCAATGTGCTCTCTCCGTTGCTTATCTGTTAATTGTAGGATCCTAACCCATATTCATGTTCACTTGATAAGGCCCCTGATGCCTTGGACCTAGTTAGCGCTTTTTAAAACCACACAAATACCTTAAATATGACCACAAAAATCTGCAGAGGGGGGGTATTCATATGAGATCAGCAGTCAGAGTGGCTAGGTGGTGGTTGTGATCTGGCGAGTGGGGGCTGGGGGGCAGGCATGGTAAGGGGACTCATCCAGACTTCCTTTCGCCAGGATCCTTCCCTTCTCTCCAGGCTGAGCTGGGAGGAGTTGAAGGGAGGGATGGATGACTGCGGGGCTCGTATTGAGGCGGGGAAGGGAGTACCGGAAGGACAACACAAAAAGAGTGATGGCAATTTCAAGGGACCCCTTAAAGAGGCAATGCCTGTTATATCCTTGTGGGGCCCAGAGGTGGCATTGCAGTGTTTTGTGTATGTTTTTATGGCTGTTTCTCATTTTCACAGTATATTTAGTTTGTCTAAATGAACTGTGAGTTGCATTTCACTGTTTTAAATGCAGGCTCGTGGGATCATGCTCATACAAACATCACACTTGCAGTCACTAAGCAGCAGAGCACAACCCTTGAAGCAGCTCCAATTCGAGCACAGCAGCTAGCATTTTCCAGCTATGGCCGAGACAATAAGGAAATTAAAGCTTTCTATTCCAAGCCAAGTGTGGGAGCTAAGATACAGAAGAATGTGAGCCACATGGGAGGAGCTGGGAGGACATGCAAGCAGCTGTGGGTCTGAGCTCCCACAGAGTAACACGAACTAGAAAAAAAAAAAGAATAAAATAGTCCTCCCACAAACAGATTAGTACAACAAAGTGGAATGATATTGTACTTAGTCCCTGCTCCGTGGGTGGACCTAAAGTGAAAAGGAGGGACAAAGGCAGGACTGAACACTATCAAGCAAGGATTATTAAAAGACACTGAAACAAGAAAATGAGAAGGAGGGGGATGGATTTATGCCCACAGAGATGTATACAAAAGTATACTTGAGGTTGAACACTTACACTCGATCTAAAAAGACTGAGGCAGTGCAACCATGTTGAAGCTGACTTTGTGGCTTGGTAACTTTGGTGACTGGAAGATGTATCACAACTGGTGCAAATGGTGTCAAGATAGGCATACTATAGTTGGAGGCAGTCTAGTTTATATTTTGGAGAATTAGGGGCAGTTAACCATACTGCATTTTTCTGAAAAGCACCATAGTGTTGCTTTCATTTGTCCAAAAGCAATGTAGATATATTGCAATTTTCTGTGAGCCAAATGACCAAGCTGGAATTGACTTGGTGGCATGCTAGACAATCTGTTTTAGTCGTGAAGGAAGATACAAGCAGTGATTGGCATGAGGGCATGATTACTATGCTTCTGTTGGCAGCTAAATCGGGCAGTCCTGATGGTGCTGGCTGGAGGGTCGCATAGCAATATTCCAGTTGTCTTGTAGACAGAGTATCTATGTTTCATTTGGTGGGAATAGGCAAAACATGGCTGGATGAGAAGCGGAATACCAATGCTCGCAGGTATTGGCTAGGCGGTAAAGTAGCAATGCAGTGACTGGATGAGAGAGAGTATAGTTATACAGGGAGGCATATTAGGTTTTAAGTCGGATTCTATATATCACAGAGTTCTGCCATGTGTTGTAGGTCATTCATGTAGAGCGAGTATTTTTGCAAAAATGCAAAATTGGGTTTAATTGATTTTGCTTCATTTAACCATTTTTGCCTGCACAGCAGTCTTTTATTTCATGTTTGTTTTTATTTCCATCCAGGAGTTTGTGTTGGGAACACAGATAGCCGCCACTATGTGCGTTTGACTCAAAGTATATACCGCTTCAGCCCGATCTGGTTGAAACCTGAAGATGTTAGTAGGTGAGTATACTGGAGTGCACGGCAGGCATGAACGCGATGGATGACTCTAGCTCTACTCCATTGTAAAGACATAAGTCCTAATCTCCCTCTATCATCACCCTGTAAATACTGAAGTCTCTTTTAACAGCCTCTGGCTCACCCTCAGGAGATAGGCCTCCAAAGCATCCTTCAGCTCTGGCACCCAAATTCAACCCCATATCCTCCAAGTCAAAATGTGGCACTGTATTGCTGTTCAGGGACTTGCAACATGATCTCGGCACACTTTCACACTGCGGTCACCTGCCTGGATTCTGCAGTGGCGGCAAAATTTAGATGGGAAGCAGCAAGAAATTATGAACTTTCCATTGTAACAAAGTCTCATAATTCATTTAATAATGCTTTATTCCGACTTACTACTCCTTCTCCAGATCACTAGGTCAGTGACTGGGTGAGGTCTGTCCTCTGATTGGTACTTAGATATTGTCTGCACCATCCACTCGCATGGTCTTTTGAACATTTGAGCTTAATCTCCCTCTGGTAGGATGCCAGCCACGAAATCTCAAGTGTAAGTGCATAAAAGGTCCAGAAACTAAGTGAGCCAGTTATATTAAATGATGCAATATAGCGAGTATTATTTTCCTTAACATTGATTCAATATCGTATATTGTTGAAGATATACTTGATGGTTTTTTGTTTATTTGCACATTTAAAAGTAAAAAAAAATGTTTAGGGGAGCTGCAGTCTATGCTAATATAAAAAGTGAATAGAGGCGTGTTTTGTAGAGTGATTCAGAACTGCTGATTTATTTGGGCAGTTTTGATTTTGAAAGGATGTGTGTGTTGATTAGTGCTCCATGACGCGAGATCTTCTTCGCAGCAGGCAGCATGGTTGTATATTGTGACAGGGGTATTTTCAGCATTCATACTGTCCCTCGAAGACCAGTCCTTGACTGCTGATGCTCTAGACTAAGGCCCTGCCTGGCGGTGCTTTGCAGGGACCCTGCTTGGCACATTGCTCTGCTGCGGGCTCTTCTTCATGCTGCTCCGGTGAGGACCCTGCTCTGGACTCCGCTTGGTGCTGACTCTGCTTAGCGCTTCTCTGTTGTGCTTTCTTGCTGTGCTAACATGTTCTTTTTGGTGCAGGATCCACGGCGTGAATGAGAGGATCTCGGTGCAGGGCTATGAACTGCTGGTGCACTTCTACCTGCAGCTCATCCAAAACGCTGAGACTGAGGTGCTTCCCCCGCCACACCGTGAATCACATGAGCTGTGAGCTGTGAGCCACCCGAACGCCGTCAGCAGATCCAGTACTCTGCATCCGGCCCTTGGAATGAAGCCCCGTCTCTGGTCGTGTATGTGACCCTGGAAAGTTTGATGAGAAGCTTCACGTTGCTTTTCAAATGGCAAATCCGTGCCAACGCCTGCTAATTGTACCCATTTTGGCAAATAGAAAGTTGAGTGCGTTCTACAAGGTAGACTAAACCTGAGTCTCTTTTGAGGATGTGTTCGGTTTACAAAGGACAGTTTGACCTTCTGACTCAGTGTCACCAATAACTCTGCATTACAGCCTTATTTATAACTGCTTTGATTCTAGCACTGTGCCTCAGGCCAAGTGTCCACTTACAGAGGAGACCCGCAGAGGAGTACATCCTTGGACAGGGTCTACAGCAAGATCACAGAGACAGTGGGAAGCCGCGACTAAATGAATCAGCCAAAGAAAAGATTCGAATCTGAAATTCTCAGGAACAGGTTGCAAGGGATGGCAAGGTATTCTCTATAATGACTTGTAGCGTAAGAATGGGGAAACTGGGAAACATACAAATGAGCGGAGTATTAGGTAGCCCAAATTCAGGAAACTGATTTCAGGTAGACTGCTCTAGAGAATGGTACTTAGCTAATTTATTCATCTTAGAATATACTTCTCATTGTGCCCCAGTGTTGAATAGATTTCATATAATTTTATTAATTTTAAAGAACACTGGCATCTGCAGGAATGCTGAAGAATCAGACTAACTGACCAAGTTTGCGGTGATTTAAATTGTCTTTGATGAACGAGTACAATTTTGGAATAATTTATGGGGGAGGAGGGTGTGTTTGGGTGGGTGTGTATGTGTGTCTCTCGCTGTCCGTTTCTAGACAGTCTAGTATGAGATACACTGCCTGCCACAGAACGAGGGGCTTAATATGACTGGTGCTGTGATGTGTGAGCACTTTCAGTATTGATCAGTATCATCCTACGACATGCAGTATCGACCAGTACTGCATGTCCATATAAAGAATCTCGCTCTCTTACTCTGACGTTTAGAGCCTGATTTAGGGTGCCTTGTTAAATCCTGTAGCGCTAGTTACCAGAGGGTATTAATGTGGTGTTTGTGAGTCCATGACTGGCATACCTTTAAGGTATGCTGTCTGCCAGAATGTTAGAGCTATAAGATGAAATATTTAAATGACTTTGTACTGAGCTGGGCAATTGGTCGGTGCTCTCCATTACCTCACACCTATTTCTTGTTGTTTTTTTTACCGACTATTTTCTGTGATAAATACTCTTTTGGACTACTACTTCTAGCTGTTGCACTTCTATTGCCACAGTTAACTCCTGATTTAGGGATGCTTATGATAAATTATAAAATAATTTGCACTAACAATACTACTGTATATTCGGCTTGTAATTACCACCAGTATCTTGCTTTTGGGAATACCGATAATTTTCTGCAGGAGTCGTGCAGTTTTAGCTAATCACCGATGCAGAGGAACCATTTCGATCATTACACCATTACCCCTAAACTGTAAATGCAGGCAAGAATGAAAAATATGCGGTACTCGGATTGCAGCAAATAATTCTTTTAAAAACAGATTACTATGGCACGGCAGTTAAGATCATTAGAATCAAGATTGCATGCTGGAAGGTATGTTGGCAGCTACAGTCTAGGTGCAAGATGAGTAGGCCCAGGTGCTCACCTCACTGGGTCAGTGTTGCCGCTTTTGATCTTGGTCCTGGGTGAGTCTTCCAGACTATCCTTACCTGCTCATCTGACGTGGCAATCGGCTGGGGGACTGCCACGTTGCACTGCCTTCACGTCACAGAGCCAGAAGGGTACAGCACTGTCATTGAGCCATGGACGATGGAGATGTTTTGGAATGGGGCTAGCAGTGCAAAGCACTAACACCAACCCGCAAGCCCAACAGCAGTCCACAGCCTTACCATCGAGCCATCAAATCATTGGACACTACACAACACACCTTTGTGGAAGTACTGTCTCTTTCATCCAGTAAGCCAATGTGCTGTCTTCTACTTAACTGCAAATAGGCTGACAGCGTTTTTCAACAAAAAAAAAAAACTCAGCACCAAAGAAAACTCAAACCCAGAACCGTCCATACCAGGGAGCACCAAAAAATCAATTGCTGCCACTGGCCAGACAAAGCACAGCATCACTCCCATCTGAGCATGGAGAGTCTGTGGATAGTGCTCATTGTCCATGTTAAAAGAATACAATTCCATATTGTTAAAATGAAGGGGCACAAAGTGAGGTTCATATTTCCACAACTAGTTCTGGTGCAGTGTTGAATATCCTTAAACACTTTAAAACATTTAGGAGCGATTTGGGGAATGTCTATAGCTGTGCAGACGGACCTACTTCTTTAACAAGACATGAAAATAAAGTGTGGAGCAGTTAATAGTCTTGTAAACCAAAGTCCTATGAGAGTGAAAGGCAGTGAGCATGTTTGAGAGGGTGAGAGGCAGTGACTGAGAGTGAAAACAATTGAAATGAGTGAGGTGGTTTCGTGCAAAAACAGAAAGACTGAGTTCACTGTAGTAGAAGTCCATTGTGTACACTTTAATGTAGAGGGCAGTATACAACGTGCACTATTGCTTTTTTAATCAAATATGCCTATTTTACGTGCATTGTAGTAAAAGTAATGCGTTTCATAAACACTGGAAAGGCATAGTTTGTGTGTATATTTGAGAAGCCATGTTCTGTCAGCATGGATTTCTAAAAATTGGGAAAACACTGGAATCCACATAACATAAACACTGGAAACACGATAGCTTAATTATAAATTATGAGCTGCAGTGACCATTCGGCACCTGCATAGTGAGTCTTTCTACCTAATCTGATGAGCCCACTTTACTCAGTCGCCCAGTTCATTCTCTCATAGCACAGCTAACAGAATACGTCAAGTACACAAATTGCTTTCATGTGGCAGATACACAATGGGGTCTGGGGTAATGTTATTAATTCCCACAGGTAATCTTAATTTCAATGAGCTCTTTTCTTCCTCGTCACTGTAGTTACATTGTGCAGGTGAGTCATGCCTAAGAAGCATACAATTGTGCTAGTCCGAATTTAACAAACCATGATTTCCCTCCCGCTTACCACAATACCTTATACCACCAAGTCCTGTTTGTAAGAGTTAACAAGCAACACACCTGTCAAAGAGAGACTACTTAGGGTGATGAGAGGGCGGGAAGAAAGGCTGTGACACGTAGACCTGCTGCTAATGAAGGTCCCCGGTAAGCAATTGGGTCATTGCTACCAGGTTCCCCAAGTCATTGCTTAACTCAAAAGGAGCAGTGCAAGTCTTCAGTCTGGTACTTTAGGAAGGAAAGGGTCTGTCTCATAAATTATCAAGTTAATGGCTAAAGAAAGCGGTCAGTAAAACTCATACTTTGTGATCACGGAATCATTTATCTAATGAAGGCAGTGTTACCAGCAGACATACGTGTACAGAAGTACCTCAGAGGCTCTACTGTCACCTGCGAAGACTATAGAGTACACCACCAGCAGGCCTATAGTCTCCCACCCGTCAGAAGTGACGAGGCATGAATTAAGCAGCATGTTCCTGCCTGAAACTACCACTAAATGAGACAGTCATCTCGAAAACATGAGTTCTGTGTAAGCAGATAACCCACGGGACACCAGTACAACATACACATATTGGAAGGCGATTTGGGCGATGGGCTGGTGCCTCCAGGTCTCCCGGGGGTCAGTTTTTGGCCTGAATCGGTCCACAGTGCCTTACAATCTTGCAGGCCCCTGCCAGGCGACTGTAAAGTGTCTTCTCAGCCACACCAGGCCCCCACTTAAGGCAGGCTGGGGGCCAACTGTTGCTCTGGCCCTTGAGACATTCGCACCTCGGGACACCCACGTGACCAAGCCCAGCAGCAGTGTTTTTCCTCTGAGCCCTCCCCGCTGGGCTACCACACTCTGGCCATGATGGAGGCGTGAGTATGCAGAGGCCGCGCTGGGGTCTAGGTGATATCACCTCGGCCCCATTGTCTTTTAGGCCCTGGTGGTATGGGTGTGAATTTGCACAGGCACAGTTGTGAGGCCACCTTTCTCAGGTAATAAAATAGGCTGTAAACTACTTCGAGTCCCAGCATCGACTCGGCATCCTGTGATTCTGAGCTAATCGCTTAATCTCCCAAAACCGAAAATAAAAATAAATTTGATCTTTTGCAATATAACTAGTGCTCATGTAAATCGCTACAGTGCCTTGCGGCCGAGTTCACGCTATATTAAACCACACAAATAAAAAAAAAAACTGGTCATATTCTGCAAAGGCCCGACTGATGGTAAATAAAAAAGACTATATAAAAAAACATTGATATTCTTTTTTTAACATGGCTTTTCTGTCCTTGTGTAAGTTTAACTATGTAAACTTTAGAACACATTTTAATGTGTTATTTCGATATGTTTGCTTATAAAGTACATACTGTTCAGAGGAAAAAATGCTAGCTTTGGGCAATTTTCTTCATTTTCGTATCAACCAGGACATTAAAATACCGCTCAGGCTGGTAAAAAAAAACAAAAAAAAAAACGGACAGGTGGAAACCCTAGCCAGATCAGTGATTGTGGCCTTTGGCCCATTTTATTTCACCTCTCCAGCCAGGCCAAACTGCAGTGCCTCTAATTTTCACCAATGTAACTGTCTCTATAAGATTTAAAATGCTAAATTTAACAAGCATGTCTCTAAAATTTAGTCCAAAGAGACTAAACAAATGGTGATCCATGAAGGCAACAATCTGGAAATGTGGTCCACTTTTATTGGGAGTGCCCGGGCCTAATTGTGATCCCAGTCCGACCCTCAACTTTTTATAGAATAACAGCAATGCATCAAGAACTCACCATATGATACCTCTGACCCAACAAGAAAGGTCCAGATTAAACCTGTACAGCAATCATGAAGAAAGCATGGCCGAGGCCATCATTTCCACATCACATAGGGCTATGACCCTCCCCTTATTTAGAGTTTGGCAAAGCAGGACATTCACCAAAAATGCATCAGATGTACAGTCGTTTATGTCATTATTAACATCACTGAACTCTAATTGTGACGGATGGGATACCCACCACTTTTTGGCAAAAGTACTGCATCTGCCCAACTCTAAATGAGGCACATAATCTCTATTGAGGGAATCAAATTGCTGCAGAGGGATCCTTGGTGTCTGTGATACAGGTCAATAAGGAAAGGTCCGAACGTAGGATCTGAGACTGGTACACCAACCCCAGTTACCTTCCTGCCCTTCTCCCACTTCACTCACCAAAAGTATTTGTCCCACCCCAAGAGCATGTCTGTTCACGACTTATAAAAAGTAGGAAATTGCATATGGGAAAGTAAATGCATGTTCCTTGATGTTAGTAAACAATAACCATAATATGTGGCTGGCATACGTTTTTGCACAAGCTAACTTTGCTTATCAGATGTGCCTGACTCCAAAAGCAAGGCGCTTTGTTCTGTTGCACCATATGCATGAGTTCTAGAATCCAGCTTTCTACGCCGAAAACTATGACCATTGTCGGTACAGAATTTTCTTTGTCTCTTAGGGAGCTAAGTTAAGTGGGGGCTCCAAATATGAGAAAAACAATAACATAAAAAAATAATCAAAACGTGGATGCATACGTTTGTGGCAGTCAGTCTAGTGCGGATTTTGAACTGTAGTCAGCATTGCTAAGCCTTTTTGCCCTTCATAACCATTGAAATTGTCCCACCGTCAGGGGTCCTTTGCCCTGTAGTTCTGTCCTTCTCTTGAGTACAACCCCTCCCACAAAGCAGGAGTTTTATCCTTTAAGTCTTCCCTGGGAATCTCTGCCTTCCTTAGGAACTTTTCCCATCATCCCACTGTGCCTACTTATTATCTTCAATTATTTTTTTGCTTTTACGTCGTAAGAAGCAGGGCCCTCACTCCTTAAATCAGAAGACTTCTCTTTAACCTCCCTATACTGTTAGCTCACTCTTGCAGATTCTTTTTCACTCTTGCTTTTTTTTCTCAATGCCTGTTTTCCTATCCTTTTCTTCCTCCTCCTTTCTCCCTTTGCTGCTTTTCTCTCTTTTGCTCTGAGTCAAAGTCTGGTTTACAAAAATAAGCCCTTGTCTCCACTTGCAACCATAAGCACAAATTCAGCACTGGACCAAGAACAATCTAGATGCCAGGGTAAGCATGGACAGATCACATTAGGTCATTGTGCCTAATGTTTCTTATCTGACAGCATTGGGAGCAGAAGTGATTGAGTTCAGTATATGTGTGCTACATAGAAGCCCCATTTGTATATCATTCAATGGAGGATACTTTAGAGAGGTGTGTGTGTGTATATATATGTGTGTTTGTATAAACATATATATATATATATATATATATATATATATATATACACACATATATATATATATATACACACATATATGTTCGATGGCATGTGTAGCTGCAGATACACATGCTGTGCACTGTTCCTGGCATCTAGGGTTGGGCTCAGAGTGTTACAAGTTGTTTTTCTTCGAAGACTCCTCCCTTTCGGCTCCATTGCGCATGGGCATCGACTCCATCTTAGATTGTTTTCTTTCCGCCATCGGGTTCGGACGTGTTCCTCTTCGCTCCGTGATTGGAATCGGGAAAGTATTAAAATCATTAAAAAAACGTTGGTATTGTTGCGTTCGGGAAAGATCTTCTATCAATACATTGTCACTGATGAGACAACCGCTTCGGTGGCCCTTCGGGGCTTCCGCACCCAGCCGAGGCCTGGTCGGCCAGACCACTCCCGTCGTCGAAGCCTCATGGACCCTTCCGTTTCTGTCCGACGTGCCACGCTAAGTATCCATACACAGACCAGCATCGGGTCTGTAATCTGTGTCTGTCATCGGAGCACAGAGAGGATACTTGCGAGGCCTGCAAGACCTTTCGGTCGAAAAAGATCTTAACAGATCAGAGGGCGAGACGCATGCAGATGGCGTGTCAAAATTGTTGCAATACCTCGACGTCGAAGAGGAGGAGATGGCTATCCATCCAGGGATCGGAAGCGGACGACTCCGACGGAGACCGACCGCTGCCAGCGGGCCAAAAAGTGAGTGCGCCTGCCCCGTCCAACCCCAAAGTCAGCCAAAAAAACAAAAGGCCTCGGGAACGCCACTGCCTGAAGGCCATGGCTCGACCCATAAAAAAAAGCAGTAACCAAGCAACACCTTCGGCACCGAAGAAGGCCAAAATCGTGCTGAAGTCTTCAGACTCGAGCCGAGAAACTAGCGTCGAAAAAAGCCAACATCGCCTTGTCGAAGCCACTAAGCCTTGAAAGAGCCTTTCGGAGCCGAGGCCAACCATCACCATGGGCATTTCGGTGCCGAGAAAACCGGCTTCAGAGCCGAAAAAGACCTCTTATGCAGAGGAGCATGGGCTCTCCAAACAACTGAAGGAGAGGCACAGCTTTGAAGAGGAGCTGGCCATTGAAGAGTTTGACCAAACTAAAGCAAGAATACAGATCCATAAGGATACTGGAAAGATACAAACTGCCCCCTCTCAAATTTAAGAGAAAGTTGGCTTTTTAACCACAAACAGAGACTGAGACTGATCAGCCAAGAGCTAAAGTGGCTAGAGAGAAATCACCAACTCAACATTTTTCTCCAGAAAGGACAGGGTCACCAATTGGCACTTCCACTGCACAGTCACCCACACATACTATGCAAACACAGGATGATGTAGATCCATGGGACCTCTATGATCCCCCTGTCTCGGGCAATAGCCTTGAGTGCTACCCCTCAAAACCATCTTCACCAGAGGATATCACCTCCTATACCCAAGTCTTGGCCAGGGCTGCGACATTCCATAATGTCAGTATGCATTCGGATCCATTGGAGGATGACTTCCTCTTCAATACCCTGGCTTCCATGCATGCGTCATACCAAAGCCTGCCTATGCTACCAGGCATGCTTAAGCATGCACAGCAAGTGTTTCAAGAGCCGGTTAAGGGAAGAGCCATCACACTGAGGGTGGAAAAAATGTAAAAACCACCCCGTCGGACCCAGTGTTCATTACCCAGCAGCTCCCACCGGACTCTGTAGTGGTTGGTGCCGCAAGGAAACGTGCAAACTTGCAATCATCAGGAGATGCACCACCTCCTGATAAAGAAGTCGCAAATTTGATGCAGCGGGAAAGAGAGTGGCGTCGCAAGCTGCCCAACCAATGGTGTATCGCAAATTCACAGGCCCTCCTCGCCCGGTACGACCGAGCTCACTGGGATGAAATGAGTGACATCATTCAGCATCTACCTAAAGAGTATCAGAAACGGGCTCAACAAGTAGTAGAGGAAGGGCAAGCCATCTCCAACAATCAGATTCATTCGGCACTGGACTCCGCTGGCACTGCCGCAAGAACTGTAAACATTGCAGTCACAATCAGGAGACATGCTTGGTTACGAAGCTCAGGATTCAAACCTGAAATACAGCAGGCAGTATTAAACATGCTGTTTAATCAGCAGCAACTGGTTGGGCTGGAAGTGGACACAGTCATCGAAAAGATGAAGAAAGACACTGACACGGCCAAAGCCATGGGCGCGCTCTACTCTTCCCAGCATAGAGGGACATTTAGAAAACCACAATTTAGGGGAGGTTTTAGATAGCAACCTTCAGAGGCATCCACCTCTCAAGCAAAACCCACCTACCAGTCCCAGTCCCAGAGAGGGGGGTTTCGCGGATCATTCAAGGGACAATTCCCAAGATCAAGGGGAAAGTTTCAGCCTGCCAGGCAGGCCCCCAGCAACAAACAGTGACTCCAATGTCACACTTCCCCAACACACATCACCAGTAGGGGGAAGATTAACACTTTACCACAAACATTGGTCAGACATAACCACGGACACATGGGTTCTATCAATTATCCAACATGGTTACTGCATAGAGGTCACACATTTCCCTCCAGATGTTACCCCAAAAGCGCACAAACTCTCGGCACAACATCTAAAATTATTACAAATAGAGGTACAAGCACTATTAACAAAACAGGCCATAGAACTAGTACCTCACCACCAAAAAGGAACAGGGGTTTATCAATTTTAGATCTCAGGACATTAAACCTCTTCATCAAATCAGAATATTTCCACATGGTCACACTACAAGATGTAGTTCCTTTACTGAAACATGGAGACTACATGGCAACACTGCCAATTAATCTAAAAGATGCGTATTTCCATATATCCATCCATCCATCTCACAGAAAATACCTCAGATTTGTCATACAGGGCAAACATTACCAATTCAAGGTACTGCCCTTCGGGATAACAACAGCACCCAGAGTATTTACAAAATGCATCGCTGTAGTAGCAGCTCATATAAGGAGACATCACATGCACGTATTCCTGTATCTCGACGACTGGCTAATAAAAGCCAACACTCGACACCGGTGTCAAAATCACACACAGTATGTATTAGGTACCCTACACAGACTAGGCTTCTCTATAAATTACCAAAAATCTCACTTGCAACCATTCCAACTACAACAATACTTGGGAGCAACACTCAACACACAAAAAGCAATTGCTACTCCAAGCCCACAGAGAGTACAATCATTTCAAACTATGGTGTCAAGCATACAACCAAATCACCAGTACACAGTCAGATTTGTCATGAAGCGCCTAGGCATGATGGCATCATGCATCGCTATTGTCCCAAATGCACGGCTACACATGCGGCCTTTACAGCAGTGCCCAGCAAAACAATGGACGCAGGCACAGGGTCAACTTCAGGATCTAGTGTTGATAGACCGCCAAACACACTTTTGGCTTCAATGGTGGAACCCTGTAAATTTAAACAAAGGGCGGCCATTTCAAGACCCGGTGCCTCACACCATTCTCACAACAGATGCTTCGGTGATTGGGTGAGGAGCACATCTCAACAATCACAGTATACAAGGACAATCAACAAAAACAACTACACATAAATCACTTAGAACTGCTAGCGGTCTCCCTAGCACTAAAAGCCTTTCAACCCCTTCTAGTCCACAAACACATTCTTGTCAAGACAGACAATATGACCACAATGTACTATCTAAACAAACAGGGGGGGGGACACTTGTCACAACTATGCCTCCTAGCACAAACATTTTTGCATTGGGCAATTCACAACAACATTCGCCTGATAGCGCAATATACCAGGCGTTCACAATCAGTTAGCCGACAATCTCAGTCGAGATCACCAACAAACTCAGGAGTGGGAAATACATCCCCAGATTCTACAAGAATACTTTTACCGCTGGGGAACACCAGACATAGATCTGTTCGCAACAAAACAAAACTCAAAATGCCAAAACTTCGCATCCAGTTACCCACACCCTCAGTCCAAGGACAATGCTCTATGGATCAATTGGTCAGGGATATTTGCATACGTTTTTCCCCCTCTCCCACTCATTCCTTTCTTAGTCAACAAACTGAGTCAAAACAAACTCAAACTAATACTCATAGCACCAACGTGGGCACACCAACCGTGGTACACCACACTGTTGGACTTCTCAGTAGTACCTAACATCAAACTCCCAAACAGACCAGATCTGTTAACACAACACAAACAGATCAGACACCCCAATCCAGCATCGCTCAACCTAGCAATCTGGCTCCTGAAGTCTTAGAATTTCAAATGAGTGTATGGAAGTCATTAAACAGGCAAGAAAACCGACAACAAGGCATTGTTATTCTAATAAATGGAAAAGGTTTGTTTTCTACTGCCAAGCAAACCAAATCACACCTTACAAAACATTGGAAGTTATTTACTACACCTACAAAAAGCAAATCTCGCTTTTTCTGCCATCAAAATTCATCTCACTGCAATCTCTGCTTACCTGCAGATTAAATATACAAAGTCACTTTTTAGATTCCCAGTTATTAAAGCCTTTATGGAAGGACTAAAAAGATCATTCATCCAAGAACCCCACCAGTACCCTCGTGGAATCTCAATATTGTACTTACACGACTCATGGGCCCACCTTTTGAACCCATGCATTCTTGCCAAATCCAATTCTTAACTTGGAAGGTAGCATTTCTAATAGCCATCACTTCACTACGAAGAGTTAACGAAATACAGGCGTTAACTATTGAAGAACCATTTATACAAGTACACAAACATAAAGTGGTTCTCCGCACAAATCCAAAATTTCTGCCAAAAGTAATTTCACCGTTTCATCTAAACCAAACTGTAGAGCTCCCAGTCTTCTTCCCACAGCCAGACTCAGTAGCAGAAAGAGCACTGCATACATTATACATAAAAAGAGCACTGATGTATTACATAGACAGAACAAAACCATTTTGTAAAACTAAGCAATTGTTTGTTGCTTTCCAAAAACCCCATGCTGGTAACCCTATATCCAAACAGGGCATAGCCAAATGGATAGTCAAATGCATACAAACCTGTTATCTCAAAGCTAAAAGAGAGTTACCCATTACACCAAAGGCACACTCCACTAGAAAGAAAGGAGCAACAATGGCCTTTCTAGGTAACATAGCAATGACCGAGATTTGTAAGGCAGCCACTTGGTCTACACCTCATACGTTTACCAAACACTACTGTGTAGATGTGTTAGCAACACAACAGGCCACAGTGGGACAGGCTGTACTAAGAACATTATTTCCAACGACTTCAACTCCTACAGGCTGATTACCGCTTTGGGGAGGATTACTGCTTTGTAGTCTATGCACAGCATGTGTATCTGCAGCTACATATGCTATTGAACGGAAAATGTCACTTACCCAGTGTACATCTGTTCGTGCCATGTTCCGCGGCAGATTCACATGCGCCCTCCCACCTCCCCAGGAGCCTGTAGCCGTTTAAGTTGCAATTAAAACTTGTATATATGTAAATAAACATTCCTTTAGCACAAACTATGTACATACATATCTATTCTATTGCATGGACATCTTTAGTATTCTCATTCTATCACTCCTACCTCACCCTATGCGGGAAAACAATCTAAGATGGAGTCGATGCCCATGTGCAATGGAGCCAAAAGGGAGGAGTCACTCGGTCCCGTGACTCGTAAAAGACTTCTTCGAAGAAAAACAACTTGTAACACTCCGAGCCCAACACTAGATGGCAGGAACAGTGCACAGCATGTGAATCTGCAGCGGATCATGCCACGAACAGATGTACACTGGGTAAGTGACATTTTCCATATTTATATGCAACATATAAACTGTAACTTGCACCTCAGAAGCTAATGACCTCACAACAATATTTATACTGCTACATTGATAAATAAGTCATACTAAAATACACAGCATCATTAAGGAACACACATCCCAGCAAAGAACTGATTGCTTATCCATACTGATGTCTTCAATATTATCAATATTACAGTGTTATGTAATGTAATTGGTGGTGTAATCAGTGTTATTTTTGGTGCCTTATGTCACTTCATGGGTGAGGTCATGAACACTGCATTTGAGGAGTGGGTAATGGTTTGGAAGGTGGGGCCATACGCTATGGTTTGTGTAGCGCAAGACATGGCAGGTGTGTGCAAGCACTACATGTCCTAAAGCCAGAATGGGATTTAAGGCACTCTCTTCCCTTGACACATCAAAACATAGTGGCATTCACCCATGATGGCCACCTGAAGAGCACCACTAAAATGACAGTAAGGGAATATTGCTTATGGCCTGGAATGGATCATGATGTAGATGGAGGTGATGGTGAAAGATTGAGCTGCACATCTAGTGCTAGTTCTGGAAAGACTCATGCAGCAGAATCCACTGAGGCATGCCTGATGAAGCCCTAAAGGAAAGTATCAATCTAGACCATGAGACTAAAGGACATCATGGGTAAAAAGTGTTAGTAAGTTCTAAAGCTAGTCACTTAGCATTCAACATTATTTGAGAGTATGATTTGGAATAAGCTAATATAGCCAGTCTTCTAATAATTAAAAAAGACTATTCATTTCTATATTTATATATTAAAAATGAAAAGAAGTAATTTCAGAAAACGGATTTCAATTAAATTAAAGGAAAATGTAGATGCCAATAGGAAACCATTGGAAATCTATTATTTAAACATTGTATTATATTAATGAAGGGCTCATAAACTAGAGGAGTGCTCCAACGGACTAGTGAGGAGTATATTAAATTGGTATTAGTGAATAAAATTAATTAGAGGAAGGCCCGCCAAGAAATATTTTGGCAGTACGGAAGAAGAATGGGACAACCCTCACCTTATCTTACTGAGTAGGCAAAACCCTATAATGAAGTTGAATCCTGATTGGTCTATGAGAGAACATGATAAACTTAATATAGAACAGACAATAGACAAGACCCTGATTTAGAGTTTGTCAGATAGGCTACCCCACCACAAACGTGATGGATATTCCATCCGCTGTATTACAAGTTCATTATATTCAATGGCACTTGTAATAGGGTGGACAGAATATCCATAATGTTTGTGACAGAGTATATTTTCTGCGAAACTCTAAATCAGGCTCTAACGCATTTGAACTAAAGAAAGTACCAACTGCAGAAAGATGTTGGCAACAAAGCCAAATGCACCAGGGTCCCCCAACATGAGGGAGTCCACACATATGGCCGGTCGTGCCAGGTAGAATGCCTGGGTGGGGGCGGAGACGCGTAATGCCTCTGACGCCGCAACAAGTATGTTTCTGGTTGGTGGATGCGCAATCGCAGTACCAGAAGCACTTTCAGTGCATCTGGGTCGTGCAAAGGTATCGCATGCATTGGTCCCACCCATATAAGGGGCTGTGGGGTGGTGAGCGAGTCTGTTTCTCCAGCTAGCTGACCCACAAAGGACACATCACAGTGCACCCTGCGCTGGATGAATTTTGTTTGTTTTTTCTTTTGTCCCCCCCCCCCCTCTTTCAGGCTCCACAAACGCTAAATCCACGCTCTGCTTTGCGCGCTGTACATTGGGGGAGCATTTTCCACAGCCCAGTTGAGCCCTGCATGGGAGCTGCACAGGTTTGAGCATTAGCTCACCTGACTCGAGTTTTACTCTGTGGCTGCTCCAGCAGGGGCCCTGGTGCTGTAGGTGAGAGGACAGTGATTTATTGGGGGGTGGCAGCTACATTTTAGGGTGACAACTTATTTTTGGTGGGGTTGTCTTTAGGGGGTGTGTTGCCCTGGGGGCCTTAGTTGTTGTGTTTCATACAGGTAGAAGGCGGTGTGAGTTTATGGCTGTAAAGCCGGGCTATGGGTAATTTGCGCAATAGTATTTTGTGGGCACTAGCTGCTTTCCTTTGTGCCCTGAGAGACATGGCTGCTTTGAGCAGCTGTAGTACTGGTTTTTGGTAGGGAAGTGGTGTGTCCAGAAGTAAGTGGGAGTGTCCTCTTTGCCCAGGGAGCAATTTAGTTTTTGGTGGCCCTGACCACATTCTCCAGTTGAGGGTAGCCCGCTTTACTTTACAATTTCCTCTCCCTTTTTGTGGAATCTGTTTGGGTGGGATTGCTGATAGTATTTGCCCATCATGTCAGGAAATTTGCACCGGGTCCCAAGCGATCACGGACCAATGCATTGCTGGAGACATTGAGGCTCAGGAAGGATGCCATGGACCAGGCCATTGCATTGTTGAAGGCGCAGCTGCCGGGGCTGCCTGGGGAAAAGGCTGAGAGTCCTAGAGGAGTAGGAGTGCCTCCCAGGGAGGCTTTCCACTCGGTCCCCAAGAGGGCTTATGGGCTGGGTAAGCGTATGAAGGAGCTGCAGGGATAGCCGGTGTCCCGAGGTGCAAGGGAGTAAGGATGCTAGCCCTTTGGTAGCAGCGCTGGTAGATCTGACCCCGGCCCCTGGTTCTTCTCTGCAGGTAACAGGACAGTCCACTAGCACATGGGGAATGGTCCCATCCGTAGTGGTCACGCCGGTGGGTACGACCATGGTTGCTGATAATCCAGGACTGACTGCAGTGCAGGGTACTTCCACAGGAGTAATGGGGTTGGCAGCCACTGGTGGCATTGTGCACAACGTTGATGCGGGTATGGCCATAGTGGTGACCTGCAAGAGGATCGGCTCAGCAGGATCTGATTGCTAACTTAGCATCTGTGTTGCCATGGATCTCAGAGGTGGAAATTGTCTCTGCCCCACTAGTGGGGGGTGCCTTGGAAGAGGGTGATGTTTTAGAGAGGGCAAGATGCTTAGTGGATCACCTGGGTAACGCCAAGAGCAGTTAAGGATTACAGATGGTGACTGGACCAAGGCCCACCGGAGGATTCAGGGAGACTCTCCTGCTATTGATTCAGTCCTGGCAGGGAATCAGGCTGCAGGGGTTCCAGCACAGGTAGTGGGGCAAACGCCTACCCCACAGGTACCTCGTTCAGTGCCGTTACTCCTGGAGGTGCTGTAGCTATGGTGACATCTTCCCCACTCAGGGGACGACAACTTCAGGTACTGAGCCCTCTTTGCCACCTATGGGTTTCACTGGTTATGGGCGATATTCGTTCTGAATGCAAGCTGCTGGGTTTGCATTTATCAATGTAGGTAAAGGGAAACATTTGGAAGGGGCATATATTGACTTTTTTGACTTGCTGGTTGATAAGTCTGAGAAAGAAGATGCTAAGCCTTGTAAGGAGTGTTCACTCCCTTGGGATTGTGGCCACTGGACGTATAAGAAAAAAGTTGATGAGACACGTATGAATTGGATCAGGGGTTTCTCAATCTATCAAGCCATCATGGCAGAAGGTTTTAATGCTCTGGGGATGCAGTTGGCTTGTTATCAGAACAGGATTGTGGGGGCTCATAGCAAGTATGGTGGGATAGCTTGGCAGGACTACGACAAGGAGCTCAGGAGGAATAAAGCCAACACGCCCACCCTGAGATGGGATTAGATGGACAACAGATGGTTGTGTTATATGAAGTGACCAAACGGAACCAACAGCCAGCCCTTGGGGGCAGGGACTGGGTCCGCTGGTGGCCTGGCTAGGGAAACAAGGAAGGGGGCTTGTTGGGATTTCAACCAGTGTATCTGCACCGACCCCTGCGAACTTGCAGATTCAAACACTGTTGTTTGTTCTGTGGTCAGGAGTCCCATCCGGAAGCTAAATGTTTCCAAAAGTCCAGAGTGAAGTGCACCAAGAAGCAAGAATGACAATTTTGATTTCTGCAAAGCTCAGCCCCCAGTTAAGTTGATGGCAATTGTTCCTTGGCTTAACACTTATTCTAACCACTCAGTGGCTCAGACATTGTATGGGGTTTCAAAGAAGGATTCAGGATCCTTGCAGACAACTATGTTGGCTCCATATACTGCAGAAACCAGCAGTCTCCCAGATCCAACTAGGGGATGGCTAGAGCGAAGATTGAAAAGGATCTGAGTCTTGGTCGGGTGGGGGGCCCTTTTAACCTAGTTCCACTAGAGAGTTTTGTTTGCTCCCCGTTCTGGGTGGATACCAAAAAGGAGTCAGGGGAGTTCAGATTGATTCATAACCTGTCAGCTCCCGGGGGTCACTCAGTGAATGAAGCTATTGCTTCTCTTGATCAAGCGATCCCGATGCTGCAGGAACTAAGACCCGGTGCTCTGATGGCGAAGTCTGATATCGAGTCTGCCTTCTGGCTCCTCCCTGTCCATCCAGAAAATTCCCATCTCTTAGGTTTCCAATTTTTACTTTGATAAGTGTATGCCTATGGGCTGCTCCATGTCCTGTTCCTATTTTGAGAAGTTTGGTATGTTTCTTGAATGGGTTTTTCATCAGAAATTGGGCCACCGGCGGTGCTTCACTACCTTGAAGACTTTCTCCTTCTGGGTTCACCTCGTTCATGCAGTGTGCTGAGGCTTTGCGGATTTTTTCAAGAATTGATGGGGTAGTTTGGGGTCCTGCTTGCACAGGGCAAGACAGTAGGTCCAGCAACCACGATTGAGTTCTTGGGCATTGAGTTGGATTCTGTGGCAGCGATGTCCAGGCTTCCACTGGGAAAAGTAATCACTTTTTCACAAGCCTTGCAAGCATGCCTGAGAGCTAGGATGGTCACGTTGCACCAGTTGCAGGTCTTGGTTGGGCAGCTCAATTTCACACTGCGTTTCATTTCTCTGGGGCGCCCTTTCTTCCGTTCCATTACCCAGGCCAATTCAGGGCTGAAGGTGAAACATCCCCACACCAGGCTCTCCAGCGTGATCAAACAGAACATGAGAATTTGGGCGTCACTCTTGCATGACTTTAATGGAACAGTCGTGTGGCCCAGTCAGCCTAGGACCAATGGGGAGCTGGGTCTTTTTACAGATGCGGCAGGCAGCGAAGGGGTCAGCTCCATTTGTGGGGCAGCATGGCATGCACAGCGGCGACCCACGAATGAGTGCAGTCTGGTTTGGTTGCGAATATTGGGTTTCTAGAGCTTCTCCCAGTCCTCGATCCTTATGCCATTGTCCGTTTTGCCAAGAACAATTTCGCAATCAGTCAGTGGTGTTCTGGTCTGATAATATGACAGTGGTAGAGTGCATCAAGCAGCAAGCTGCAATAGGTAAAATTATTTTGAGGGTTCTGAAGGAAATTGTGCTACTGTGTTTGCAATTGAACGTGCTCTTTAAAGCCATACATGTACCTGGTATGTTGAATAATGCTGCTGATGCCTTGTCTCATTTTAAGATGCAGGTTTCCAGGTATACCATCCAGGAGCGTACAAGTTCCCTACTCCTTTTCCTTAGCATCTGTGGCAGATTGGTGCCCAAGATGACCTGACAATCGTGGCAGCCTGCTCGGAATTCCTGGGGCTCACAGGGCCAGAGATTGGTTTGCACCACACTTTGTCATGGTATTCCCGGTGTCTCTTAGGGATGAGGGTGGGTTGGTTGCTTGCGCCAGATGCCACAATACAGCAAGATCTTTTTTCGTGTAGATGCTCAGGAACACTGATGGAACTAAGTCTTTCTAAGTGAGGATGGCCTTGAAGGGTTGGCAGTGACCTAAAGGGTCTAGACTGGGCTCTAGGCTTCCCATTGACAGGGTCAAGTTTGCCACACTTCTCCAGTCTCTTGAGGGCATATGTAACTTCCCACGGAAGGTTTGCCTAAGCAGCATTTACCCTCGCCTTTTATGGAGCTCTCATTGCGAGTGAGCTAGTGGCCAGAAGCAAGACAGATACTTTAGGGGTGGGGGCATGTGTGGGTGGTTGCCGTTGGCAGATGTTCAATGGCTTGATTGGGATTGACCCATGATGATTAACATTCCTCGGTCTAAGATTGATCAGCTCGGTAGGGGTGACCATATCCTATTACATCGGGCCCCCAGTAACGAATGCTGCCCAGTCCCCAATTTTGCAGTCTTCATGGCTTGTCGGTCCAGGTTGTGGGAGGTCCCTTACAATCCACTCCGATGGCACCCACCTGATAAGGTACCTGTTCTCCGGAATACTGAAGGGTGCTCTGCAGGCGGCAGGTTTTGACTCTTCGGAGTTTGGTACTCATTCTTATAGAATTGGAGAGGCAGCCATGGCAATGGGGCTTACAGGTGCAGTTGTACAAAGGGTAGGCAGGTGTTCTTTTGACTGGTATAAGTGTTATGTGAGATTTCGTATGTTATAAGCAGCCTGCCTTATCCCTGTCCTTCAAATGCAGGCATTACATGCAGAGAACGGAATGATTGGTTTGAAGTTCTCAAGGCTCCAGTTCCCGCAGGACTGAACAGTTTAACAGATGTTTGGGTCATCCGCCATTCTTATGTGTGGCGAACAGAGGAGCTGTATTCAAGAAAGGTTTTTGCATCCCGGGAGCAGCAGGTGGGGTACCGCCTCACCTTCTAAAGTTGTGAAGGATTGCAACTTGCACAATTGAGGTCTGTGCTGAAGACAGTGCTGCGTAAGGGGTGCACGCCCCCTGGCATCACCATTCTGCACCTCAGTGGTAATGACTTGGTGCATATTGGCTGGCAACTTCTATTTGAACTGGAAGGCTCAGAGATCGGTTGGCTGTCCAATAAATTTCCTCAGGTGGTGTTAGCCTTGTCCAATATCATCCCTCAGCTGCAGTGGAGGGGTGGTTAATTAGTCAGGGATCTGAACAACTCAGTGAGGTGAAAAAACAACAAGATTGCCAAGCTATTCTGACCACCTAGGTTGGCAGCCCTATCCCATGGCTACAAAACTGCAGAGCATTTCTTTTTGCAGGATTAGGGTGCACCTGTCAAGGGGTGGCAATGAGACGTTTTTGGAGATTTTGTTGGCCTGGTTGGTACAGCACCCTCAATAGGAGAAGGATTTTAGGTGGGGGACCAAGTAGTAGGATAACTGTGCTGGCCTGTGGTGAGGTGAGATCAGTTTGGCTTACCCTTCCTTACTTAAGCGTGATAGCGATGTCACAGGGCCCTCGAAGGGGTGGTGGTGGGGGGGAATTGAAGTGGACATTCAGGAGCACGAGGGTTCCAACTGATCGCTGACATCTAGCCCTTAGGGCCAACCACCCGCGCATGCGCAGTGGGCGTGAAGCTAGCACTGGCCGTGGGAATGGACTGAGGGGCCTAGGGGACACCTGAGGTAGGTATACTGGCTGGCAGGTGGGTCCCATGCGCAGTGTCCCCCTGGAAGGGGTTGGAGGGTGGGGCCTCGCATAAGGACGGATCCACTCTGGGTTACTTGGATGGAGGGGTGGATCCAGGGTCAGGTGACACCATTGGGACCACGCATGGTCTAATTCACAGCCATTGATTTGTGAAATGCAGGAACATGTTCTATATAGTGTTAGGAAACCAGATGTATTAGTGACTCTGTTAAGGCTAGACATTTGCACATGTAAATAAGGTGGTAAATTACAAGGGTTACTGTGTATAATATTGGAATGTTGATTGACTTACAGTTATGTTTTGTTTGTCAAAATTAAATATGGCCTGGGGTAGACTACCCCTAACCCAAAGATATCATTGCCTATGCTGAAAACTGATGTTGGGTAAACTAACTGTGGGTGGGGGTAGAGGTCTTGGCGATACTGGGTCATATGTGTTCTATTACAGGTCAGGAATCCACAGTTAAAATAGGAAGTTAGGTGCTTGGCACCTATGACTGTTCTACTGGTCAATTGCAAGTTTAACCCTGGAGAGTTGGGTATGTTAGAGAGTGGTTAGGCTGACAAAATAGAATCCCAAAGTCAATAAGTAGTAAAAAGGAAGTTAAGGAACTTGGTTGTGGAAGGCTTAGTATTGGGGAAAGAAGAACTTATTATTAAACCAGATGCCCATTTTTCAGATGTTGAAGATGAACCACAATTGAAATTATGGTCAAGTACCAAATTAATCAAACCAATAAGAATACAAGACTATGGGGTTCATTGTAAGCCTCTTACTAACTGGGAATTTTGAACTAATGATCCTGCTAGCCTTACTCAACGAGTTGGCATGCTGCGGATAAAGCTTGTATGATAAGCATAGTAAAACTATAGCTGCGCCTTTTTGTGCTTTCTTCCTGCATAATTACCATTATACTTTCGCTGAAGATCGGTAATGTGATCTTATCATGTGATTTTACTGTGTTGTACTCCAACCACATTTACAAGTGCCATGGAAAATACCTTTGATGCATACCTAGAGTAAACCAGACTTATTGTCAGGAACATATGGAAGGTCAGGTGGTATAGCGGAGATCTGACAGTTATTCCATAGCAAACATAGCAGATATCCTGTTCTCTCTAGGACAACCCCCTATATCACATGGAACTTATAATAAAGTGAACAGCATAACTGTCACGTTCGTGATTGGGTAACCCTTCTGTCAAACTCAAATTCAGGGTCCAAGTCTTGTGAGTGGTAGACTTTTTTGGCAAAACCAAGAAGCAAGCGGAGGTAACAGTGAGCAACAGTGTGTGTTTGTCGCTAGTAGATCCTTGAGTGGCCATATTTGATCCTCCAGCTCCCCGGCTAACTTCCAAACATCACTAATTTGATGTCACTGCTAAAGATGCAGGTATTAACATTAGACCTGCGGTCGTCATACCAAATGGTGAACCACCATGTTGAATCCAGACAAATTGAAGCATTCATTACAGAATCTGGGTTATATCTAAGGATGCAAACTTGCCTCTGCCTCCTCCATTTTTCAGAGAATCCTGCATCTCTTATTTTGGATATGTAGTGAATTCTAGTTCGTTTTTAATGGATACCAGGAGTTAGCTTAGCCTTTAGCTTGCAGACTCGTGCCCCTGTCACCTAGTGACTTTTAACCTACTTAGCTTGCTCTGTCTTAGCCCATTTAATTATTTAATTCTTCTAAGATGGCTGCCTTGTTTATAGTTAGGCCACTTGTTATGAGTTACATTATCAGTGTCACTGCGCTAAGGCTTCAAGATTAAGCAACAAAGACAAACAAACAGTGGGTGTTCACACTTAAGGATTTTCCCTCTCTATACTTTCGAGGGATTGTTCATATTAATTGCCGCCCCAAGCATGTCTGTTATCTATTATTTGGGAACACACCTACGTCAGGGGTCCTTGTAGATCTGTATAAATACATCACACTTTAGACAGATAATCAGAGGGATTCCGACCAGAGGGCATCGTCACCATCGCTGATATCGATGCTGCAGTCGCCTTGACGCTGACCCAGTCTTCGTGTCCCTGCGGAGTCTGAGATAGAGACCTCATTCCAAGGTAATGAGGGTTGGGGACTTCTCTCACGGACATGGCATTGGCAGATTAGGTTTAACAAACCTGGCTCTCCTTTAGGTAGGAGGTTAGGCCTTACATTAAGGTATTAGGGCATATTACATCTCGTATGTCTTTTCTATGCATTGCAAGATGATGGGGGCCTTTGTAATAATGACTCTCGTCTTCACAATTCTGTTCCTTGCATTGTTCATTATCCTAATCATTGCAGCCCATGCAACTTATCGCAAATTGCAGTTATGTTGAATAAAAATTATTGAAACTTCACTGCATCTTTGTCATTGCCTGTGTTTGTATGAGACATGATATATCTGTGAGAAAGGGGTAATCTCCGTTTAACCACGACACTCCCTGAAATGTCTTATTCTCGAGTCCATGCGTAAAGGCTGCCACAAATCACCTTTTACTATTGTGTTTCTGGTGAGGTGCTGCTAGTGAGCTGGTAAGGTTGGAACAACAGTTGCGACTTGTTGTAGGAAAGGCGTAGTCGCCTACAAGCAAAAGTACTGTCATCCTTTAACCAGCAGTCTTGCCCAGAGCAAGAGTCCAACCTACGAGATGATGCCACCAACGATGGTGTTTAGGCACTAATTTCCGGATACCCCGACTATCACTGTCTCACAGACAACAGGTACCCTAAGTACCATTATACGGAGACGTCCGTGGTCTTTGGGAAAATCCTCCTCAGCTGAAAAGGTAACACCTGATTAAGCTGTAGGTTGTGCGAGCTCGAACTCATAAAAGGACATGTACTCCCCATTTTGGTGTTCTGTTTCTCTAAACAAAATGGCTGCTGCCATAGACATTCCTGAAAACGCTAGACAAGCACTAACACAACATTTATTAATGCATGGCCTTACAGATGAGGGCGGGGTTGTTACTCTTATAATAGAAGCTAATGAAGCATACCAAACAGAAACATTTTACAGTTGGGTCACCTTTCCTGAGGTCGACCAAAGAACACATACATTCCACACATATGAAATTGCAAACGTACCTCCACGGTACCGAGCATACCAGTATCATGAAATTTCGCTCACATACCAAGAGCATCATAACTGGTTTGAAGGCGCCCTACCACATGTACTACAAAGAGTGAGGTTAGGTCCCTTAATTAATGATGGACCTACATGGCCTATGTTTGCCACATACACACCTCACCCAGGCATACAGAATATGCAAATAGCAGATCTGCGAGATTTATATAGTGAATTAGTGACATTATACAGACGATTAGTTCAGTTCGTAATGCGAACATTGAACACAACACCAGCGCGTCCAGCACCGTCAGCACCTGGTGCTTATCAATTGCCTACTGGGATTAATCCACAAACAGTGCATACTATTATGGGTAAAGTGCCCGCGGAACGGGAAAAAATACCGTTCAGGATTGCCCAGAAATCAAATCAGCTGGAAGCTGTGTTTCCCCATATGGGACCACAGGAAAAACATAGACTGCTCACTATGTGCTTGGCTTTTGGGATGGTTCCCTCGGTGGATGACTGTGCCACATGGGGTACAGTCTTTGCTGCCATATACACTACCACACATGGTACCCCAACACTTGCCAATTTACCAGAAGTGTTAAAACAAATACAAAATGAGCATGGGGCTGCACCAGCCTTGGATTTGGGGATGAAATGAATGCGTAACTTTGATGCCGTATCCTCAATAATACTCAGTAACATTAAAGGGGAAGCGGTAGCACTGGCAATTTGCCAGCGTCTCCAGGAAACTCCACACCAGGAACAAGAGAGACAGCTACTGAAAATTATTTCCGATACCTATACTAGTATAGGACGGGATAGTTTGGGAGCCAAACCAAAGAAATTGGAGTTACAAGGTACCGCCCATAAGGAGGGTACAAAGCAGGCACAGGAGGGCTCTAAGAAGCGCTGGGACAAACAAAAAGATTTCAGAGAAAGAAGAAATAAGAGAGCTGATTCTCCACACCCGGAGAACTCCGAAAGGAGATATAATCTCAGAAATAGGGAGAACATTAAAACTTCAGACAGATATACTGATTCACGTCCCTCTTGTTCCTTTCAGGATACACCGGATAGACGTAGTGAGAGAGGGGGCCATCAAGATCGACGTCCTGAGTATGTGAAAGAAAAGAAAGACTCGTCGCAGCCTACCATTAAAAAAGAAGAAAAGACTCCTCATCAAAAGCCACTGTTTAAAAAGAAGAAAGTGGCAGTATTGATAGCTAAAAATGCCAGTATACTTGAGCACACTGTTGAGGAACAATATGTCGCCAAAGTCTGTAAGATAATCTGGATGCGACAGCAACTAGTGATTTCATCGCAGTTGAAACAGCGGATGGCCACGTTCTCCCACCCGATAGGGTATACGATTAAAAAATTCAGATAGAGGGAGACGTGGAGAGCACTATTAGTGTGATATTTTGGGATGAACTTACTAGTGATAGCCTATTAGCTGAAAAAGACTGGCCACCTGAATACGTCCGAAAGCTCCCACATGGGGAAGATGTCATTTTGCCTTCTTTCTCCGATCTTCTTCAGACAAGAAAGCCCATGCTTCTGAATGGGCTTTAGCGCAGGCACCTGCGCTATATCGCAATCATGTAGGTTGGGACAAGGAGTCTCCTTGTCATGTTATTCCCGTTAGGTCTACACCCCAACTACAGCCACAATATCCTGTTAAACATGAAGCAAAAGCTCCGGTGAGAGAGATTCTCACCCAACTTGAGTACCAGGGAGTGATTTAGCCCTGTACATCTGCAATTAATAATCCGTTATTCCCCGTTGCAAAGCCAGACCATTCATATAGAATAGTCATTGATTATAGACACTTAAATAGTCATGCACGCACATATGCCATACAAAATTCACACAGCACAGCACCAATAAACAATATAGTGTGTAAAAAATATAAAACAACTCTGGACATTTCTAATGGATTCTTCTGCCAGAATTTAGCACATGAAAGTCGGGACCTGAGTGCATTCTCATTTGGCTCTCAGAAACGCTTTTGTTGTTTACCTCAAGGCTATAAAAATAGCCCAGGGCTATTTTCAGCCCGTGTAACATCAATGTTACACGATATTGATTCTGAGGCGTTATCCTATGTAGATGACATATATCTCACAGACGACGTCCTTGACATTCATCTTGCGAGGGTCGATCGGATCATTTTGGGATTTGCAGACCTCGGTTACAAATTCAATTTCAAGAAAAGCAAAATAGCCTTTCTCAGTGTATTATTCCTGGGATATAAGCTATCAAATGAGGGAAAGAGCCTGGCCCCGCACTTTCTAGAAAAATGTGCTCAACTGCACCCTCCTAACACATTTAACAAACTACAGTCATTACTAGGTTTCTTTAATTTTGGCAGAACATACATTCCAGATTATGCACAACGCATCAAGCCACTTTATGACTTAGTTCAGCCCAATTTTTCTAGCAGACACTGATCAATTGAACACACACGCATCCTTAGGGAAATGCAACAGGACATGCTAGAAGCTAAACACTTGCACACATGTGACAATAAAACAAATTTGGTCATCAGAATAATTGCTGGTGCCATTGGATTTACTTATGTCACCTTCAATGAGGGTGACACGGTACCAATAGCGTATAAATCACATTTATACTCCAATGCTGAACAGCGTTTTGCACCTACAGAAAAGATTCTGACGGCAGTTCAGATGGCCGTCATAAAAGAGAGGCCACTTGCCCAGGGGAAATGTATTATTGTTGTCTACCTGGTGCCAGCCTTAGAGGCTTTCACCAAAGCAAGCGATCCTAACGCTAAAGCATTACATCCACGTTGGATTCAATGGGCAACGTCTTTGACCGCCACTGATGTCGATTATATATTAGATCCAAAACTTCAGACACAAAAGTTTCTCCAGTATGAACAAGAGTACCCCGCTCCTCTAAATATCTTGCCACTAGACAACTACCATACTGTCATATACACTGATGGTTCAGCACAACCGGCTGTAGGTACTAAACATCAATACTCTGCAGCTTGCGAAGCCGTGAGCGGAGTGATGGAAGATGGAGTTTTCCACCCTCACAATACCTACATGCAGACCTTAGGGGAATGCACAGCCCAGTTGGCTGAGCTTAAAGCTCTTCTTCTAGCACTCGAACATACTGAGCCAGGATGCCAGACTTTAATAGTCTGTGACTCTTATTACTGCATCCAGTCATACAATGACTATCTCAATCATTGGAAACTGAACGGGTTTAGAGATTCTAAAGGGAACACCATTAAACACAAAATACTGTGGGGGAGGGTGGCTGATCTTAAGGATAAGCTGCTGTGTGTCCATGTAGTCCATACATTGGCACACCAGCCTGTAGGAGTACACGTTACCGGTAATACATTGGCTGATGAAGCGGCCAAAGCAGCAGTAGCTACGGCTTCTGTGGCTGCAGTGATTCGTTCTCAGACGAGATTGGATAATTAAATATTGACTGCCATTAAAGCTTCGGCTGCAGGCAAGCCCCTTCCAAAAGGATACCCTACAAACTATACTTACCATATCAGTGTACAGAATGTTGCTTACACAACAATTCCTGGGGTTGGAGATCGAGTGATCCCCAATGAAGACCAGAGATTAGATCTAATTAAAGCAGCTCATGAGGGTGTCGCTTCTGCACATGCTGGTATACAGGTCACAATAACACTTCTACAGAAACGCTTCTGGTGGCCTGGTTTATGCAGACGAACAAAGCAGTATGTCCTTTGCTGTGACATTTTCCAGCAGATTAAGGGCTCTAATATCAAACGCCAACTGCAGACATCCCTCTTAGTGTCCAACAGGCCACTACAGTGTGTGTACCTGGACCATTGTGGTCCCTTACAGCCGGATGGCACATACAAATACATTTTAGTCGCTGTGGATTCTTGTTCTAGATTCCTGTGGGTATGGCCACAGCGGTCGGCTGATGCCCGGACTGTTATAAAAGACTTGCTGATCTTTATCGGTACATATGCGTTTGCAGCATTCCATTCGGATCAGGGCCCTGCATTTGCCTCTAAGGCATTCAGGAACACCATGGGGACGATGGGTGTTGAACTCCATTACTCCTCACCATACCATCCCGAGGGAAATTCGGTCATGGAGAGGCGGAATCGTGATCTAAAGCAGTCCTTAACAGCTCGAGTATTAGGTTCAGGCCGCAGTTGGTTACATCACCTATATGGGGTCCAGAGAGCACTGAATAATCTGCCAAGACAGTCCCTGGGGGGACGCACTCCATATGAGGTTCTCTTTGGGATACCTATGTATGTCCCAGATCTTGATGCCCCTGGTATGGTGACAGCAGAAACACCATTTGACATAAATGAACATCTCGCTGTTTTACAGGAGCTTCAGCAATTTCGTGATGATAAATCATCTGCAAGTGCTGCCACTTTAGGAATAAGGGATTTAGCGAAAACTTCGACTGGCTGGATTCCTAAAGTTGGGGATCTGGTTCATGAGAAGATCGCAGTGAAGAAGGAGTTCGGTCCATCATACAGAGCACCTGTACCAGTCTTGGGAATTCAAGGCACCAGGACTGTCATCTTACCACCACTGTCTGGTTCTAAGACGAACAGATTAAACTCCATTGATGACATCAAATTACACCATGGGGCCGATCCTTCACAGCAGACCAAGAGGTCCCTTGGGTGGTTCCCGATCCCCTCTCACTACCCAACAGGACATACATCTACATAGTAGGATGAACATCTCCACTACAGACTATGCAACAATGTCAACTGCTGTTAAAGACACCTCCTTGACCCTGGGGAGGGCGGAAAATGAACTCTTGCTGGTTCCAGTCACTTCTTCAGTGGCCACCCTGGTTCAAGATTTAGCTGTTTTTTACACAAACACATCACAGACTAATGGCACTGTCTACCAAGAGCCCCCACGTGAAGTGGACCAAAGTACACCGGCTCCCGTGTTTGCATAGACTGCCTCTGGCTATTTCATTGACATTGATGATTTTTTCTTCAGACTCATCCACTACTGTGATTGGCAATGTTTCAAAAAGTAGTAAGCTGTATCAATGGCTTAAAAAGAACTATTTGAAATACCCATGGAACTACTTATGGTTCTGTTTGAAATTTTTTGCATTATTTTTATGGATTGGTTTTGTGACTGTTTTCTTTTTGCTTATAAATGGTCACTATGGGCCAGATGTACTAAGCAGTTCTGCCCATTCTGTGTCTATGGGAAAATGTGTTCGTACATATGGCCCTATATTCCTGATCGCTCCTCTGTGGAGCCTGTTGATGAAGTTTTAACACCACATCATTCTTCACATAAGGTCCAAAGAGATTTGTCCCCTGTGAATATTACAGCAATACTGATTTCTGATGGGATTGTGTGGGACAAAGTTCCATTCGATATATACGGGCCTACTGAAATTATTCAAATACCATACATGTTCAAAATCTCAATGACTGATGTAATTACACCTGATGTTGTCTCTGATGATTGGGATGTCCACAAGGTTGATTCCATGCTAACTGAAATGAAGGACTATTCCGCTTTTGAAAGTGATGATGTATATGAATATACAATGAACTATGAGGAAATGTTCTGCTATAACAATTGGGGACATTACTACCTACACCGTGCCACTAGATACAGGCAAGTATTAAACTACACACAGTGGGAACACTGTTCTACACCACCGGTGGGGAGCCCAAAGTACTATAGTGATAAATTTACATACTTTTCTGGGCATGACACAAGAAAAGCAGAGTCGTATTATTTTAAAATACCTCTGGCACAAATTAGGAAAATTTTGCTAACTGATACAAAACTGATTTATTCAGATACCTTTGTTTCCCGGCTTGCAGTTGAAGGTTACGAATATTGGAAGAGCACTATTGATTTGAAAAGTGTATGGGGAACGCAAGATTGGCAGATACAGGGTAGGGAGGCTTTATTTCTAGCATGCCTGATTCCTGTGCAAATGATTTTCTTAAATGACACTATTCAGCAGACATCCTGTCTGGGGTTAGCAAAAATTAAAGACTTGAACACGCCCAGTATCCCCACCCAGGCAAGGTTTAAAGATTGGCAATAGTTCCTCAATATCACCGAGGATAAGCTAGATGCAATGGTTAAGGCTGGTACTTATAATTCTTCACTTTCTAGTCCCGGCGGGTGGTTAATCTGGCCTACTGACACTAATGAGTGTCAGGCGCGTTTTTTGAACTCTTCTGGGGTTTCTCAATTAACAGACCAGACCCTCGCTTTGTATCGGGCCAACATACAGGTAAAGTTACGACATACAGTGTGAGTAAGCTGTACCAGCAATGAGTACAGACCAACATGTTAGCCGCAGTTAAGGAACACCTGAATACTCTTTCTGAAGATATAGACTTCAGGATTTTCTGCTGGGTCCTAGGAAACAGCACTCGAAAAGGTTTTTATATGCTATGTACAATGACATTTGGAAGCTTTCCCAGATTGAGGCTGCTGCACGATTAAGGCAATTGGATAAAGAAAATTTAGAAAAGGCATTAGCTTTTGTCGACAACGGCATGAATACACTGTCCAACAGGATTTATTCACTATCAAATATAGGGGGTCATTTTGACCCTGGTGGTACGAGACCGCAAGGGCTAAAATGACAGAAGCACGCCAACAGGCTGGCGGTGCTTCCTGGCCTATCCGCCGCGGTCGCACCGCCGGGGCCGGCGGTATTCTGCCACATTTGTCCCAGCAGTGATAATCCGCCTGGGCAGCGCTGCTAGCAGCGCTGGCCAGGAGATTACGAGTCCCCTTTCCGCCAGCCTTTTCCTGGCGGTCTGAACCGCCAGGAAAAGGCTGGCGGAAAGGGGAGTTGCGGGGCCCCCTGACAGGGCCCCATGGAGCTTTTCACTGTCTGCATACCAACTGCACCCGTCGCACAGCCGCAACACCGCCGGCTGCATTTGCAGCCGGCTCCTGTGTTGCAGCCGAGATCCCCGCTGGTTTCCGCCCGCCGGCCCAGCGGGGATCTCCAAATGGCTGCGGCTGGAGTGCGGCTGCCCGGCGGTCCGATCTTTGTAATGACCCCCATAGTGTTGTTTGCTATTGATATCACTCAGACAGACTTGTCCCGGTTATATCATGGGCAAACACAGCTACGTTCCATCATGCAGCTGGGTTGGACTTTAGACACTGAAAAATGGCTGCATTCCATGGAAGTATATTAATGGGAGTGAATTATTCACTGCTTTTAATTTTTCCAAGGAACAACAGACAATGGCTAAAAGGGAGGCTAGTTTCACCATGCTTCGCGTTGAAAAATTCAGTAAGTTGGCCTTCACGGTAGCAGAGAGTCCTTCAACTATCTGGCTCTTACATGTCATAATTTACCGATTTCGACCTTTCGTTTCTCAATCTGCCTGAAACATCTTGCAGTGGGAAGGTACGAGCAACTAGGAGATAGCTATATTAAGGAAGAGGGGGAGTTGCCCTTTGACTACAAATGTCTGAACAGCGAAACAGAGGTCTTTCTTAGCGGAAGCGAATGTGAGACTGCTGTTCTTCATTCCATGATATGCAAGCAGGTGTCTCTTCACGGTCTTTGCAATGCGGGGGTCGCGAATTTGGCCTGTTTTTATGACGGGTACTCCCGTCCCTTTGATTCGCCCGGTATTTCATGTACTTTCCAATGGAAGTTATGTGGTATTGAACAATCAAAGTTGTCCTGGCATGCGACCAGGAATTGCCTATGCAATCTCGGTCTCGAAGGTCATTATGTGTTGTGGACATGTTTTGTTTCCCCCACACGAGAGATAAAAGTATCTGACATGTGGCCCCACATAGATACTATTAATGTGAACTATGACAAGCTGAGCAGGCTAAAGGCGCTATTGTTTAAAAAACAGGTCACCCTGACATCCGCAAAAGAGACATATGCTCTCCAGATTGCGAAATCATCAGCCGAGATACAATCCAGATTAAATACCAACTTCCCCAAACACGTTGGAGAACTGGTATCCAGAATATTCAATGCTTCGAGCACCACTGGGATTGTTCACTTCTTTAAGGCTGTCAGGTCTGGTTTCGTATCCATCTTCCAGACTGTCTTCGGAGTCATCCCGTCAGCCATCCATTCGCTCTCTTCAAGTGTGTTTGGTGGCTTTCCAATTATTTTGGCTTTGATTGGCGGACTACTACTGCTATTTCTTCTGATTCGCAGTGGTTGTTTCTTTCCAGCTACGTACAGCAATGGAGCCGCTCCCACCAACTCCACTGTGCTGTGAGCGCATGGTTCGGATCTTCGGTGTGCCCTTGCTGGTGGAATTGGAGCATGACTGGTTGTTGTCATTTCAGCCCCTTCTCTGGTGCGTACAACCAGTCTTCCGCTGCATATGGTGTCTCTTTGGACATCTGCCTATGGTCTGTCTTGCTGTTGCACCGACATCTCCTGTGGACCACGAACTGCTGATGTCCCCGATGAGGGTTCATACATGGTCATGCCCCTTGAGACTGAGGTTGCTCCACAAGGCCACCTATGAGCCTTCCGTTTTGAGATCCACTGCGGATGAGGACACTGCAACGGATAATGTTACACCAGGAAATACTGCTCACTACTGCTCTGTGGATCCGTTTGTCCGCCCAGCACTCGATTTGACATCAGATGATGTTGACTCATTTTTGAGGTCCTTGGTTGGTGACTTCGATGACACTCTTCAAGATCATGCGTACAGCAAATAATTGATGAATTTACATGCCATTTCCGATTCAAAATTATGCATTTACATTAACTTGCCTTGGCACGCTGTGCTTGTCATGTTTGACATTAACATCTCTGTATGTGTTTTAGCAGATTTGTTTTTAATATCTTTTAAACACATTTTAAAAGATTTTTTAGCTTTTTTGAATGCTTTTAGCTTTTAGTTCAGAGCAATTTTAGAGTTTGGGTTCCTGTACCTCATCATACCTGTCACGGCAATGGGGAGGGTGTAGTGAATCCTAGGTCGTTTTTAATGGGAGAACAGGAGTTAGCTTAGCCTTTGGCTTGCAGACTCGTGCCCCCGTTACCTAGTGACTTTTAACCTACTTAGCTTGCTCTGTCTTAGCCCATTTAATTATTTAATTCTTCTAAGATGGCTGCCTTGTTTATAGTTAGGCCACTTGTTATGAGTTACATTATCAGTGTCACCGCGCTAAGGCGTCAAGATCAAGCAACAAAGACAAACAAACAGTAGGTGTTCACACTTAGGGATTTTCCCTCTCTATACTTTCAAGGGATTGTTTATGTTAATTGCTGTCCCAAGCAGTACCTAACAGTAAGGAGCCTATCCCTACCCTTTCCAGTGAAAGATATCCACAATATATATAGCAGCCCACTGCCTTTGAGGGACCCCCTGTACCATACAGGCCCTCTCAAATGCAGCAAACCACTTGTTGATGTCATCCCCCTCCTTGTAAGGGGGGACTATCTTGTGCAGATTCCTGGAATCATGCTCTCTAACAGGATTACTATCAGGAATACTGCTGCTGCCACCATGGGGTCCAAACCCCAATCTCTGTCTTTCCTTCTCCAGGTCTAGGGATTCCCTATCTAAGGCCAGCTGTTGCTGTTTAAGCTTCAATCTGGTCTCTTCAACCCTCAACTTTTTGAGTTCCCTTTCTAACATGTTATCCTCAGGGTGGGTGGGTTGGGAATGCTTGGACACAGAAGATAAATTGGAAACAACAGAGGGGATCTGTCCCTAACTGACTGAACCCTAGCAACTTGGCCTCTAGGAATAAAGACTTCCCTACTGTGATGGGAACCTCCATTACTACCAACATTACTGGGTGTCTTGTTAGAGGGCAAATCCTGATCAGAACCCTCCCTACCTCCCTCAAGGGGATCCCCTGAGTCAGATTGGGAACCTTCTATTAACCTCTCATTTGATATGCCTGCTTGGGACTCATCATTCACAAAAAACATGTTAAATAGAAATTCTTTGGTAGGGTTCTTTCCTATCACTAAACCTCTTTCTAAGCAGAGACTCCTTTGGCTCTTGTAATTCAAATTGTCATAAGTAGCATGACCATTTTAAGAGTAGAATCTTCTGTAAACATGATAGTAAAAGCTTTAGAAATAGTGAGAAGGAAGAAAAAGTTTCAGAACTTTTTAAAGAACAGAGAAAAAACCTTTTCTAACTTTTAGAAAACTTTTAGAAGTTTAGAGAAACTTTTCAGAACTTTGTAAAAAGTTTAAGAGGAGGAAAGCAAAACATTTTGGTTAGGTGTACATACACTGAACTTGTTTTGTATATTATTCTCTTATGAAAAGTACACAATGACAAAATGGTAAGTAGTTACAAGTACTTATCCCACCGCTGCACAACCAATGTAGGAGGCTGGCCTGGCTTGTAGTGGGTACCAGTGTGCCAGGTCCAGTTATCCCTTATTAGTGTAGAAGAGGTGTTTCTAGCAGCTTAGGCTGATAGAAGGTAGCTATGGCAAAGCAGCTTAGACTGAACTAGGAGACATGTAAAGCTCCTACTATACCACTGGTGTCATATGCACAATATCAAGAGTGGTCAGGAGCCCAGGAAATGCCAGCTGAGGGTGCAAGGAAGCTGCCACTGGATGGAAGAAGCTTGGAGTTCTGCAAGAAAGAGGAGAGCTAGGGACTTCTCCTTTGGAAGACGGATGTCCCACGTCGCGATAAAGCTTGCGGAGGTGTTCCCACGCAGAAAGACCGCAAACAAGCCTTGCTAGCTGCACGGGTCGCGGTAGAGGTTTGTGGGTGCTGCTGTGGCCCAGGAGGGACCAGGATGTTGCCACTTGGAGGAGGAGACAGAGGGAGCGCCCAGAAACTCCGGGAGCCCTCACAGAAGCAGGCAGCACCCGCAGAAGTACCTGAACAGACACTTGGAAGAAGAGTGAACCGGAGTCCACGCGAAGTCACAAAAGGGAGTCCCATGACGCCGGAGGACAACTCAGAAGGTTATGCACTGCAGGAAGGAGTGTCGGGGACCCAGGCTTGGCTGTGCACGAAGGAAATCCTGGAAGAGTGCACACGGGCCGGAGCAGCTGCAAATCACGCGATACCAAGCAATGCAGTCTAGCGTGGGGAGGCAAGGACTAAAATCCAACAAACTTGGACTGAAGAGTCACTGGACTGTGGGAGTCACTTGGACAGAGTTGCTGAGTTCCAGGGACCACGCTTGTCGGGATGAGAGGGGACCCAGAGGACCAGTGATGCAGTCTTTTGTTGCCTGCGTTAGCAGGGGGAAGATTTCGTCGACCCACAGGATATTTCTTCAGAGCTCCTGGTGCAGGGAGGAGGCAGGCTACCCCCAGAGCATGCACCACCTGGAAACAGTCAAGAAAGCCAGCAGGATGAGGCGATACAAGGTTGTTAGTAGTCGTCTTGCTACATTGTTGCGGTTTTGCAGGCGTCCTGAGCAGTCAGCGGTCGATCCTTTGGCAGAAGGTGAAGAGGGAGATGCAGAGGAACTCTGATGAGCTCTTGCATTCATTATCTGGTGAGATCCCGAAAGCAGAGACCCTAAATAGCCAGAAAAGGAGATTTAGCTACCTAGGAAGGAGGATTGGCTACCAAGAGAGGTAAGAGCCTATCAGAAGGAGCCTCTGACATCACCTGCTGGCACTGGCCACTCAGAGCAGTCCAGTGTGCCCCAAACACCTCTGTATCCAAGATGGCACTGGAGGATCTCTGGGCACCTCCCCTGGGAGGTGCATGTCAGGGGAGTGGTCACTCCCCTTTCCTTTGTCCAGTTTCGTGCCAGAGAAGGGCTGGGGGATCCCTGAACCGGTGTAGACTGGCTTATGCAGAGATGGGCACCATCTGTGCCCATCAAAGCATTTCCAGAGGCTGCGGGAGGCTACTCCTCCCCAGCCCTCACACCTATTTCCAAAGGGAGAGGGTGTTACACCATCTCAGAGGAAGTCCTTTGTTCTGCCATCCTGGGCCAGGGCTGCCTGGACCCCAGGAGGGCAGAAACCTGTCTGAGGGGTTGGCAGCAGCAGCAGCTGCAGTGGAGACCCCGGAAAGGCAGTTTGGCAGTACCCGGGTTCTGTGCTAGAGACCCGGGGGAATCATGGAATTGTCACCCCCAATACCAGAATGGTATTGGGGGTGACAATTCCATGATCTTAGACATGTTACATGGCCATGTTCGGAGTTACCATTGTGACGCTATACATAGCTAGTGACCTATGTATGGTGCACACGTGTAATGGTGTCCCCGCACTCACAAAGTCCGGGGAATTTTGCCCTGAACGATGTGGGGGCACCTTGGCTAGTGCCAGGGTGCCCACACACTAAGTAACTTTGCACCCAACCTTCACCAGGTGAAGGTTAGACATATAGGTGACTTATAAGTTACTTAAGTGCAGTGGTAAATGGCTGTGAAATAACGTGGACGTTATTTCACGCAGGCTGTAGTGGCAGGCCTGTGTAAGAATTGTCAGAGCTCCCTATGGGTGGCAAAAGAAATGTTGCAGCCCATAGGGATCTCCTGGAACCCCAATACCCTGGGTACCTCAGTACCATATACTAGGGAATTATATAGGTGTACCAGTATGCCTATGTGAATAGGTAAATTTAGTCACTAACCTGTTAGTGACAAATTTGGAAAGCAGAGAGAGCATAACCACTGAGGTTCTGGTTAGCAGAGCCTCAGTGAGACAGTTAGGCATCATACAGGGAACACATACAGGGCACATACTTATGAGCACTGGGGCCCTGCCTGGCAGGGTCCCAGTGACACATAGACTAAAACAACATATATACAGTGAAATATGGGGGTAACATGCCAGGCAAGATGGTACTGTCCTCCAACACCCTATGACTTGACCCTGTTTCATATAGTGGCTACATTGTTAGCTTAAATTCATTTATAAAGATCTGTTCTTGTACGTACATGCCTGATCATCATTAAAAGTCATATAAATGAGCTTCAAGGATCTGAAGCCTCTTTTTCTGTGGTCATGCCCAAGAACTAATGCCAAATTGGATGTGTTCAAATGCTGAGTAGATTTCTCTGCCTGGAAATTTCCTAAGTTTCCTGTTGAATATAGAAACCCTACCCAGGATCCACTGTCCTGATTCCATGTAAAGTTTGAGTAAACTGCACTTGACAATGAGTGGCCCAGCCACTTGCAATTTGAACAGTTGTAACTTACAGCTCCAAAATAAAATACCCTGTAGGAGTCTAACTCTGAACCACCCCGCTGAATATCTTTGGAGATCTCCTAGGAATTTAACCTTGAAATGTCAGAGTGAGGTTACAGAATTTTGTGGTCACTTTTCTGCCAAGTGGGTGCCACCAACCCCTCTTAATGCCAGAACCAAGTGTGCCTGCATCAAAGGTCTGACCAGCCAGCACTAAGAATCATGTTGCTGAAGGAATTTTCACCTGCCCTCCCACCATCATATTATTACAGATGCAGCAATTTATGGGAGGATCCATCAGGTCCACTTCAGAAGTTCATGTGCGAGAAAGCAGTGACGTCTACACAGAGCAGCCCAGTGGAGCATCGAGACCCTGTTTGGAGGGCACACTCAGTCACCTCATGTGATTTAAGGGACCTTGCAAGCAAGGCAGATGTTGACTCCAGATCGCACCCTTGACTGCCCATTGGATCCACTACCTCCAAAGCCTCAAAGCTAACCCATGCCAACAGTAACAGCTGCTCCAAGCCAGTGGGCCCCCACACAACAGAATATTATTTCTAATCAAAGGGGATCATGATGGCACTACCTTGAAAACGGTGCCCAAAAAATCCACATCTGCACCTGGCTTCAAAATGGCCTACAAACTATCTGGAAGTACAGCACTGATACCCAATAGTATCTGCTTCTCAAGACCCTTCAAGAACTCTTGTCCTTTCATACATGTGTCTGGTCTCACGTCTGGTTTCACTGAAGAGATTTAAGATGGCAAGAGGGTAACTTCAGATGTATCTATTCACTCGTCTTTTTTCCAAAGCAGTTTGAGTGGATGAATTAGTGCTTGGTGCCTCCAAAGAAGTAGTTAGCGGAACTTGTGGGTGGCAAGTGAGGAGAAATACGTTTGCAAGTAAGGTGGCCATGAGTTTTCCTGAATTTTCAGATTAATTTTTGTGTTGAAAATGTATTGTACATCCGTAACCACAGAGGATGGACAAGGATGGAATAGGTAGCTTGGGACAAGTATGGGGCATCCAGAGGAAGTGGACTGAAGTACATGTATATCGTGTGTTTGCTTAGAAGTAATAGAACGGAAAAGATGTGGGCTGGTTAGCCATTGGTTGCGTACAAGACAAAAATGCAGAAAGTCAAGAAATGGATTTTATCTCACAAGTATGCCAAGTGCCATATCTGACACCACCAGGCATTCCTGCCTTCACAGCAAACAGTATGTTACATTGTGGGGCTTGTAGTTTCGCTTTTAACTCTGTCCTTATGAGCTTAATATGCCAGCATGCAAAGTGCTGTGGGCTAAAATACCAGAACTGGCCAAAAGTATTTATGATATGAAGCCACTTGTCAATTATGCTCTAAACATTTTACAAAGTTGTGTAGTCCACTTGAAAGTTGCCTGTTTCATACGTAAAGCCAAAAGTAAACTGCTCACATATTTTGTAAGGGTTCAGTCTTTCATTCACATTGTGCATTAAAACAAGCATTAACAATGTGAATTGTTATGTATTTTGTGTATGGAAATATTTAGAACAAGCTTCACAACACAACAAAGGTACAAAATGGATAACAGTAGTGCAGTCTTCGTTAACACACAGAATGCTATGAGAAGCGCTGAGGATGGGGTGTGCTGACATTATAGCAGGGTCCCAACGGCCCGGGGAAATTGCAGAGGCTGCCCCTAAAGTGGGCCTCAAGGGCCGACGCCATAACAGCAGCCAGGGACCCAAAAGGACCAGCTTTGGTCCACCTTGGTGGGCCCATCAAATGGGGATGCCTCCTTTCCCCTACACACAGCTGGAAAACTCACCAGGGTTGGCACGAAAAAGGGCTGGGCCAATAGGGGCCCAGGTTATGTTTTGAACACCTAAATAAGGGATGTGTCAGTGCACCTCACAAGGGCATTGGGGGAAGGGGCACGGTGGGCAGTACTGCCCCTGCCACGTTTACATCCAAGAAGCAGGGGCACCGCGTAGGACTTCTCACACCCGAACACCAGCATTTGTCACAGTGCTGGCAGTAAAAAGGGGGATATTTTGTTGGTTAAGGAGGCTCACCGGCAAGGCGGTGTGTCAAAGGAAGGCTACTTACCTGGGGATGACCTATGGCAGGGGGATTGCGGGCTGACAGAGAGAGTGAGCGGAGCACGGCACTCGCAGGCCAGACCCGACTGGCAGATTGCAGGGCATAAAAACACACAAAGTAGGAAGTTGTGCCTAAACAGCAGTAAGAAGCTACCCCCCTGGCGAGCCAACGAGAAACTTGATGACCCCCACAAGTGGCATGTATGATTGCATCTAAAAGGTGCCATAAAGGATGACAAGCAGATGACAGGACTGGATGGTTGTATGACACATCCACGCATGCCTTAATCGTGCAAGCCCAAACAAGGCGGTCAGAACCATGACCACATCTTTATCACATATGCCTTTACAAAAATGTATTGTAAAAGCATGATTGATAAAGGAATATGCAAGGTAAATTGCACCCCACCCCCCGCCCATCCCGCCCCTAAAGCACGATACCACAGCCCTGAAATCCACCCCGCTCCAGCCCTTAAAACTGATCTATGAGCTATCAGCCATGTATGATTCATGACCAGTCATTTGCAGATGATTTATGATCTTTTCACAATGATTTATGATACCTTAGTGATTTATGACACTGTAACATTGATTTATGGCCCTGTCAAGCTGATTTATTGCAGGACCCGGTGATCATACGTGCTGAGCAAAATGCGATTATGCTTTTCCACAAGTAAAAAAAGAAACTCGCCTTGAGTGAAGTTCGTTTATTGACATATGTAAATGTGATGTGCGGACTGGAGTGGGCCAAATGGGGGTGTTATACTGCATTTACAAAATGGCTAGCCCGGGGGTGTCAGACTCCTTTCACCCCAGGCAAAGTGTGTGTGGCGTGTCCTGGAGGCAGTGTCACTTTAAAAAGTGTGGGCTTAGAGTTTTGTGGACTCTATTGCTGCCAGCCTCACTACTGCCACCAGCTCATCCACTGGATCATCCGCAGGATGACTGCCAGTTTCTCTGGTTCTGCTGCAATGGCCTTCCCTTTTGACTGCCTGCTGTGGTATCTTGAAGCTGCGGATCCTTTTTTCTATAGTTTCGGCAGTCCACCTCCAATTTGACTCCACAATTTGGGTAGTGCTGGGAGCTGGTGTGTCTTCTCGGCACACTCTGGAGGAGTCTTCTGTTGGGACTCATCCTGGTGTCAACCTCAAGTGCTGCCCAAGTGGGTGCAAGCTGAAGAGATTTTCCCAGTTGGTGTGAGAGCTTTTGTCATGTTTTGGTGTGCGTGCTTTGGCAGGCACCTGGCTCAGTCAACTTTAGAAAAAGTTTAACTGTTTTGCCTTTCCTGCTATACTTGGTCTGTTTGTGTGGGAGCAAGACAGGGATTTTTTTATGTGTCACTTTGCGTTAAAGGCCATTTGCTCCTAGGGTCAATGGTCAAGGCCCCTGTTTACTCCTACGTTGATTGTGTTGCCTGATTGAGATAGAAGCTGGTGTTGTTTGGTGCCACTTTGTTGACAAACTTGTTGCCTTAAACAGCAAATGTGGTCCATAAGTTGTTCGGTGGAAAGTGATTTTCAGCTTGAACAGCAGGGTATGCTTGCTTAGAAGTATAACCTTGACGAGCAAGTGCTTGTTCTGGTTACAGTATGCCTCCTAAAGTGCCAGAAAGTGCTGCTAGTCATTGTAGCAGGGACCAGGATTTTGAAAGAGTCATGGGCAGGCTAGATCCTATTGACAAGCTATTGCTGTTATGGCTGCCCATGATTTCTTGGTACTGGTGGTAGGAAGGGTAATCTGATGGCTTCTCCAGAAGTGGCCAAGGAATGGCTTACACGTTCTGGGGGACTCCCCATTTCCACGCTGCTTTTACACCCCTCTCTTAAGAGACCAAGGAAAGCAGGGGTCATGCAGGACTTGGGCACTGCCCTTCTGGGTGAAAGGCGGATGGCTCCTTAGCCTCCAGTCGAGTCCAATGGACCTTCTTCAAGTGTGGAAACAATAATCCCCATGCCGACAGCAGCAGTCATTGCATGGTCTGCTGCTATTTCTACCGCTGGTGATGAGACAAGCAGGCTGGTGCAGGATCACAGTATTGTGTAGCACAGTACCAATTGCGTGTCTGCTAATAGTAGCACAACAAGTTTGTCAGCATCAGTTGAGATAGTAGTGGTTCACTCATTTGTGGGGTCCCAATTGGGAGTACAGCTTCAGGCAGGCAGCCCTGACTTTGTTGCAAGTTTTGATATTATCTTGCCATGGTTGTTTAAACTCAGGAGATTGTCTGCTTTTCTTTCTAGTGAGTTATCAGCAGCAGGGTCTGAGAAGGATAACTTAGCAAATGACAGGAGTTTAGTAACTATTATTGGGGTTGGTGGGCAGGATCAGGGCACATGACAGCAGCTTCCTCGTCAAGGTACATCCCAAGGGGGTTGACGGCACCAACTAAGCTGGTGGTGGTGCTGGGTACTACCTCATTGTCCATGGTGACCTCAAGGGGAGGCCAGAAGTCTCACCTATTAGTCTGGTATTGAGGTCCCCCTGGTGACTGGAGCTGTGGGCCATACACACAGTCCTTTATAATAATTTTGCAAAATAAGCTGAACAGGTATGCATTAGCTTGCAAAAAAACATCCAGTGTTACTATTTAACAAATATTAAATCATCCTTTGGAGTGAACGAATGTCTTATTGGTTTATTAACATTGTTGTTTAATTAAACTGTGTCAGCTCAGGCAATATTGTTGTGACCAACCGCCCACTTAACAATCCGACTATCTACTTCAAGGAATGCATATTGTCAGTAAGATTCTGTATTCCCTTTCTTCCATCTACCAAGGGAAGTAGGATAGTTTACAATTCCTTTTGCAAAATATTATGGATTGTAAAAACTGCCCTTTATTGAGTGTGAGTTACCGAAGAACCGCTTGCTATAGGATCTATTCCATAAAACCCCCTTCCTAATCTCGTCCCCCTTTCTCATACAGTGGTTGCCTACATTTGTAAATTATGGCTACCACATCAAGGTAAGGGCAGCAAAGAATACCATTCTGTTTGTTCATAAGTATCTAAGTCTGACGGATTGACAGGCCCAGGAAAAAATATTGCGCCTAAGCAGAATGGAGAGTCTTTTGGCATTCTTACCCACCATTACTCAAACCCCAGATGAAGTTCAGGCTGCTTCAGACGCCTCACATTCAGACAATGCAGCATTGCAAAACAGATTTGATTATCTCCAGGCCCAGCTCACATCTTTACCTTCTCAGGTTCCTACGTGACAGTTTCTTCCAAGCAACACTTTTTTCATGATCTGGGGACTCATCTGTGATTTCCTCTATAATTACTGTGGGGGACAGGAACCATAGGCCCAAATAGTCCCTTTGTAGTGGGTATGCCTTCTGCACCTGGCTACTCTATAATGCTACTAAGGGGGTGATAAAAATGTCAACAGTTTATTACGCAAATCCTATGACGTTTTCTCTGTCAGTCTTTATCTTTGCCAGATGATCAGCCCCTAATGGCCTTTTTGCCATCATACCTTTCAGGGGATTCCTCATCATGGGTCATACGTTTCTTACAGGGTAATGACCTGATCTCTATAATTACCCACTTTCATGACTGAATTTAGCAGCATACTTGATCCCATTTGGTTATTCGATCAGTTAAAATTAGTTTATGGACCTGAAACACGGCATCTTGGATATTTTATCCTACCAGACACATTTGAAGCTGCCAGTAGTTGAATCCGGTTGGCTGGAACACAAGAGAGCTTCAATGTTCTATAGAGGACTGCATGGCAGTTTGAAACATGCCCTTTTTGCAGATCGAACCCCAGCAAAAGACTTGTTCTGAATGAACAGATCTTGTGTTAAGACTGGATCACAGGATTTAAGAGAGAAAAGGAGAACACAGTTGATGTTTGCTTCCCCAACCCTAAGGCTGAGTGAAAAAACATGGAGGAGTCAATGCAAATTAGTATTAATACTGCGGAAAAGATGGTCACTTTGTCCAAGAATGCCCATCCAAGCCAAAGACCACACAAGTGGGAAACCCCATCTCCCAGCCACAGTGGAAGAGTCATGTTGAGAAAAATAAGCTGTTGCCCTCTCCCAAAGTCATAGCTTAGCGAATACATTACAACCCACCACTCCCCATATCATACTTTCTGGGCTGTTAACATTTTCACAGAAAGACATCAGGGGTGAAATAAAGGTGGACTCTGGAACCAGACCTTTCAAAGATGCACAGTTGTGGGTTCGATAGGTTGTGCTATAACTCCCAAAGCGTGACATGAAATGGTTTGGGTCATTGATGGGACAAAACTATCTTCTGGTCACACCACATCCCTGACTCAAGAATTAATATTGAGTTATTTAGACTATCCTCATCAATTCTGTGGGGTTGTGGTTCAAGTGGATATAGTGTTATCAATGATCCACAATTGTGGATTCTGATAGGAATTACCTGGTAGACGCTTCATGATCCTAACACTTATGGATTTCTCAAGACTTACATCTTTGCGATCTAAGATTTATGCAGATCATTGCTTTCCGAAACATCAACTTACTGGATCTGAGAAAAGCGTGGTATCTCCAGGCAGAAATGTAGCTGTCAGGGTGGAACTTCTCATCGCTGCCACAGAAGACACATTGACTGAATTACCATTGTGCTATGTCATGTTGGAGGATGTTATTGCTGCATCATAGGGCATTTGTCTGTTGACTAGAATTGGCATAAAGGGTGCAAATTCCTTGTAGCAGCATTTACTAGCTTCTGAAAACGATTATCTTAAAAGATCTGTTGGTGAAAATCTGCCAGATAATTTAATTTGGCCATCACAACAATGTTATGTACCCTGTAGATCTAGAAAACTGGGTATTCAAGAAAGAGAACAGTGGCATAAAATAGGGAACTCCCTATGACGCAGACTTGATTTTTGTACTGAAAAAATCATTACAAGAGCTAATTCTGTTTTGCTATTACAATAGTATTCTAGCGGGGCATCCCAGACTCACTAAGGCATTAGAGGCTATTAGGTGTCAATTTTGGTGGGATTTCAAGACCTCTGACAATATTAATCACTTAGCCCAATATATTGTTTTTGCCTTTGAAAGTCAGAACATAAGAAACATCATGGGTTATCAAAGCCCATACCAATCTCACAGAAGCTATAGAAACATTTGTCACTGGATGTTGTAGTTAAATACATGCTGTTCCTTGTCATAATACCATATTGTTAATCACAGATTACCTCACCAAGATAGCATACTTTATCCATGTATAAAGAATACCATCTGCTCCCCAGCTAGCAACACTGATTCTTACTCAGTCTGCGTCTTCATTGTCTTTCCCTTGGTGTTATGTCTGACTGAGTTTCCCAATACACATGCCAGTTTTCCAAAGTCATTTGTGAAATAATGGTAATTAAGGTAAAACTATCCACCAGTTGGCATCTTCAACCAGTTGCACAATCCAAACCAATGAATCACTCAATACAGCAATATGTTAAATATCATACTCTGCAACATGGTGTAACCTGATTGTACTGTATTGATGTCATGGAATTTTTATATAATAATGCAAAACATTCACCCACTCAATGTTCTCCTTTGTTGCATCAAATTGTGTTCATCTCAGAGTTTGTCCTGAAATCCTACCTCGTGAATCTTCTTGTCATGCAGCACGAAAAAGGTGGAGAAACCTATGGCATAATTTGGTATAAGTCTATCATAACTTACAACAGCCCAAAATGCTTACAAGAAACAAGCAGATGAACACCATCCAGAGGGTTTTCATAAAATGGCATAAAGGGTTAGGCTCTTCCAAGCTCTTGCAAATTTAGATCGCCCTTCATTGGGCCGTTTTCAATTTTAAGTCCAATTGGATCCTGTAAATTTAAATTGCAACTCGCATCAACAAATTCAAGTTCATCCAGTCTTTCATGTTTCCCTTCTCAAGAAAACTCATGCTTCACTTGTCCCATTACAATCATCCTTATTACTCATTACTGAGGGATGTGCAAGTCCAAAATTGAAGATAATGGTAGATTCCTGTTAGAAATTAAGGGCCTGATTCTAACTTTGGAGGACGGTGTTAAACCGTCCCAAAAGTGGCGGATATACCACCTACCGTATTACGAGTTCCATAGGATATAATGGACTCGTAATACGGTAGGTGGTATATCCGCCACTTTTGGGACGGTTTAACACCGTCCTCCAAAGTTAGAATCAGGCCCTAAGTCTCTTGTTGGTAGAGGTATGCAGCCTATCCAAGTAGGGACCTCGGTGCCAGTCAGGGTAAGTCACAACACAACCTGAATTATCCTGTGCTCACCCTCTGGTAGCTTAGCACAGAGCAGGCAGGCTTAACTGAGTCTATGGGAAAATGTGTTCGTACATATGGCCCTATATTCCTGATCGCTCCTCTGTGGAGCCTGTTGATGAAGTTTTAACACCACATCATTATTCACATCTGTGCCCATCAAAGCATTTCCAGAGGCTGCGGGAGGCTACTCCTCCCCAGCCCTCACACCTATTTCCAAAGGGAGAGGGTGTTACACCATCTCAGAGGAAGTCCTTTGTTCTGCCATCCTGGGCCAGGGCTGCCTGGACCCCAGGAGGGCAGAAACCTGTCTGAGGCGTTGGCAGCAGCTGCAGTGGAGACCCCGGAAAGGCAGTTTGGCAGTACCCGGGTTCTGTGCTAGAGACCCGGGGGAATTATGGAATTGTCACCCCCCATCCCAGAATGGTATGGGGGGTGACAATTCCATGATCTTAGACATGTTACATGGCCATGTTCGGAGTTACCATTGTGATGCTATACATAGGTAGTGACCTATGTATGGTGCACACGTGTAATGGTGTCCCCGCACTCACAAAGTCCGGGGAATTTTGCCCTGAACGATGTGGGGGCACCTTGGCTAGTGCCAGGGTGCCCACACACTAAGTAACTTTGCACCCAACCTTCACCAGGTGAAGGTTAGACATATAGGTGACTTATAAGTTACTTAAGTGCAGTGGTAAATGGCTGTGAAATAACGTGGACGTTATTTCACGCAGGCTGTAGTGGCAGGCCTGTGTAAGAATTGTCAGAGCTCCCTATGGGTGGCAAAAGAAATGTTGCAGCCCATAGGGATCTCCTGGAACCCCAATACCCTGGGTACCTCAGTACCATATACTAGGGAATTATATAGGTGTACCAGTATGCCTATGTGAATAGGTAAATTTAGTCACTAACCTGTTAGTGACAAATTTGGAAAGCAGAGAGAGCATAACCACTGAGGTTCTGGTTAGCAGAGCCTCAGTGAGACAGTTAGGCATCATACAGGGAACACATACAGGGCACATACTTATGAGCACTGGGGCCCTGCCTGGCAGGGTCCCAGTGACAAATAGACTAAAACAACATATATACAGTGAAATATGGGGGTAACATGCCAGGCAAGATGGTACTTTCCTACAATCACCCTATGACTTGACCCTGTTTCATATAGTGGCTACATTGTTAGCTTAAATTCATTCATAAAGATCTGTTCTTGTACGTACATGCCTGATCATCATTAAAAGTCATATAAATGAGCTTCAAGGATCTGAAGCCTCTTTTTCTGTGGTCATGCCCAAGAACTAATGCCAAATTGGATGTGTTCAAATGCTGAGTAGATTTCTCTGCCTGGAAATTTCCTAAGTTTCCTGTTGAATATAGAAACCCTACCCAGGATCCACTGTCCTGATTCCATGTAAAGTTTGAGTAAACTGCACTTGACAATGAGTGGCCCAGCCACTTGCAATTTGAACAGTTGTAACTTACAGCTCCAAAATAAAATGCCCTGTAGGAGTCTAACTCTGAACCACCCCCGCTGAATATCTTTGGAGATCTCCTAGGAATTTAACCTTGAAATGTCAGTGAGGTTACAGAATTTTGTGGTCACTTGTCTGCCAAGTGGGTGCCACCAACCCCTCTTAATGCCAGAACCAAGTGTGCCTGCCTCAAAGGTCTGACCAGCCAGCACTAAGAATCATGTTGCTGAAGGAATTTTCACCTGCCCTCCCACCATCATATTATTACAGATGCAGCAATTTATGGGAGGATCCATCAGGTCCACTTCAGAAGTTCATGTGCGAGAAAGCAGTGACGTCTACACAGAGCAGCCCAGTGGAGCATTGAGACCCTGTTTGGAGGGCACACTCAGTCACCTCATGTGATTTAAGGGAACTTGCAAGCAAGGCAGATGTTGACTCCAGATCGCACCCTTGACTGCCCATTGGATCCACTACCTCCAAAGCCTCAAAGCTAACCCATGCCAACAGTAACAGCTGCTCCAAGCCAGTGGGCCCCCACACAACAGAATATTATTTCTAATCAAAGGGGATCATGATGGCACTACCTTGAAAACGGTGCCCAAAAAATCCACATCTGCACCTGGCTTCAAAATGGCCTACAAACTATCTGGAAGTACAGCACTGATACCCAATAGTATCTGCTTCTCAAGACCCTTCAAGAACTCTTGTCCTTTCATACATGTGTCTGGTCTCACGTCTGGTTTCACTGAAGAGATTTAAGATGGCAAGAGGGTAACTTCAGATGTATCTATTCACTCGTCTTTTTTCCAAAGCAGTTTGAGTGGATGAATTAGTGCTTGGTGCCTCCAAAGAAGTAGTTAGCGGAACTTGTGGGTGGCAAATGAGGAGAAATACGTTTCCAAGTAAGGTGGCCATGAGTTTTCCTGAATTTTCAGATTAATTTTTGTGTTGAAAATGTATTGTACATCCGTAACCACAGAGGATGGACAAGGATGGAATATGTAGCTTGGGACAAGTATAGGGCATCCAGAGGAAGTGGACTGAAGTACATGTATATCGTGTGTTTGCTTAGAAGTAATAGAACGGAAAAGATGTGGGCTGGTTAGCCATTGGTTGCATACAAGACAAAAATGCAGAAAGTCAAGAAATGGATTTTATCTCACAAGTATGCCAAGTGCCATATCTGACACCACAAGGCATTCCTGCCTTCACAGCAAACAGTATGTTACATTGTGGGGCTTGTAGTTTCGCTTTTAACTCTGTCCTTATGAGCTTAATATGCCAGCATGCAAAGTGCTGTGGGCTAAAATACCAGAACTGGCCAAAAGTATTTATGATATGAAGCCACTTGTCAATTATGCTCTAAACATTTTACAAAGTTGTGTAGTCCACTTGAAAGTTGCCTGTTTCATACGTAAAGCCAAAAGTAAACTGCTCACATATTTTGTAAGGGTTCAGTCTTTCATTCACATTGTGCATTAAAACAAGCATTAACAATGTGAATTGTTATGTATTTTGTGTATGGAAATATTTAGAACAAGCTTCACAACACAACAAAGGTACAAAATGGATAACAGTAGTGCAGTCTTCGTTAACACACAGAATGCTATGAGAAGCGCTGAGGATGGGGTGTGCTGACATTATAGCAGGGTCCCAACGGCCCCGGGGAAATTGCAGAGGCTGCCCCTAAAGTGGGCCTCAAGGGCCGACGCCATAACAGCAGCCAGGGACCCAAAAGGAAAACACACCAGGGTTGGCACGAAAAAGGGCTGGGCCAATAGGGGCCCAGGTTATGTTTTGAACACCTAAATAAGGGATGTGTCAGTGCACCTCACAAGGGCATTGGGGGAAGGGGCACGGTGGGCAGTACTGCCCCTGCCACGTTTACATCCAAGAAGCAGGGGCACCGCGTAGGACTTCTCACACCCGAACACCAGCATTTGTCACAGTGCTGGCAGTAAAAAGGGGGATATTTTGTTGGTTAAGGAGGCTCACCGGCAAGGCGGTGTGTCAAAGGAAGGCTACTTACCTGGGGATGACCTATGGCAGGGGGATTGCGGGCTGACAGAGGGAGTGAGCGGAGCACGGCACTCGCAGGCCAGACCCGACTGGCAGATAGCAGGGCATAAAAACACACAAAGTAGGAAGTTGTGCCTAAACAGCAGTAAGAAGCTACCCCCCTGGCGAGCCAACGAGAAACTTGATGACCCCCACAAGTGGCATGTATGATTGCATCTAAAAGGTGCCATAAAGGATGACAAGCAGATGACAGGACTGGATGGTTGTATGACACATCCACGCATGCCTTAATCGTGCAAGCCCAAACAAGGCGGTCAGAACCATGACCACATCTTTATCACATATGCCTTTACAAAAATGTATTGTAAAAGCATGATTGATAAAGGAATATGCAAGGTAAATTGCACCCCACCCCCCGCCCATCCCGCCCCTAAAGCACGATACCACAGTCCTGAAATCCACCCCGCTCCAGCCCTTAAAACTGATCTATGAGCTATCAGCCATGTATGATTCATGACCAGTCATTTGCAGATGATTTATGATCTTTTCACAATGATTTATGATACCTTAGTGATTTATGACACTGTAACATTGATTTATGGCCCTGTCAAGCTGATTTATTGCAGGACCCGGTGATCATACGTGCTGAGCAAAATGCGATTATGCTTTTCCACAAGTAAAAAAGGAAACTCGCCTTGAGTGAAGTTCGTTTATTGACATATGTAAATGTGATGTGCGGACTGGAGTGGGCCAAATGGGGGTGTTATACTGCATTTACAAAATGGCTAGCCCGGGGGTGTCAGACTCCTTTCACCCCAGGCAAAGTGTGTGTGGCGTGTCCTGGAGGCAGTGTCACTTTAAAAAGTGTGGGCTTAGAGTTTTGTGGACTCTATTGCTGCCAGCCTCACTACTGCCACCAGCTCATCCACTGGATCATCCGCAGGATGACTGCCAGTTTCTCTGGTTCTGCTGCAATGGCCTTCCCTTTTGACTGCCTGCTGTGGTATCTTGAAGCTGCAGATCCTTTTTTCTATAATTTCGGCAGTCCACCTCCAATTTGACTCCACAATTTGGGTAGTGCTGGGAGCTGGTGTGTCTTCTCGGCACACTCTGGAGGAGTCTTCTGTTGGGACTCATCCTGGTGTCAACCTCAAGTGCTTCCCAAGTGGGTGCAAGCTGAAGAGATTTTCCCAGTTGGTGTGAGAGCTTTTGTCATGTTTTGGTGTGCGTGCTTTGGCAGGCACCTGGCTCAGTCAACTTTAGAAAAAGTTTAACTGTTTTGCCTTTCCTGCTATACTTGGTCTGTTTGTGTGGGAGCAAGACGGGGATTTTTTTATGTGTCACTTTGCGTTAAAGGCCATTTGCTCCTAGGGTCAATGGTCAAGGCCCCTGTTTACTCCTACGTTGATTGTGTTGCCTGATTGAGATAGAAGCTGGTGTTGTTTGGTGCCACTTTGTTGACAAACTTGTTGCCTTAAACAGCAAATGTGGTCCATAAGTTGTTCGGTGGAAAGTGATTTTCAGCTTGAACAGCAGGGTATGCTTGCTTAGAAGTATAACCTTGACGAGCAAGTGCTTGTTCTGGTTACAGTATGCCTCCTAAAATGCCAGAAAGTGCTGCTAGTCATTGTAGCAGGGACCAGGATTTTGAAAGAGTCATGGGCAGGCTAGATCCTATTGACAAGCTATTGCTGTTATGGCTGCCCATGATTTCTTGGTACTGGTGGTAGGAAGGGTAATCTGATGGCTTCTCCAGAAGTGACCAAGGAATGGCTTACACGTTCTGGGGGACTCCCCATTTCCACGCTGCTTTTACACCCCTCTCTTAAGAGACCAAGGAAAGCAGGGGTCATGCAGGACTTGGGCACTGCCCTTCTGGGTGAAAGGCGGATGGCTCCTTAGCCTCCAGTCGAGTCCAATGGACCTTCTTCTAGTGTGGAAACAATAATCCCCATGCCGACAGCAGCAATCATTGCATGGTCTGCTGCTATTTCTACCGCTGGTGATGAGACAAGCAGGCTGGTGCAGGATCACAGTATTGTGTAGCACAGTACCAATTGCGTGTCTGCTAATAGTAGCACAACAAGTTTGTCAGCATCAGTTGGGATAGTAGTGGTTCACTCATTTGTCGGGTCCCAATTGGGAGTACAGCTTCAGGCAGGCAGCCCTGACTTTGTTGCAAGTTTTGATATTATCTTGCCATGGTTGTTTAAACTCAGGAGATTGTCTGCTTTTCTTTCTAGTGAGTTATAAGCAGCAGGGTCTGAGAAGGATAACTTAGCAAATGACAGGAGTTTAGTAACTATTATTGGGGTTGGTGGGCAGGATCAGGGCACATGACAGCAGCTTCTTCGTCAAGGTACATCCCAAGGGGGTTGATGGCACCAACTAAGCTGGTGGTGGTGCTGGGTACTACCTCATTGTCCATGGTGACCTCAAGGGGAGGCCAGAAGTCTCACCTATTAGTCTGGTATTGAGGTCCCCCTGGTGACTGGAGCTGTGGGCCCCACACACACAGTCCTTTATAATAATTTTGCAAAATAAGCTGAACAGGTATGCATTAGCTTGCAAAAAAACATCCAGTGTTACTATTTAACAAATATTAAATCATCCTTTGGAGTGAACGAATGTCTTATTGGTTTATTAACATTGTTGTTTAATTAAACTGTGTCAGCTCAGGCAATATTCTTGTGACCAACCGCCCACTTAACAATCCGACTATCTACTTCAAGGAATGCATATTGTCAGTAAGATTCTGTATTTCCTTTCTTCCATCTACCAAGGGAAGTAGGATAGTTTACAATTCCTTTTGCAAAATATTATGGATTGCAAATACTGCCCTTTATTGAGTGTGAGTTACCGAAGAACCGCTTGCTATAGGATCTATTCCATAAAACCCCCTTCCTAATCTCGTCCCCCTTTCTCATACAGTGGTTGCCTACATTTGTAAATTATGGCTACCACATCAAGGTAAGGGCAGCAAAGAATACCATTCTGTTTGTTCATAAGTATCTAAGTCTGACGGATTGACAGGCCCATGAAAAAATATTGCGCCTAAGCAGAATGGAGAGTCTTTTGGCATTCTTACCCACCATTACTCAAACCCCAGATGAAGTTCAAGCTGCTTCAGACGCCTCACATTCAGACAATGCAGCATTGCAAAACAGATTTGATTATCTCCAGGCCCAGCTCACATCTTTACCTTCTCAGGTTCCTACGTGACAGTTTCTTCCAAGCAACACTTTTTTCATGATCTGGGGACTCATCTGTGATTTCCTCTATAATTACTGTGGGGGACAGGGACCATAGGCCCAAATAGTCCCTTTGTAGTGGGTATGCCTTCTGCACCTGGCTACTCTATAATGCTACTAAGGGGGTGATAAAAATGTCAACAGTTTATTACGCAAATCCTATGACGTTTTCTCTGTCAGTCTTTATCTTTGCCAGATGATCAGCCCCTAATGGCCTTTTTGCCATCATACCTTTCAGGGGATTCCTCATCATGGGTCATACGTTTCTTACAGGGTAATGACCTGATCTCTATAATTACCCACTTTCATGACTGAATTTAGCAGCATACTTGATCCCATTTGGTTATTCGATCAGTTAAAATTAGTTTATGGACCTGAAACACAGCATCTTGGATATTTTATCCTACCAGACACATTTGAAGCTGCCAGTAGTTGAATCCGGTTGGCTGGAACACAAGAGAGCTTCAATGTTCTATAGAGGACTGCATGGCAGTTTGAAACATGCCCTTTTTGCAGATCGAACCCCAGCAAAAGACTTGTTCTGAATGAACAGATCTTGTGTTAAGACTGGATCACAGGATTTAAGAGAGAAAAGGAGAACACAGTCGATGTTTGCTTCCCCAACCCTAAGGCTGAGTGAAAAAACATGGAGGAGTCAATGCAAATTAGTATTAATACTGCGGAAAAGATGGTCACTTGGTCCAAGAATGCCCATCCAAGCCAAAGACCACACAAGTGGGAAACCCCATCTCCCAACCACAGTGGAAGAGTCATGTTGAGAAAAATAAGCTGTTGCCCTCTCCCAAAGTCATAGCTTAGCGAATACATTACAACCCACCACTCCCCATATCATACTTTCTGGGCTGTTAACATTTTCACAGAAAGACATCAGGGGTGAAATAAAGGTGGACTCTGGAACCAGACCTTTCAAAGATGCACAGTTGTGGGTTCGATAGGTTGTGCTACAACTCCCAAAGCGTGACATGAAATGGTTTGGGCCATTAATGGGACAAAACTATCTTCTTTTCCCACCACATCCCAGACTCAAGAATTAATATTGAGTTATTTAGACTACCCCCATCAATTTTCGTGGGGCTGTGGTTCGAGTGGATATAGGGCCTCATTATGACCCTGGCGGGCGGCGGAGGCCACCCGCCAGGATGCCGCCCTCCAAAATACCACGCCGCGGTCAAAAGACCGCGGCGGGTATTACAAGTTTTCCCCTGGGCTGGCGGGCGGTTGCTGAAAAACCGCCCGCCAGCCCAGGGGAAAACGACCTTCCCACGAGGATGCCGGCTCGTAATCGAGCCGGCGGAGTGGGAAGGTGCGACGGGTGCAGTGGCACCCGTCGCGTATTTCAGTGTCTGCAAGGCAGACACTGAAATACTTTGCGGGGCCCCCAGGGGCCCCGCGACCCCCCCTACCGCCATCCTGTTCATGGCGGCTTTCCCGCCATGAACAGGATGGCGGTAGGGGGGGTCGGAATCCTCATGACTGCGGAGCGCGCTCCGCAGCCATGGAGGATTCACACGAGCAGCGGAAAGTCAGCGGGAGACCGCTGACTTTCCGCTTCTGACCGCGGCTGAACCGCCGCGGTCAGAATGCTCGTTGGAGCACCGCCAGCCTGTTGGCGGTGCTCCCGTGGTCGGTGGCCCTGGCGGCCACCGGCCGCCAGGGTCAGAATGACCCTCATAGTGTTATCAATGATCCACAATTTTGGATTCTGAAAGGAATTCCCTGGTAGACCCTTCATGATCCTAGCATTCATGGATTTCTCAAGACTTACATCTTCACGATCTAAGATTTATGCAGATAATTGCTTTCCGAAACATCAACTTACTGGATCTGAGAAAAGCGTGGTATCTCCAGGCAGAAAATTAGCTGTCAGGGTGGAACTTCTCAGCGCTGCCACAGAAGACACATTGACTGAATTACCATTGTGCTATGTCATGTTGGTGGATGTTATTGCTGCTTCATAGACCATTTGCCTGTTGACTAGAATTGGCAGAAAGGGTGCAAATTCCTTGTAGCAGCATTTACATATTAATAGCTTCTGAAAACGATTATCTTAAAAGATCTGTTGATGAAAATCTGCCAAATAATTTAATTTGGCCATCGCAACAATTTTATGTACCCAGATCCAGCAGCAAGCTAAGGCCCTGTACTGACTACATGACCTTGAACAAGGCAACCATAGAAAATCAAGTGAACTAGATTTACAATGGACTTACAACTTGATTTGCATTAGGGGATGATGGGTAAAATACATTAATTAATGACAAAACTGTTTATACGCCAAATTAAGCAAATGTGCTTTTCGTGTTTCCTTAGTCCAGTTCATTGGATTTGTACTATCACCTTAAGGAATTACAATAGATATGAAAAAAGTTGATGCAATAATGAATTGGCCCACTCCAAAATCAATTAAAGATATACAAAACGTCTTATATGTTGCTAATTTCTACAAGATTTCTTGGCCCAGCAGATAACCTAAGTAGATCTAGAAAACTGGGTATTCAAGAAAGAGAACAGGGGCATAAAACAGGGAACACCCTATGACGTAGACTTGTTTTTTGTACTGAAAAAATCATTACAAGAGCTAATTCTGTTTTGCTATTACAATAGTATTCTAGCAGGGCATCCTGGACTCACTAAGGCATTAGAGGCTATTAGGTGTCAATTTTGCTGGGATTCCAAAACTTCTGACAATATTAATCACTTAGCCCAATATATTGTTTTGCCTATGAAGGTCAGAGCATAAGAAACATTATGGGTTATCAAAACCCATACCAATCCCACGGAAGCCATGGAAACATTTGTCACTGGATTTTGTAGTTAAATACCTGCTGTTCCTTGTCATAATACCATATTGTTCATCACAGATTACCTCACCAAGATAGCATACTTTATCCATTTATAAAGAATACCATCTGCTCCCCAGCTAGCAACACTGATTCTTACTCAGTCTGCGTCTTCATTGTCTTTCCCTTGGTGTTATATCTGACTGAGTTTCCCAATACACATGCCAGTTTTCCAAAGTCATTTGTGAAATAATGGTAATTAAGGTAAAACTATCCACCAGTTGGCATCTTCAACCAGTTGCTCAATCAAAACCAATGAATCAATCAATACAGCAATATGTTAAATATCATACTCTGCAACATGGTGTAAACTGATTTTACTGTAGTGATGTAATGGAGTTTTTATATAATAATGCACAACATTAACCCACTCAATGTTCTCCTTTGTTGCATTAACTTGTGTTCATCCCAGAGTTTGTCCTGAAATCCTACCTTGTGAGTCTTCTTGTCATGCAGCACGAAAAAAGGTGGAGAAACCTATGGCATAATTTAGTACACGTCTATCATAACTTAGAACAGCCCAAAATGCTTACAAGAAACAAGCAGATGAACAGCATCCAGAGGGTTTTAATAAAATGGCATAGTGGGTTAGGCTCTTCCCAGCTCTTGCAAATGTAGATCGCCCTTCATAGGGCCGTTTTCAATTTTAAGTCCAATTGGATTCTATGAATTTAAATTGCAACTCCCATCAACAAATTCAAGTTCATCCAGTCTTTCATGTTTCCCTTCTCAAGAAAACTCATGCTTCACTTGTCCCATTACAACCAACCTTATTACTCATTACTGAGGGATGTGCAAGTCCAAAAATGAAGATAATGGTAGATTCCTGTTAGAAATTAAGTCTCTAGTTGGTAGAGGTATGCACCCTATCCAAGTAAGGACCTCAGTGCCAGTCAGGGTAAGTCACAACACAACCTGAATTATCCTGTGCTCACCCTCTGGTAGCTTAGCACAGAGCAGGCAGGCTTAACTTAGAAGGCAAAGTGTAAATATTTGTGCAATAATTCATACAGTAACACAGTGAAAATAACACAAAAGACTCCACGCCTAGTTAGAAAATAGAGAATATCTGAGTAAAAACAAGCCCAAAATGACAAAAATCCATCTTGTGGAAGTCAAGATTTGAATTTTTGAAGATTAAGTGTGAAAATAGCGCTTAGACGTCACCAGTGGTCAAAAGGTTACTTGAAGTTAGGAAGGACCAGTGCAAATCCAAAATCCAGGCCAACAGCGATGGAGGGTAGACTGCCTTCAGAACCCACACAGAGTCGCTGAACAGTATGGAGCAAAACGTCAACCCTGAGGACACAATGTGCCAATATTTTTCCACACAGTCAGGTCACTGCATTTTCATCGGGCTCTGTGGAAATGAATGCAATGTGTAGTCGTCGGTCCATGCAGAGCGTTGTCAGGGAGCCTTGCAGGCTGTGAATCTGTTGTTGTTGGGTAGCCGCTGCGTCACTGTCAGGGAGCGATGAAACAATTTCTCTCCTGCACTGGGGGCGATGTGTCACTTTTTGCAGAAAGCAGCTGCAGAACCCACTCCCAAGGCCCATAAATTGGCGGGGACACCTCAGGTAAGGGTGAGACTCATAGACAGCAGAGTCCAGCAGCACCGCAAGAGTGGAGGAAAGTCTTTGATGTCCCTTAGAATGCAGAAGAACAACGGACAAGCCAGCACGACTTTGGAGATCATTTTGCTGGGAAGGAAGAGTCCTTCCAGCAGGGTCAAAGAGCAGCAGACAGCAGGGCAACAAGCAGAAAAGTAATAATTCCAGAAAAGCTGTCCAGTTGAGTCATTTGAGCAGCACAGCAGTTCTTCTGACAGAGGTTCAGTTCCAGGTCCAGAAGTGTCTGCTTTGATGGGTCAGGAACCCAGTATTTATATCCAAAAGTGCCTTTGAAGTGGGAGGGGGGACTTCAAAGAGTGGCTTTTAAGGGCACTAGTTCCAATTCAGCCCACCACTATCTTCCAAGTTATCTGTGGGGGGTTATCAATCCTTTGTGTGGAGTCAGGCCACTACCCTTTGAAGTTTAACTGTGAGCCCTTTTGTCCTTAACAGCCCTGGAAGACCCATCAGTATGCAAATACTGTTGAGTGTCCAGTGTTTATGACTGTCTGGATGGAATGCACAATGTAGCTGTCACTCAGCACAGTCCAGATGTGTATTGGAGACAGGCTGTAAGGCACACAGAGCAGTAACAGCAGATACATGTCCACTTCCTAAAAGTGGCATTTCTAAAATAGTAAGTAAAGAGGATTTATCATTACAATTCCAAAGATATGAAACATGATGCAGCCACCCCTTTTTAATCAGGAAATACTGCTTTAAAGTATATTAAGAAATTCTCAATGCTGGCCTATGAGAGGAGTGTGCCTTGAGAGGACTTTTTTACAACCAGGACATGTAAAATGTAAAAAAAAAAGGACAGGTCCTGCCTTCTAAATACACTGCACCCTGCGCTGCGGATCACATAGGGCCTACCTTATGGGTGACGTATATGTTATAAAAGGAGAGTTTCAGGCTTGGCAAGTAGTTTTAAATGCCAAGTCGAATTGGCAGTAAGCAGCATACACAGGCCCTGCAATGGCAGGCCTGAGACATGGTTAAGGAGCTATTTATGTGGCTGGCACAATCAGTGCTGCAGGCCCACTAGTAGCATTTAATTTACAGCCCCAGGGCACATGTAGTGCACTTTACTAAGGACTTATAGGTAAACTAAATGTGCCAATTTGGTATGAGCCAATATTAAAATATTTTAAGGCGAGAGCACAATCATTTTAGCACTGGTCAGCAGTGGTAAAGTGCACAGAGTCCTAAATCCAACAAAAATGAGCTTAGAAAAAGAGGAGAAGCAAGGCAAAACTTTTGGGTTGACCCCTCAGAGAGGGCCATTTGCCAATAATCCTCATTTGTGAAGTGTGCAAATCTGGTATTTAATTAAATTGAAAGGAAAGGAAGAATGGTCTTGAGAGTCTGCTGTCTCCTGTGATGAAACACATTATTTCCCAGCAAACCCCTGGGTGGGGGAACATTTAAGGAAATACTATCAGGATTCCCACTATGCCCCCAAATCTCAGATGCAAGGACAATTTAGGAGGTGCACTTTGCACCCATTGCCGCATCATCAAAAGTGAAATGAAAAACCATAACAAGCTTGCAATGTTATGTTTACGTTATGTTATATTTTATGTTTTGCAGATACCCTGGCACTGAGCAGGTGTAAGTCTAGCCAAATCTATGGTTTAGTGGAACTACTTGAAACGCCAGGTGTTCAGCTTCTTTTGAAATTCCAAAAGTGCGGAGGCTCTTCTATGTAGCAGAATGTAGTCCCCTGCTTTAGGCGCAAGGTAGAAGAAGGCTCAAACAGTGGATAGGGTTTAGGTATGCATGGGATCTGTACAAGTAGGAATCTAGATGAGTGGAGATATCATGAAGGTTTGTGAAAGCAGATGCAATTGTTGATCTATGCTCTCCCACTGTTTAGTAGTGCCTTGAAAGTGTGGGTGAGGAGTTTGAGTTGTGCTCGTTTGCATATGGGAAGCCAGTAGGGCTACTTCAGATGTGGTGTGATGTGAGTATGACATGGGAGGTGGAGAGTGATTCTGGCTGCCTAGTTGTAAATGGTATCGAACCTTCTGGTGAGTGTTTTGTTGAGCCCCACATAGAGGGTTTTCCCGAAGGCGATCTTGCTTGTGACGAGGACGTGCATGACGGTTTCTGGGTGCTGACTGGAAGCACCATTTCCAACCTTATGGTGTTCTCGAAAGGTTATACTACTGAATATCAATACCATGTGGTACAAGAATATCGAGGATAGAATATTGTGGGATGAAATATTGAAAGGTATAAGCACATAGGGAAGTATAGATTTACTATTCCTAACTCCACGTCTACATATCTTGAAGATACATGTACTGTGTAGGTACATATATGTGAAGTTAGATATGGAAAATCTAGACTTACATCGCTGTCTATATTTTGTTTTAATATTTTGTTCTCGATATTCTGTACCACCGACATTGTGGGTTCTATATTCAATGTGCACACCTTCCTGAATTCATGTGGCCTTCAAAATAGTACGGGATCAGTTATTAGTACAAAGAAGTGCCGAACATCACATGGTAATAGTAAGCAGCAGAAAGTAGAATTAAACAAAGGAGAGATTAAATGACTCTATTTGTTGTTATCAAGGAAGCCCAAGAGGCTGAAGGCTTGTGAGAAAAAGTGAGATTTTCTGCTTAGCTACCATCTTGGGATGGACCCTGACTATAAAAAAAGACACCGCCAAATACCAACTGCTAATCAATTATCATTTTCACTTGCAGTGGTCGAGTGTTGAAATTATCCTGGATTTTTTTTTGTGTGTTTTTTATTTGTGGGGAGCGACCCCTTAGGCAAGGGTCGCTCCCCTGGGGGCAAAACATTTTCTAGGCCATTTCTGCCCCCCTTGGGGGCAGATCGGCCTATTTTTATTAGGGGATCGGCCCCTTGGGCAAGAGCTGCTCCCCAGGGGGGGGGCAAATAATTTTATGGCTCTTTCTGGGGGCAGAAACCCCCTAGACACCAGGTTTTTTTTTTCTTGCTACATGTGGGGAGCGACCCCTTAGGCAAGGGTCGCTCCCCTGGGGGCAAAATTAATTATAGGCCTATTTCTATTAGGCTAATCTGCCCCCAAGGGGGACAGAAACCCCTAGACACCAGGGATTTTTTTTTTTGTCCATTTCACTTAAGGGGAGCGACCCCTTAGGTAAGGGTCTCTCTCCTGGTGGGGGGCAAATTTGTTTTAGGCCATTTCTGCTCCCCTTGGGGGCAGATCGGCCTATTGTAATTAGGCTGATCTGCCCCCGGGGGGGCAGAAACCTCTAGGCACCAGGGATTTTTTTTTTTTTTTTATATGTGGGGAGCGACCCCTTAGGCAAGGGTCGTTCCCCTGGGAGGGGCAAATTTATTTTAGGCCATTTCTGCCCCCCTTGGGGGCAGAGCTACCTATTTTTATTAGGCCAATCTGCCTCCAAGGAGGGCAGAATCCACTAGGCACCAGGGATTTTTTTTTTTTGCGCCAATTCCACGCAAGGGGAGCGACCCCTTAAGCAAGGGTCGCTCCCCTTGAAGGGGCAAATTTATTTTAGGCCATTTCTGCACCCGTTGGGGGTAGATTGGCCTATTTCTATTAGGCTGATCTGCCCCGGGGGGGCAGAAACCACTTAGGCACCAGGGATTGGTGTGTGTGTTTTGTTTGGGGGGCTGCCCCTTGGGCAAGGGTCGCTCCCCATGGGGGCACATTACTGTTGGCCATATCTGCCCCCATTGGAGGCAGTTCGGCTTATTTTTGGAAGGCCCATCTGCCCCCAAGGGGGGCAGAAAGACCACCAGAGACCAGGGAAGAATTTTTTTCAAAATAAGAGGGTGGGGGGATGGCCATATTCCCACCACAAATAAATGGGGCCAAAGTTGTTCTGCCCAGCAGTGGGCAGATGGGGCAATTACCCCCGATCCACACCCCGGGGGGCAGGAAGTCTACTAAATGCCAGGGAATTTTTTTTTTTTTTAATTGTGGGGTGGTGGCTACCAACCAGTATGGGCATGGTTATGCCCCAACCCCAACTGAAGGGGGTAACAGTCTTTCAGCTCTCCCCCACACACTAAAACATCTTATCCCACGGCAAGCAAGTGGACATTTGATTATTTGGGGTTTTGGTTTTACATTTGGGCCATGAGAGCTTGGCTAACTCTCAAAATCGTCCCACTTGGAATGGTGAGGGCTGCACTTTTTGGCATTTGGGACGCTGCCATGTAGAAAAATCCACAAGACCTAGACACATATGAAAACTAAACATCTGGGTGAGTCCAGGGTGGTGTGATTCACATGCACCCGCACCATTTTCTTACCCACAATGCCCTGAAAACCTTCAACTTTGCTGGAAATCACACATTTTTCCCACATTTTTGTGATGGAACCTACCGGAATCTGCAGGAATTCACAAAATTCCTACCACCCAGCATTGTCTCATCTATACCTATAGAAATTCTGCCCCACTTGTCAGCCTAAAAATGTTTTTTTCCAAACTGCCCTTTTGGACCCACTTTGGTTCCCCTCAATTTTGACATGTTTTTGGTTCTTCCTTGTCACAGGCACTTGGCCCACCTACACAAGTGAGGTATCATTTTTACCGGGAGACGGAGGGGAACGTTGGGTGGTAGGAAATTTGTCCCGGTGCGGTAATCCCACACAGAAATGTGGGAAAATTAGATTTGTTTTGCTAAATTTGAGTTTTGCTGAGGATTCTGGGTAAGAAAACACTGGGGTATCCACGCAAGTCACACCTCCCTGGACTTCCTCGGGTGTCTAGTTTTCAGAAATGTCTGGGTTTGGTAGGTTTCCCTGTAAGGCTGCTGAGCCCAGGACCAAGAACTCAGGTGCTCCCCTGCAAAAACAGGTAGTTTTGTATTTGATAATTTTGATGTGTCCGGATAGAGTTTTGGGGCATTTCCTTTCGCGGGCACTGGGCCTACCCACACAAGTGAGGTACCATTCTTATCGGAAGACTTGGGGGAACACTGGGTGGAAGGAAATTTGTGGATCCTCTCAGATTCCAGAACTTTCTGTCACCGAAATGTGAGGAAAAAGTGTTTTTTTGGCCAAATGTTGATGTTTGCAAAGGATTCTGGGTAACAAAACCTGGTGAGAGCCCCACAAGTCACCCCGTCTTGGATTCCCCTAGGTCTCTAGTTTTCAAAAATGTGCAGGTTTGATAGGTTTCCCTAGGTGCCGGCTGAGCTAGAGGCCAAAATCCACAGGTAGGCACTTTGCAAAAAACACCTTTGTTTTCTGTAGAAAAATGTGATGTGTCCACGTTGTGTTTTGGAGCATTTCCTGCCGTGGGCACTATGCCTACCCACACAAGTGAGGTACCATTTTTATCGGGAGACTTGGGGGAACGCTGGGTGGAAGGAAATTTGTGGCTCCTCTCAGATTCCAGAACTTTCTGTCACTGAAATATGAGGAAAACTTGTTTTTTTAGCCACATTTTGAGGTTTGCAAAGGATTCTGGGTAACAGAACCTGGTCAGAGCCCCACAAGTCACCCCATCTTGGATTCCCCTAGGTCTCTAGTTTTCAATAATGCACAGGTTTGGTAGGTTTCCCTAGGTGCCGGCTGAGCTAGAGGCCAAAATCTACAGGTAGGCACTTTGCAAAAAACACCTCTGTTTTCTGTCAAAAAATGGGATGTGTCCACGTTGTGTTTTGGGGCGTTTCCTGTCACAGGCACTAGGCCTACCCATACAAGTGAGGTATCATTTTTATCGGGAGACTTGGGAGAACGTTGGGTGGAAGGAAATTTGTGGCTCCTCTCTGATTCCAGAACTCTCTGTCACCGAAATGTGAAAAAAAAGTGTTTTTTTAGCCAAATTTTGAGGTTTGCAAAGGATTCTGAGTAAAAGAACCTGGTGAGAGCCCCACAAGTCACCCCGTCTCGGATTCCCCTAGGTCTCTAGTTTTCAAAAATGTGCAGGTTTGGTAGGTTTCCCTAGGAGCTGGCTGAGCTGGAGGGCAAAATCTACAGCTAGGCACTTTGCAAAAAACACCTCTGTTTTCTGTTGAAAAATGTGATGTGTCCACGTTGTCTTTTGGAGCATTTCCTGTAGCGGGCACTATGCCTACCCACACAAGTGAGGTACCATTTTTATCGGGAGACTTGGCGGAACGCTGGGTGGAAGGAAATTTGTGGCTCCTCTCAGATTCCAGAACTCTCTGTCACTAAAATGTGAGGAAAAAGTGTTTTTTTAGCCAAATTTTCAGGTTTGCAAAGGATTCTGGGTAACAGAACCTGGTGAGAGCCCCACAAGTCACCCCGTCCTGGATTCCCCTAGGTCACTAGTTTTAAAAAATGCACAGCTTTGGTAGGTTTCCCTAGGTGCCGGCTGAGCTAGAGGCCAAAATCTAGAGCTAGGCACTTTGCAAAAAACACCTCTGTTTTCTGTAGAAAAATGTGATGTGTCCACGTTGTCTTTTGGAGCATTTCCTGTAGCGGGCACTATGCCTACCCACACAAGTGAGGTACCATTTTTATCGGGAGACTTGGGGGAACATAGAATAGCAAAACAAGTGTTATTGCCCCTTGTCTTTCTCTACATTTTTTCCTTCCAAATGTAAGACTGTGTAAAAAAGAAGTCTATTTGAGAAATGCCCTGTAATTCACATGCTAGTATGGGCACCCCAGAATTCAGAGATGTGCAAATAACCGCTGCTCCTCAACACCTTATAATGTGCCCACTTTGGAAATACAAAGGTTTTCTTGATACCTATTTTTGACTCTTTATATTTCAGCAAATGAATTGCTGTATACCCGGTATATAATGAAAACCCACTGCAAGGTGCAGCTCATTTATTAGCTCTGGGTACCTAGGGTTCTTGATGAACCTACAAGCCCTATATATCCCCGCAACCAGAAGAGTCCAGCGGGCGTAACAGTATATTGCTTTAAAAAAATTGACATTGCAGGAAAAAGTTAGAGTAAAACGTAGAGAAAAATTGCTGTCTTTTTCACCTCAATTTCAATATTGTTTTATTTCAGTTGTTATTTTCTGCAGGAAACCCTTGTAGGATCTACACAATTTACCCATTGCTGAATTCAGAATTTTGTCTACTTTTCAGAAATTTTTAGGTTTCTGGGATCCAGCATTGGTTTCAAACCCATTTCTGTCACTGACTGGAAGGAGGCTGAAAGCACTAAAAATCGTAAAAATGGGGTATGTCCCAGTAAAATGCCAAAATTGTGTTTTCTGATTCAAGTCTACATGTTACTGAAAGCTGGGAAGCTGGTGATTTTAGCACCACAAACCCTTTGTTGATGCCATTTTCATGGGAAAAAACACAAGCCTTCTTCTGCAGCCCTTTTTTCCCATTTTTTTTTTAAAAACGAAATTTTCACTGTATTTTGGCTAATTTCTTGGACTCCTTCAGGGAACCCAAAATGTCTGGGTACCTCTAGAATCCCTAGGACGTTGGGAAAAAAAGGACGCAAATTTGGCGTGGGTAGCTTATGTGGACAAAAAGTTATGAGGGCCTAAGCGAGAGCTATTCCAAATAGGCTAAAAAAGGCCTAGCACAGGAGGGGGAAATGGCCTGGCAGCGAAGGGGTTAAGCTCAATTTGATGCAACAATAGTTTAGAAGGCAAGACATTTAACCTTTGTTTTTCTTTCAGCTAAAAAGGGAACAATTTAAAAGAAACTGTAAAAAAGAGTGTAGAAATTTCGGTATTTTCAACTGATGAACTTCGTTTGACTTTCAAAGCCACAAATGGGCAAATAAAGGCCCAGACGGAACTTGGAATTCACGGTACACAGCCCTTCTTTCATCAGGTATGCATTAGCCTGCAGAAATTATTCAGCGTTTCTATATGAGAAATTTTTAACCACAGCTTGGGATGAATGAATGTCTTCTTGGTTTATTTGCATTGTCGTGTCCTTACGGGTCTCAGCTCTGCCAATATTCTAATTTCTAACCACCTACATAACAGGTCAACTAATCACTCCAAGGAATGCATATTGCCATTGCGATACTGTCTTCTGTATTCCTCTTCGTCCATCTACCAAGGCAGGGAGGATAATTTACAAATCTTTTTACAAAATATTGTGGATTGCAGATATTACATTTCATTGTGTGTGAGTAATCGAAAAACTGCATCTCACAGGATTTATCGCCCAAAGTCTCTTTCCTAGTCCCCTTCCCCTGGTTGCCTCAATTTGTAATTCACGGCTAGTGCATCAAGGTAAGAGCGACGATAAATACCATTTTGCTCTCACGTAAGTATTTAAGTCTGGCATATATTGGCAGTGGTTTTGAGAGCCAAGCATGAGAAGCTTTCTTCAGGATGAGGTGGTTCGGCATTGTTGGGTGTGCGTGTTAATAATCTGAGGCCGGTTGTTGAAAAGATACAGGCAAGAAGGTTTACTTTTCATTCTAAAGATTTGGGCGCTGCATGACAACATGATGTGCTTGAAAGGTTGGTAGCTGCATTGTAATGGTTAACACAGCATTTCCCTGATGTAGTGATAGTGTGGTCACATATACTTCCCAGGCAGGTTTGGTGGGCTTGGCGGTGGGGGATCTGTTAGGGCGCTTGATGAATCTGTCATGTGCCTGAGCCAATAAATGCTGAAGTTACTGAATCATCTCACCTTATGTCTATCCTACATGGGAATCTTACGATGTCAGTTTTTTTCTCCCAGGTGGAGTCCATCTTTTACACGACAGTAATGAGCTTGTGCACTTACCGTTCTCTTTTGCATCAGAATACATTGCTCAGTTTAGGGGGAGGCCAGAAAGTAGGTAACCGATGCCAGCCTGAGGTGGGGTGGACTCATGGCTGACAGGGATACTTCTGGTCACCTTGGCATCTTCCATATCATAAAACACATAATTGATTATTTCATTTGGACCACAAAAGGGAGCGTTTGGGGCTTTAACCTTTTCACAGGAGCTTTGGGATGGGCACTGCCCCTGCTGTTGCTAGCCTTCCATTTACCTGATTGCTCCTCTTTGGTGGCTCTTTGGGGGTGGTGTGAGGTGAGGCCTGCTCCAGGGGACAAAGTAATGACCCAGCTGCCCAGCACATTCCCACATCAGGGCTCGGGCTTCTCTGGGATGGTTTGGCGGGATTGCCTCTGGCATGGATAAACAGATTTGCATCTGAGCAGGACTTTGCTCCCAATTTTGAGGGCTTTTACAGGAACCTAAACTTAGTTGGACCTTCTTATGTAATGGGTTGGGGCCACAGAAGGGTCTGGAAAGTACAGGGGGAACCAGAGACGGAGTCAAACCTCGAGCTCACAAAAACGTAAATATGCATGGGAGAGATGGATGGTTAGGAATGTCCTTGTCTAGCATAAGCTGTATTGGGTTCAAAGGAAATGTGCAGATTTGTAATGCTGTCTTCAACAAAATTGTTTATCTTGTTTAGGGATGCCATTTTTGTGTGATGTTTTTTGTAATCAATATGTTCTGAGAAGCTTTTTAACTAACCAAAATGTAGTGATTGGTCTTAGGCTGTTTTCTGTTTGTGACCGGTCGTGGTACTCACACGGTCCTCTTAAATTAAATAAAGGACAGGTGGCAGTAGCGGGAGTTACATCACCTGATTCTCACGCATACAATACTAACACACTACAAATACAATACTGGTTCAGCACAGACAGCTAACACACTAGGCCTTCAATACGAATGGTCTCTTGATACCAGAGGGCCTGTAAACACAAATTTCCGGCTTCATTGGACTTATGAGATCCGCTGGAAAACCCTGCCTCACTTTACATTTACCCAGAGAGTTCAGCTGCAAAACTCAGCTGAAATCTATGTGCTGGGGTAGAGGGGAAAATGAAGAATTACCAGAGGAATGAAACCCAGAATTACTGATTCTACTGGTAATTCCTGATTTCTTATTGTAATTTTAGGCTTCAACTTGAAATGGGCCAGAATTTCCACACCGCCAGAGTTACCGGTACCTCATATCAGTAAGTTAGATAGTGGGGAAAACCTGGCCCATTTACAGTGACCCTCACAATGAGGGCCTAAAGAAAGAGGAGTGACAGGACTGCTGTATGCTCTCTGTATACATAAGCATAAAGGAACAGCCAGACCTCATATGAAATTACCATTATATTCATGTACTTGCATAGAATGAAGAACCCTTGCCTACCTAGTTTGGTGTGCTTCAACAGTGGATTGCACACCTAGTTCAGGGAAGCATCCTCGTGCACTACTGTTCACTGGTGATACGGTCTTCTAGTTCTGGGTTCCCTAGTTTGGGTGATGATATGTCCCTTATGTCGACGTATATGCTCTTTTGTTAAACTTCAAGACCTATACTAAAATTTTGTATGGATGAGTTAAAAATGTTTCACTGGTGTCTCCCTACCACAAGATTAAAAGCAGGAGGGGTGAGCAAATGACACAGTTTCTTTTTTCTGTCAGCTTCTTTTGGCACTCGAATATCATCCCAAAGGGGTCAGGCACTTTCTTGAGGACTATAGTTCTTGATCTCTCACGTCAAATATCGAGAAACAGTTCCTGCTCCTAGGGCATGTTATGCGAATAGATTCAATGAATACTTTGGTTTTTCATAGTATGCGCAATACAGAACGCAGCAAGTGCAATCTCCCACCACCAGCCCCTGAATATATTCACAGGGTACAGCAAGCTTAGATCGTTCACAGAACATGTATAGTAAATCATGGGAACACAGGAGGATTTCTGAAGCCGGTGCTAAACCCCACTGATAGCAATGTGGAGATGGAAGAGTGAATGGTTATGAAACCTCTGACACATTCTCTATTAGGTGATACTCCACATCAGCATCTTGAAAGCCCTAGTGCTGACCCTGGGAGACCTGTTGCATGTGTTGAGTCTTCACATGTATTGAGAAGCAGCCACTCCCTCGTAGGCCTTTGTTAATATGAGCAGTCCAGCCACAGCCCAACGATTCTCTAGACAGGCACATGGGCGCCACCCTGTGCAGTAAGGTTTAGCGCGTGCACATATGTTCGAAATGTTGAGGGCCGCCACTGTTGGAGTACATGTAGGGAGTGCAGGTTTACAGTAGTGCGACATGTTGTTAGGCCAGGTAGGAAGGGCACCCCTGTTGCTGAACAAAAGCACAGTGTGTTGCGGTCATGCTCCCGGAAAGACTTTCTAAAATGCCACGTTTCATGGCCTGCCGTCAAAGGCTGGTGGGGGCTTGGGTGTGGGGGTAGGCAGTGCTTTAAATGGAAAAATAGAAGTGCAGGTACTATCTATCAGAGTACCTGCTTGTTTCCGAGAAGTGCCGGTACTCTCCAATTAAAAGTATTACGTTTTTCTTGAGATATGCCGGTACTCTCCCTCTCAAAATAAAAAAGTTCCGGTACTCAGTACCGGAGAGTACCGGCCCATTTAAAGCACTGGGGGTAGGAGGATTTATTTTTAGGTGCAAAGCTTTCCTTGCGCTCCTTACGATGCTGGATAATAGAAGAGAACGCTGCTTTTCCGGTTCTATATTCAAACGTTTTTTTGTGAGTGACACATCGAGTTTGGAAATTCCTGAAACGTGCGACACACCTGCACCTGAAAAACCAGAAGTGAGTTGAAAAAAACTGCGGCTAAATGACAAGGCGGTGCTCGGAAACCACGGATGAGTGACACCAATAATCTTTCAAAAACAGCAAGTAGTGAGTGACACGTCTTATTCAGGTTTTAATGGCAATGCCCTCCCCAGGGGGGCTTCAGTCCACCCAACCCAAGGCGATCCACAAGAGGTGACGCCCCTGTTTGTTTTGAATGTTTTACTGCCTAATGACTTACTTGACTGACGTCCCAACGCACGCGCATCCTCCAACATTACAGCAAGCGACAGAAACTGCACGCTTCTGGCATGACGTAATTGAGAGGCAAAGACATACATAGAACAGAAACAGCCTGATAAGGACGTTTCCTGCCCAAGAAAAGTAAATACATATCTGCATAAAATTAGAACATATATCTCTCTAGTTAGTGGTAAGCTTTATTTACTAACTGCTAAGAAGTAATTACTAACTGCATTTATATAGACTAATGTATAACGCTACTTGAAAAATAAGCACAAAAAAAATGAGCGAAATAAATGTTGCCTCTATGCACTGTGTTATAAAAAAGTGCTTTCTATGGGTATTCTACTTAGTTTTCACATGATAGCCATGCCAGGCCCATTCTCCGAGGCCTGTGACTCTTCTGGTCAGTTACAGACCACTTGTGACGAGTATCGCCACTCTCCTTGGAAACATAAGGACACGCTATTAGTGTGACTGTACAGAATTTCCATATAATGTCTCGTTTTGAAAAGGTACACTTTATATTGTTTCATTAAGGTGATATGTTCAGTAACGGTAATCAGTGACTTTAATCAGCTTTATGGCAGTAACATTTCTCTCTGAACGTGTATGTCGATTACTCTGCACCTTTGTTGTGCCTTGTGCCTACATGCACTGATCAAGGGCCACAGTACTCGGGACAGACCCTACTGCAGCCAAGTGCAGCATCCGCCGGTATGCATGCATTGTTAGCACGGTTCTGTATCTGATTCGTCGCTCACAGTCGTTTGCTGGTGCATCATGGGGGCTGCACACAAGGAATGAGCTGCTCAGCTGCAGGCGCATGTCGCTAGGTTCAGAGTTTGTTGAAAGCCGCAGCCTGAACTAAGCAGCAAGATACGTAGGTAATGATTACAAGTTTTCAGAAATAAGTTATATTAGAACATTGGAATGCTGGGGGCTCCATTGAAAACAATGGAGTGCTGCGGGCTTTTACCACATTCCAATGTTCGCTTTGTTCACAGCAGCAGCTGTGAACAAAGCCTCACGGAGCCCGAGGGGGTTTAAATCCCCTCGGGCTCCCTGAAATTTTTTTTTTTTTAATAGAACATTCTGCCCTGAGTGGCAGAATGTTCTAATAGCCTTAGAACCCGCCGTAGCGGGCTCTACCGGCTATTAAAGTCTCTCTCCCTTGTTAAATGCCCTCTCCTTCGGCTCAGGCATTTAACGCGGGGAGCGGGCCTTTAATAGCCGGTAGAGCCCGCTACGGCGGGTTCTAAGGCTATAATATGTTTTATGTCTTAATTTTCTTCTGCATACTTATGAGATGTTTGCTTTTTAACTCACCAGGTTTTACTGGTGAATGAGAACCAAACACGATTTTTCCGGTCGTAAAAATCACTAGACTTTGGTTGAAGCAGAAGCCAAGCCACATTCTCTGTGAGATATGAGGGGACCCGAGGGGCGCAGCTTGGACTGTATGATTGGGGGTCGGGGGAGTGGGCTTCAGATTTACCAACAGTCAAGCTGGGACATCTTGTTAAAACATATGAGAAGCAGGACCTGAGGAGGTGCTCAGGGGGCAGTGGAAAAAGAGCGGAGTGCGGATTGTTACTTAAAACACAATATTTTTCAAACTAACATTTTATAAGAAAGACCTTCAAAACATAGACTAGAGAGTGTGTGTGTTTCTGTTAGTGTGGGCATGTAAGAATCAGAGGTAAAATCCTACGAACACATTCCATTACCCGACTGAAAGCACTTGTACCCAGTGCTTTAAATGGGCCGGTACTCTCCGGTACTGAGTACCGGCACTTTTTTATTTTGAGAGGGAGAGTACCGGCATATCTCAGGAAAAACGTAATACTTTTAATTGGAGAGTATCGGCACTTCTCAGAAACAAGCAGGTACTCTATTACAGAGTACCTGCACTTCTATTTTTCCATTTAAAGCACTGCTTGTACCCAACTGTTTACTATATAATACATTTATAAGGGGGTGTAACACCCAATACCTCCCCCCACAGAGATACACCCCTGGGTACCTGCTCCTGAAAAAGAGCTTCCCCTTTACTCCCATACTCCTCCAAAGGACCACACATACATTTACCAACTGATAAGAGAAGCTTGTAAATGTATGCAGTGAAACTGAATGGTATAGTGGATGCTATGTGGTTTTACAACATGCTTGAGCAATGACAAAGTGAATGTACTCCTCTGCTAGTGATGGTCTCATTGCTGAGAATGCTCTGGGGTGCCGTGACATGTAGTCTGCTGGGTTTGATGCTTTTTCAGGTTTATGTATGATGGTGTATGTGTATTCTTGCAGTCGAATTCCTCATCACTCAATCCTGGGAGGCATCTTGGCTCGGGGATTTCTGAATATGGTTAAAAATGGTCGGTGATGAGTGTGAAGTGTTTCCCGTATATGAATATGTGGAAGTGCTCACAGGCCCAGACAACGGCCAGGCTTTCTTTTTCCGTCTGCATTATCCTCTCTCAGAGTCGGTCAGGTTATGGCTGGCATATGCTACTATGTGTCTTTGATTGCTGTCTTTGTCATACTGACCTAAGATGGCCCCAAGTTCCACTGGACTGACGTCTACAGTGATCTCGGTCTTCTTATCGGGAATGAAGTATGCCAGATTGCTTGCTGACTCAACAGTGTCCTTGATTGCACTGAGAGCTTGATCACATCTTGCCGACCACCAGAATGGTTGACCTTTTTAAGTCAGCTCCCTGAGGGGGTAGCTGATGGTAGCATAGTCCTTGATGTACTGGGCACAGTAACTGGCCATTCCCAGAAATGATCGAACATCTCCTGCGTCCCTGGGGTGAGGGGTGTCGATGAAGGACCTGACTTTCTCGGAGTCTGGCCTCATCTTGTCACCTGAGAATATATGTCCATAAAACTTCAGAGTGGACCTATGAAATTCACACTTGTCCTTATTGAGGGTCAGATTGTCCTCCAGAAGTTCCTGACATGCTTGATCCAGGGCTTTGTCATGTTCTCTGACCATGGCTCCAAATATAAGGATGTCATCGCTGTGGTTAAAGGCATTGGGAATGTGTCGAATTACAATCCTGATCGCTTCTTAAAATATCTCAGCTGCTGATGAGATGCCGAAGTTGAGCTGTTTGTACCGAAATAGCCCTTGATGCGTTGAAACGTGGTAATGTAACACAAACTTTCACAAAGTTCGCGCTGGTGGTAGCCCTTGTTTAGATCCAGCTTGGAAAATAGTTTCACCCCATTGAGTAGTGTAACGCTGGTGGCATTGCTTGGTGTGACGAGTGACAGTCTGCTATCTCTGTCAGCCTAACTCTCCTCTGTAGTATCATCTTGCACTTACCTCAAACTTCTTAGAAAGATTTTTTTAATCCTGTGATGGTAAGCGTAGGGCAGCTACTGTCCTAATAAGCTCTCATTTAGATCATGTCCATTCCTTACATTTTGAGCTGCTCCAAATACTGCTCTAAATACTACAAGTGGTCCAAACACAGCTGCCTGGCAACTTTCTGGCTTCACTTGTTTTGTTCATGATTGTCCTATCCTTCAGAAATTACACTGACTCATGATCAAACAGTAGGATCACTTTCAGACCCTCTGTTTGGTACAGAAGGCTTTATTGAATGTTATTCTCTGATTTTTCTTAACATATGCCTTCATAGCTATCGCCCAAATAGGACACTTAACTTCTCCTCAGCCGATTTATTGATTTTTCCAAGGTTTTGCGTGCATAGGACTGGCAGGCTCAGCTTTGCAATTTGCGCTGGAATCCTGAGTACTCTCTCTCAGACATGTTGTGTCTTGAAATATCCTTATCTAATTTCCAGCATCTCCTCTAGTCATTGGTGTACGGTCTGACCGTTCCCTCTTCTTCTTGGGCAAGATTTGCTGCTTCTTTCCATGTTCATCTTTAATAAATGCCTAGTGATGTTTGATGATTGTTCGGTCTATAAACTGATTATATCATAGCATGACATGATATGATTTGGGCTGGAGATGGTATGTAGGGGGTAGTGTGGTTGATAGAGTAGCAGTTTGCAGTAGCGAGGTCCAGGTGATAAATGGTGGTTGGGATGCTGTAATTTTAGAAGGCTGCTTCCTTTCCAAATCAAAATGGCCACTGCTTCCTCTCTGTGGTGCTCAAACAGACCACTGCAAGGTGAAACCAGTCATGCTTATACATCCTTTTCTGGGTGTAGAATGGCAGAGCCGCTTAAAGCGCATCCAGGCTTTATTTCCCTGCTGGCAACAGAATATGTTGACGTTTTTTCTTGCTGTTGCTACTATTTGGTACCCAGCTCCTCCCTACGCTTGCACTGTTAATGTTTTGGCCATTCCTTCTGATTCACTTCCTTTTTAAAGTCCTTCTGCCGGTTGAATTCACCTTTGATGAGCCTTACTATTGTTACTGAATTGATCAGTCAGCATCTTCTTGCTTACCATCTACCCGGGGCTTTGCTCTCCCGCACTTCCAGGACAGTGAGTGATACATGTAAGTGCAATAATTATGCTACTCAGTTATGCTAATATATGTGTAATATTCAGTAACTTTATTTCATTACCCAAACAGAGAAGATTCTAGTGTTTCTTCTTTACCTATCTTTCTCATCCTAGTTCCAAAACGTCAGATGGGTACTGCACTCGTTTTGTACTTGCTATTAAGGTTTATTAGGAGACTGAGAGGTAGAGGGGTTATTGGCGAGCATTACTTGCATTGGTGGCCGTGACAGCCACGTACATTCCCTTGTCTGATGCTAGAAGTCTCAGCGTCAAACTTCTGGCAGCAAGAAAGTAGAAATATATGCCTCATCAGGCAGTACTTATTGGGTTTACCCGTTGTCACTCTGGGATGGGGGCCCTGAGTAACAGTGAGAAAATATTTTCTCCATTCAGATGACATGAGGGACTTCCAGGTTCAGGGAAAAGGACAGGGGTAATGGAAAAATATATGGTTGAAAGTTGTTCGCACACCCCTTCTTGAGTATGGATAGAACAGGGTTCTTTTCACATGAATATCATTGATGAGTAATTTGTAAAGGTCACCAGAACTCTTTATCAAATTATCTGTTGTATATTCTTTATACTACTTTTTTTGAAATATGAAATTGGATATTAAATGTAGCAAACCTAAAAGCAGGACAGACCACACACTGCATGGATGCGGCCAATATTTCTAACCATTCCAACCAACATTAGGTATGTAATCTTCACAATATAGACATTTCAACATAAGGAAGATTTTGCCAGAGTCAAAAAAGCAGATCTCCCGAAACACTTTGCTGTTTTTCCTGCCCACATGCTGCCTGTGGCCCTACCAGATTCATAATCTTTGAGCCACACCTTCGCCTTAGGTTTGAAATGCTTAGCTTGGGTGGAGGTTGAACTGTGGCAGCCTCTACGGTGGCTGCGTTCAGTTGTAAGCTCAAGCAGTGAGGATGTGGAATTGCCTGAGGGCTCAAGAATGGTCTGTATAGATCAATGATTATAGACTTTGAAAGCCTTACAGTGTGGCACAGATAATTGTTTGACTGATCTTCTTAGAGAGCAGAGGGAAATAAATTAAGGGCTGCATTGCGGTCACAGACGAGAGGAATCACAGGATGAGTACAGTATTGTGGGATAGGCAGCAGAGGATTGGGAGGAAACCAGCTTCAAGTACCATAAATTCAACAACTGTGCATATGCATCCATCATAAATTTAGAGACATGAATATTTTTGAAAATGATGGAAAGCTTAGTAAATTCATGCTCTTCAGTTTCCCAGGCATGAACAAGTCAGAGGACTTACAAGTGGATGTGCAGCATTTCCTGGGGATGATGTTATTTGAGTAGTTGTTATGGAGGGTAAGATTTCACTGATGAAGGCCACCACTTACCAACAAAGGTTTCAGTGGGCAAAGACTCAAGAATGGGGAGTGCTGGCTTAAATTGGTGATTGCCATCAGCACCAAATGGCCATTGGGGTGGCCACCAGGAGGGAAAAACTTCCTTGTGTTGACAGTGAAATGATCCATATCTTTCCATAAATCAGGCTCTTCACCCCAAGGCACAGACAGGGACCTGCAAATCGCAAAGAAAATTGAATGCCCATGGATTTGAGATGATTTATGGCTCCCAGCATGGCTGATGGTATGAGACTGCAATAAAGCTCACATGTTCTTTCAACCCAAAAGCAACATAGGCTGGCTATTGTATCAACAATCTGGATTTAGACCAGGTAGAAGCACAGACTCATCCCTCATATCCATATGGGATTACCTGACTTACTCTGTACAGTAATGGTGTTGCTCACTACTGCTTTAGGGCTTATCAGCTACTTTCAACACTGTCCATTTCCAGAGTTTTTAACTTAGACTTCAACATCTTGGTAAAGGTGAGAATGATCTAAAGTGGATTACCTCCTACTTCAAGCAAGCCTGAGTGTTCTTGTTGCCTTTGTCTGACCCCACACCTTGCACTGTGGCGCCCCCCAACCCATCCCCCAGGATCAACCATGTCTCCTTTCTCATAATCCATTTAACATTTAATTAACTCCCTTATTAGACTCGATCAAATCCTTCAATCTCAAATGCTAAAGTATATCATAAATATTGATAGTCCAGAAGACTGCTGCACTTCAAGATTCAAATACTGCTTCTAACACCTTAATGATTGAATGCTTGGATTATGTATGACCACCTAAAACTCAGCACCTTGTAAACTGAAATAATTCCCTGCAGACAGTGGCACTAATGTCAGCCTATTACTATATTGCTAAAGGAACTTGATTCTCCACCAGCAATATCAACAGAAGTGAAGAAACTTGGGGTGATCACTTGACTCAAACCTATGTGATCCCACATGTCAATGAAGGCACAAGGCATTTAAAAACACTGCAATACATATTTATCTTTCTTTGCCTCAGTGCCCTCACCTTCCATATACATGAATAACAAAGGATCTAGAAAGTTCCAACAAGACTTCTCCTCTGCCTTCATCCAAGGGAGCACATGATGATGCCAGCAATCACACAAGATCTTCACAGGCCATCAGTAGCTAGGCAATCATCAATGGTCATGGCACTCTGCATCATTTATAGAATCACTCAAGGAAAAGTAACATTGTATCTACAACTGAAATGTATACAATACTCACAAAACAAGACTTCACACACCAGATTAGCACAAGGGATCATTGTACCCTCTTACAAAAAGAAATCCTTAGAAGAATCCTCATTTTCAGCCATGACGCAAAACTTTAGAACTCCTTGTGAGCCAAATACCAAATATTCAGCAAAATTCAGAAGAGAGGTAAAGTCATAGCTGTTTCTGAAATAAGTCCCAGTATATTGATGCCAGCCCACAGCTTGAAACAAACTATCTACTGCCACCTACTTAGGTTATGTAGTGTTTGAACCCATCCCTGACCTGCTGCCTACAGTGAGCAGGCATAACTTATCTATCATGGCCTAAATATAAACGTTGCCTCTGCCAGAACCCATTCAGAGAGCCACAGGACAAAAGGGGCTCCTTGCCTCAACAATGATGGTTGGGGTCATTTGCAACTGTGCACTGGGGTCCATCATACTATGGCTCTGCAAACAGAGCTTTCAACACCCCTTTCATACTTGACTCTCAAGGGAGCGACAGCTATTGTTCAGAGGCGTATTGTGAAGGGCAGAGACTCGATCACCAAAAAGAAATACTACACAATCAGATGAAGATACTGGGTATAAGATCTTTTCTATGGGCAATCAGCCAATCACTGCACCTCTACGGTGGCCACTCCTGCTCCACGGTGCCTCCAACAATATTTATTGCGATTTGAGATATGTACATAAACAAAGATTAGGCATAGGTGCAAGTTGACTAAGCAATCACCACATTGGCATTTCTCAGGTCTGGTGTAGGAGGCTGGCCTGGTTTGTAGTGAGTACCTAAGGTACTTACACCTTATACCAGGTCCATTTATCCCTTATTAGTGAAATGTAGGCAGTGTCTAGCAGCCTAGGCTGTCTAGGGGTGGCTGTAGCAGAGCAGCCAAGGCTGAACTAGGAGACATGCAAAGCTCTTGCAATACCACTATAGTCACACACTACTTATACACAATAAAAGACAATACTCAGTGTTACCAAAAATAAAGGTACTTTATTTTAGTGACACAAGGCCAAAAATAATTTAGAGCCAATACTCCCTCTGGATGTATTATACACAGTATATACACTAGTAACCTAAATCAGGTAATTAAACAGTCATAGAATAGTGCAAACAGTGAAAAACACAATAGATTGCAATGGGCCTAGGAGCAACACAAACCATATACTAAAAAAGTGGAATGGGTAGGTCGGATTCCCCCCTAGGCAAGTGTAGTGTGTAGGGGGGCGCTGGGAGTGTAGGAAAACACAGAAGGTAAGTAAAATCTCCACCCCAGAGCCCAGGAAAGCAGGAGTAAAGTACAGCAAGTTTCCTCAGAATACACTACAAGTCTTGATGAAGAATTATGCAAGAACCAAGCAAGACTGCAAGCAACCAAGGATGGATTCCTGGACCTGAAGACCTGTGGAGAGAGGAGACCAAGTCCAGAAGTCGATGAAGAGTCCAGGAAGAACAGGAGCCCCTGCCCACATGGAAGAAGATGCAAAAGTGGATCCTTCAGTTGGAAAAAAAGTACAGAAATGCACCAAAGAAGGTAGCTGCGGGTTCCTGCTTGGTGCAAGAGATGTCCCACATCGAGTTGTTGGATGCAGGCTGTTCACATCGCTGGATTCCGCCAACAATCCTTGGTTCACGCAAGTACGCATTTTGCGTCAAAGAGGAGCTGCCCAGAACCAGGAGGGACCTAGGGTCTCAACTTGGACTGAGGAGACAGAGGGGACTCTCAGCACTTCAGAGAGCCCTCAGAAGACCAGGCAGCACCCACAGGAGTCCCAGGACATGGGAACAAAGGAGTTGCAAAGTGCGGTCATCGTAGCACTACACAGGAGACTCCTACACCACCGGAGAACAACTCAGAGAGCTGTGCGTCGCAGGATAGAGTGCTAGGTACCTGGGCTACACTGTGCATGAAGAATTTTTGGAAGATGTGCACAGGAGGGGCAGAAGACGCAATGCACAGGGGTACTGTCTGGCATTGGGAGGCAAGCTCTTACCTCCACCAAATTTGGATGGCTGGCCCTTTGGACAGTCAGGGTCACTTTGGTCCATCACCTGTGTTCCAGGGATCACGCTTGTCGACAAGAGAGGAGTCCCAGAGTACCGGTCATCGTCGCATAGAGGTGCCTGCTGACACAGGGAAGTGACTCCGTCACTCCACAGGAGATTCCTTCGGTTATTCTTGTGCAGGGTGAAGACATGCAGTCTTCAGAGCGTGCACACCTTGGAAACTGTTGCAGTTGCTGGCTGGAGCTGAAGTTGCAGGTCAAAGTAGCCTTCCTTGATACTTTCTTGCAGTTACAGCTGTTCACGGAGCAGTCTGCGGTTGATCCGACGGTCAGAAGCTGAAGCAGAGAATGCAGCTGAGTCCTGGTGGAGTCTTGCAAACCGAATCTGAGGAAACAACCAGAGGAGAGACCCTAAATAGCCCTGGGAAGGGGATTGGCTACCTACTAGGTATGCACCTATCAGGTGGGGTCTCTGATGCCACCTGCTGGCACTGGCCACTCAGATGCTCCCAGAGGATCCCCACACCTTGGAATCCAAGATGGCTAATGCCAGGGACACTCTGGAGGAGCTCTGGGCACCACCCCTGGGGTGGTGATGGACAGGAGACTGGGGATCCCTGAACCGGTGTAGATTGGATTATGCAAGGAGGGCACCGTTTGTGCCCTTCAAAGAATTTCCAGAGGCTCTGGGAGGGTACCCTTCCCGTGCCTGTAACACCTATTTCCAATGGGAGAGGGTGTAACACCCCTCTCCTTAAGGAAATGCATTGTTCTGCCTTCCTGGGATTGAGCTGCTCAATCCCCCGGAGGACAGAAACATGTCTGTGAGGTGGCAGCAGCTGGGGCTGCAGTGGAAACCTCAGAGAGCTGGTTTGGCTGTACTGGGGGTCCATGGTGGAGCCCCAGGGTGCATAGAATTGGCCCCCAATAAAAGATTTGGATTGGCGGTTCAATTTCACAACCTTAGAAACCTCACATGGCCATATTTTGAGTTCTCATTGTGAAGCTACATATATGTATTGACATATATGTAGTGTACGCTTATAATGGTGTCCCGGCAATCAGGAAGTCTGGGGAAAGTGCAAGGGTGCCCTCACACACAGTAACTTTGCACCTAGCCTTCAGTAACTGAAGGTTAGACATATAGGTGACTTATAAGTTACCTGGTGCAGTGAAAAATGGCTGTGAAATAGCGTGTGCACTATTTCACTCAGGCAACAATGGCAGTCCTGAAGAAGTGTTTGTATGAGCTCCTTATGGATAGCAAAAGAATTGCTGTAGCCCATAAGGATCTCCTGGAACCCCAATGTCATGGGTACCTAGGTACCATATACAAGGGACTTATAAGGGGGGGACCAGTGTGCCAATTGGAATTGGCATATGAAGTAATTAAACTATACTGTAGTGACAAATTTGGTACACCAAGAGAGCATAAGCACTGGAGTTCTGGTTAGCAGAACTCCAGTGACAGTCAAGCATACTGACAACACATATAGGCCACAAACTATGAGCACCGGGGTCCTTGCTAGTAGGATCCCAGTTAGACAGTAGAAACACACTGACAAACAGGCAGAAATTAGGGGTTACATGCCAAGAAAGATGGTACTTTCCTACATCTGGTCAAATAGTTTTGGTGCCAAAGGTTTCTCGCTGGCAAAAGGTTAGCCTCCTTTCTGCAGGATTATTTGTATGTGTTCAAGACACAGGGCTGGATTTAGAGTTTGGCTGACAGGGTATTCTGACACAAAAGTGACAGTACCCTCTCTGTCAAACCTCTCAGTCAGCCATCTCAACTGTGCATTCGGGGATCATCATTTTTAACAGCTGTGCTCACACTGGCTCCACAATCAGAAAACTTACTCTAATGGCGCTAGTAAGAGCATCAGACCGCCCGTCCTATATAGACTGGATAGTCTGAAATGTTTCTATTTCTATGAATGTCTGCCAGGTAAACCATGGCTGTCACAAACAGAAAAAAATCAGACATTGTGTGGGGGCCATTCGTTTTTTTTCATAAACAAACTCCAGCTTTGGTAGTTGTTTGTGCAAAACAAGAACCTTTGGTTTGTGGCTGCCTAATAGATGGCAGCCGTGCATCAAACTTTCAGTGCCTTCATAGGCTTATCTTGTGAATGCACAGAGGTCACCGCTGGGTCGGGGGTAATCTCTACATATAGCAGTCCATTGTCCATCAAGGTGGTGGACATAATGTCCTCTGGCACCCTCATGGACATAAGATCACCATGCTATAAATCTGACCCACAGTCTTATGAGCTCAAGCTGCATGTTATCTGCTCAGCTGAGGCACAGCTATTGCGCCACTGGATGGTGCGTTCATCAGAATTTTTTTAATAAATATTTTTATTTATTTTAATTGGCACAAAAAATCACATACAATACCCTTGAATTTTCTATCTATGTCAATGACAGAGGAGAGTCTTTCCCACCCATCTATTCCTCCCACCCCCACAGTCTGGACATTCTCCCACTCCTGTCTCTGTCGATCGTCGGATTTTTCCCCACTCCCCCAACTAGTATTACTCAGAGGGTTTGACCTCTGTGGAATTTTTGGGCCCCAGAGCCAGACCACAATGTGCTCTCCACTTGGACAACCTCTACCTCATAAATCCCCATTTATGCTTCCATGAACATATTCAATTCCTCCTTCCATTTGTTGATTTCAGGGGGGTGTTCCTTGCTCCACATTTGCGCTATATACCTCTTTGCCACTATAAAGCCCAGCATACAAAAATTCAGTGCGGTCCTAGGTACGTCAGGGTTGCTAGTACTCATCAGGATTGCACCATCGGCATCTTCTTCAGCATTGCAGGATAGAGAGTCTGCCTGCTCCTCACTCAGGACTAATTTGTGAGTATTTGCTTTCAACAGTTGAGGCATCCAGGCAAAAACATGAAAGGCAGGACTTCACACACCAGGAACCTGGCTGAGCTTCTCCGGGACAGTCTGCCCTACTGCCAGGCCAGGTGCTCTCCTTCCCTCTTTTCGCTGTAGGCAGGACTGTAGGTGCTAGTCAGACCGCAGCTTCTCCAGCAAATTGCACAGACTTTGTGTGATGTCCCCTCACCACTGTGAGATTGGCTGTCATGAAGACACGAACTCTAGTGTTTGAAGAAGCTGTATCCAGAGTACGTGTTCTGCCATGCTAAACCAGTGGCAATCCAAAATGGATCCCATGATTCCCAACAACCATACTCACAACTTGCATTAAATCTACCCATTCAACATACACATATGCTCTCGAAACACACAAGGAATATCAGTGTAAGTGTCTGGATGTTACATGGATGCGATCTTGACATGAAAGAGACCTGTATGATGCACTCCACTCTGACACAGAAAAAAGGTCTGTTTGTGACTATTCACAAAAATCAGTAAGTTGCCAACACCATTTAATGTCAAAAATCAAGAACCTGGGTCCTATGTCGACAAAAGAGGGCACGCTTGTTGTGCACCTCCAGGTAACAGAAAAGGTTCTGGAACACGGACATGCCTCAGCCCCAGGACACATGCTAGATTAGTATGTTAGCAGGACCACCAAAAAGTCATGATATCAGTGTCACATGAATTCTGGTCACTCACACACCCATATGTTGTGCAGGGGACATTTCCATTCCAGCAGCCCCACACCGTAGGAACATAACAACCAAACCATTGCCAATCTATAAGATACACTTCAACCCCCCCAAACCCACCTTTTATCCATTTACTTAAACACCCAATATTAGGTAGATGGTTACTCATAGTGAGTGAGATCTGCAGCTACGGAATGGTAAAATAGAGAGGTCAATATAAGTCCCTCCTGCAAATCTCAAGCCATAATAAATACTTTGTGCTTTAATACTAATCATATTTAGTATGACAGTAACATAAACATGGAGGTACATTAGAAATTCATGGCATAACAGTCAAATGGCCATACACAAATTATATCCATGAGAAAATTAAGAAAAAAATGTAAAAAAACATGATCCTCTGTCAAGATTTCCTTAGAGCAAACGTTATTTGTGTAGTTTCATAAATACCCAAAGTTTCACTCCTAATACAAAGTTGTAATGGAAACAATTACAGCCACAGACATTAAAACATTGTATTCAGAATGAACTTTGCAGACTGAAGAAAAACTCTTATACACCAAAATGTTTTTACGAAGCCCCTGTGAAGTACTTTTTAGAACTTAACAAATAAAGTCCGCTCTAAGGAAATCTTGATAGATGATCCATCTTTTCCCTTCATTTTCTAATTATTTGATATCTGACGGACACGTCATGAATTTCTAATTTGTTTCTTCAAGTTATATATTTATTTTTTATACAAAATAGACACAAGTGTGGTGTCTGGTGTATAAGGTTTCTGCTCCGCAGATGAACCCTGGTACCCGATCATTACATTTAGTAACATAAACATGTCCACCTCCACTCTATACTGGATGGACAGCTCCTCCTAATACCTGAGATTTGCCGCTATCTAGTGGTGAAATGGGGGACTCGAACAGTCCTTCTCTGCAGATCGCGGTGGGCTGACAGTAACAAAGGTCATCCGGGTGTTACCGGCGCTGTAAAGGACTCACTGAATAGTGGCAGCTCCCAAGGACCTGCAGAGCTAACAAAGGCTAGCAGCCAATGCAAATTAAGCAAGGGTATCTGTCTCTCGCACCCTTCGTCCACCATACCGCTAAGCACTGCATCTAAAGACGAGATAAAAGCACCACTGGTCACTCATCCAGGGCACGAAACCACTTCCCACAGAGACTCACATCTGAGACCATGTCGTTTTGTCTCCTTTCTTGGATCACAGCGGATGAATTTCACATATTTTACAGCCAATATGGGCCATGGTTTCAAGTTAGGCCCAGCGAAATGAATGTATGTTTTATCCATTATGGCTGTTCCACCTGATAATGGTTTTCTACACCGTGTTTTACAAAGTGTAGGAGAACCTGACTCGATTTATCCCAATGGAAAAAATCACAGGATGCTTTGGTTTCAGGAGCAGCTAAGCTCATTCCGTTTTATTCTTTTTTAACAGGGGGTAGCAGACAAGGCTATTTCCTGCTAGAAAAAAAAGATTTTCCAAATTCCTTCCCTTCCCCAACTCACTCCTGCTACCCACAGGCCCGCGCATACATTTACAACATGCTCACAGTAAGTGGTAAATTTATGTCGTAAATTTCCATGGAATCACACATTCCATGTGGTTTTATGACAGGAAATATCGGTTCCGCACAGCAATTCCATATTCCAGGGGGTTCAGCTCGTAATTGCACTGGACTGTAAAAGAAAAAGCTCGTGTGATTTTACTATGACCTGATTACCGTGCAACTCCTAATCATGGTATTGGTGTAATGCTGCAGCGTTCCAATTGGAGATTATGTGGACATGTTGGGCTCCTCTTCTCTTTCCATGCCCCATCCCCATTTTGCTGCCAAATCCTTTGAGAAGGCTGTGTGTCTTCCAGTTCCTAATGCCACAGATGGACTACTTCTATCCAGTAAGTGACACACCTGAGTTTTGCATCAGGTGAGTGACCTGCCTCCACTTGAAACATCCCTGTAAATAATAACACTTGACCCTTAAACCCTCTGTTTAAGTGAAATACCCATACTTAGAAACATCCCGAGATCGTGCCACACCCGAATTGGGTAAAACTCCAGGTGAGCGGCAAAGTAGAGTTTGCAAACTTTGCGGGTGAGGGACGCACATGCTTGGAAACAGAAGTGAGGGAACAATTTGAATTTCAGATGCTGTCAGTAGGTAAACATTCCATCTGAGTGACAACTGCTCTTGAAAACACTTTGGTTGAGTGAAACACGCCAAGTGAGTGACACAACAGAGCTTAGAAATGCAAGGCTGAGTGACACATCTGAGCTTGGCAACAAGTTGAGTGACAGAGAAACATTTCCTGTGGGTGAAACAATCAGTGCCGGAAGCATCCCAAGCAAAAGAGAAAACACCCAACAGACAGAAGAGCGTTACAACCTGATATGAGCCATTATAGACAGAGGCCTACTTTAGCTATGGTCAACGTTAACATGAAAACCACACACTATGGGGGTTATTACAACTTTGGAGGAGGTGTTAATCCGTCCCAAAAGTGACGGTAAAGTGACGGATATACCACCAGCCGTATTATGAGTCCATTATATCCTATGGAACTCGTAATACGGCTGGTGGTATATCCGTCACTTTACCGTCACTTTTGGGACGGATTAACACCTCCTCCAAAGTTGCAAATCTGGCAGGACCCATCCCCTCCCGGATGACCATCTCGCCGGAAAAGGGAAGTTGATTGTCCGAAAGGAGGGGAGGGAGTGTTGGGTGAATGTGTGTGGTGTCTGGATGTATGTGGAGGGGAGGGGGTGTGCTGGAGTGCGAGTTGAGTAGGTGTGTGTATTGGGATGCATGCGAGTGGGGGTGCATGTGTGCAAGTCTGCGAGTGAGTGGGGGGTGTGTGTGAATGTTTGCATATACGGAGGGGTGTGTATGTAAATGTATGCATATTCAGAGGGGTGTGTAAGTGAATGTATGCGGAGGTGTGAATGTTTACAGTGGGGGTGCGTATGTGTGCGTGGCTGTGTGTGTATGAGTGACGGAGCAATGTGTGGGTGTTAGAATGGATGTGTATGGGTTGAGGGTTGTTTGCAAGTCTGGGGATGGGTGGGGGGGTGTCTGCATGTATGTGGACGTGTGGGGGTGCGTGTGCCGGCATCAGGAATTCCTGTTGCTGGGTGCGTTACCGCCAGGGTTTTCATAGTGGGGTGACCGCCACGGAAAGCCTGGCGGTCTGCAGGCAGAGGCCTGGCGCCGGGCTGGAGCAGCTCTCCGCTGCCTGCGTCGGTGCAACCGCACCAGCGGGCCTGGCACCATTGTGGCAGTTTGGCTTCTGCCAAACCCCACAACTTGTACTGCTGCGGTCTTTACCCCCACAGCGTGCGTATCGCAGATCAGTGTAAATGCTTGTGTAATACGGTTAATAACACAAAAGGCACAACCACAGGTTTGGCAAAGAAAAAGGCCACATTGTGGTCGAATGACCATGCTTTCCTATCAGCTGCTTATATTGAGTCATGAGGCATACAATACTGCAGGCACAGAGATTGCCATGGCTCCTGTACTTTTTCGGTTTCAATAGTACAAATTCAAAGAACTGGCGTCCATTGTGGACCATGAGTTGATACCATTCTACGAGGAGAAGTGGGTGTCAGTCAGAAAAATGTGATCTTTTGGGTGGAAGAGGAAGTGGCTTGGCGTCAATGAAGAAATGGTTTAGGGGCTTAGACACTTTTCTGCAGGCATTGGGCCTATATGACTGAGAGAGGAGTGCAGACTTACGAGGGGGGAGGGGTCTAACCCTTTTTAGGCTCTGCATACCACGGTGAGAAATCAAAGTCATGAGGACAGACTCACTCCGTCGCAGTGACACATTCTGCACAACTGACCGGACTGAATGGTCCCATAAAAAGCCACTAATTGAGTTTGGCTAAGAATGGATGGGGAGGGTTAGAATGTCCTAATCAGGATGCATGCCTGTCTATTGATTTAAGGGTCCTCCTGCTGGAGGGGTTGCACATCTAAATTTGAGACCTCACTTTCTTGTACAGCATTTGTACTTGCCTTTTATGGAGGGTTTAGGGTTGGCTAGCTGGTATCCCTTTCACCCTCTTGATTGTGAGGCTGAGAGGTGCTTGCATTTGGAGGATATTACCAAGGCCAACAGGAATTTAATTGTCAAACTGAAGAAGTTAAAGTCCAGCCAAAGCATGCTTGAGTGGCCTGCCCTTGGTGCCTACTTATTTCATATTTGTTGATTAGGCCTTGCCAAACTGCTGCATGAAGAGTTGTAACGACTGAGTATCTACCAATTCCAAGCAGTTCTGAAGATGGCTTTGGATACGTTTTGGCTGGCAGGTCGTAGGTTCGGTACTTATTCTTTCTATATATGGTCAGCTTCTACAGTGGCTCGGCAGGGCTAGTAGAACAATGAAAATATGACAACTGGAAGACGGGAATCAAATATTTACACATCTTTTGTCAGATGGGTTACATGTAGAGTTTTTCCCATTTCCAGGACCAAGGACACAGTCCTCATTTATGTTTTCTTTTGTTCTCCCTTTTCTTTTGTTCTCTTTTCTTTTGTTCTCCCTTGTCTATGTGTTGGACAGGCAAACCATCATCCTTGTGGGTTGTTGGACACTCTCATTGCCATTGCACATCAGAGAGCCCTACTTCCCAAATGGAAGGAGGTATTTGGGCTATTACAAATGCAGTGCAGGGGCTCAGAATGCAGGGAATGAGGTGAGCACAGGTCACCCAACAATATCTTGTCCGGTGGAGTGAAGGAGTGAAGGGACATCCACATCGTGTTATTGATTCTCATGGGTGGAACTGAATTTACTAATCTGGGGCAGGGATGGTTGTTTTGGACATGAAAGGAATAATTAACAGTTCTGGTCTGGCTACCAGGGCTCAAAGAGCTTATTTGTTCTAAATGTATACCCAGATTGAGTCAGTAGGGTACTTTGCCACAACCAGCAGTTTAGTGACCTAGGAAGGAGCTGAATATAAAGTGATTGAATCTGCGGAGACTGGTTCAGGCCTTGCAGGCCAGTCTGGGGTTACATTGCTGCAGCTGTATCAATTGGGCCTTTCTATAGCCGTCATCAATTAGCTGATGAACTGGTGGATCATTATGTTGCCACTCTTTGACTTGATGCAAATTGTGATTTTGGAGACAAAGCTGATATGAATGCTCATGAACAAGTTATCATAGTGTCCTGTAATAAGAAAATTAAAGAGCAGTTACTACGTCAGGAATCTGACTTCAGGGTATGATTGGTGAAGAGGTGAATTATGCTGTTTAAGGACTTAAAAGTGGAAACTTTGTCAATGATTAAAGTGTCAACTAATGGAGCGATTCATGTCAAAACTAGTAGAGCTGAGAAATTCAATGGTCAATCTAGTCAAGTAACTAGAAATACAAGAGGTAAATGTATGAGAGGTAGGAAGAAAACCTGGTCTGTTTTGAGTCCCACTAACCTTATTACTATGGAAAAATGGGTCATCTTGCTACTGTTTGTTTGACAGTAATAATAAAGTTTCCCTAGAGAAGGAAAGAATAATTGTGAAGGAGCGGAAAAGCTAACATTGTTTTGATGGTGAAATATGAAAGTTCAGAGTGTGAGATGTTACATGATGATTTAAATAAAAGATTGTGAAATGCTGGCAGTTGGAAATTTATCAACTAAATTCAACTTACTTTCCCTTTCCTCCATAGGCCACCCCATTCTGAGCTATCTCTCAGGTATGCCCAGATTGTATTATAGTGGTTCAGTTCACTTTTAGCTTAGGAAAGGCACATACCTTGTATATAGGAGGGATCCCAGGCCCTGACGAATGCCCCAGACCAGTTTTGTAAGACGAGGGGGCAGAAAGATGTTGGCCATTAGGACTAAGGTGACACTATGAATCATTATACTCCATAGTGTCCCAATTGTGCTTTTAACCTTATCAACAAACACTATTATTAAAGGTGTAAGATACACTGGTGATTTGTTAGGTAATTTTAGCTTATATTTTCACTTAGTTGGATTCCACTTTATCCAGAAATATATCATTTTAGCACTCCCTCAGAGTTCTTTTAACAACGAGGTTGAGTCCGCCCAGGTGGTACCATCCCTGAGTGGGGATAGGTGGTCAAATGATGAAGCATGACACTATAATGTGTGTGAGACCACCTATTCCGTAAGCAGAACCTCCCCCCAAAGAACACAGCTACCACTACCATACCTCACACCTAAATTAGACCACTACAGTAGTGATCCGATGACCATTTGAGCAGGCCGGACCGGTCTGTCCACGAAGTTCCCCATATTCTTGTGTTGATGATGCTTGTCCCAGGGTGGCAGTATGGGGACCTGACCCTCCCCTATCTATCTCTATGTGTTTGACGTAAATACATAGCCCCCTTTGTGACTGAAATAGGCAGGAAAGTACATACTTTACAGTTCTTTATTCACATTATGCCAGTATGCTGTCAACAAATCTGAATATATGTTGTTCTTTAAACAAGCTGTAGATTTTTAGCAGAGTGTTAATATCTTACCTAATAAATCATTGTCAACAGTTTTAAATTCATCCGGTGGTGGTGAAACTTATCTAATTGGAGAAAACAAGCATAACAGTAGGCCTAATAAAATTATAATTATCATTGTAAAAAAGAATATACTCCAAACTGTACACTGTTTTGCTTACTCCGTGCCATTCTCCTACTAAGTAAAAGAAAAATAAGACAAAACTTTAATTTTAAAGGTTTAAAATCAGGAATAAAACTTCAGTAGCTTTGAAGGTTGAGTTCACAGATTTAGTCCACAGTGTTCAAGTAAACCCTACTATCTTCGACTGGAAGGTACAAAACAAAAGCAGACTCTTAACTATGGAATTCTCATGTACACATTTCAAAATTTCAGTTAAAAAAATCTACCAAAAACTCTATGAGTGCATCTCATTTACTTTTGCTGGGTAAGACCACGTGAGAGATACATACTTTCTATTTGGCACTCTTATTCTTACTAATCTTTTAACTGAAGGAGGTTCACTTTTGCTGTCACATGAGTCTAATGTTAATGTCTCTGACACTTCTCTGATTGTCTCTGACCTTTGATTTTTCCAGTACAGTCATTTGTTACTTTTCACATGTTCAGGCCACTTATCTCATAGATGCACATTCTCATTTTTATATTCTCCTGTGCCTACTTCACTTATAACTCAATGTATGCTCTCATTTACATCAGTAGCTTGTTTCACTGTAAATCAATTTTCTTTCGGGGTTCTTGTGACTTTAATTTTCAGCTTGACTTTCTTACGAACTGAAATCTTTGGCTCCTGTTATGTTTCTTGTTCTTTCTGTTTGTGATACACTTCTATTTCTCCATGGTTTTGATCATTTTCTTCACCTTCACTGCTCTCTGGATCCATGCAGTGAACTCGAAATCAGTGTTTTTTTTCACCACCTCTTGATCTGCAGTCTTCATTCTCTTTGTGTGAGACATCTGGATCCACTGTGGCAGGCCAGCACATTTCACAGACTTTTTGTCCCAAGAATCATCTGGTGGGATACTTTCCACTTTGGCTCCAAACAAGATTTCCAAGTGCACTTCTTTACCAGTACCCAGTCACCAAGCCGGGGGACTTAGGGCAGAACATTTTTTGCCAATGGTGTTTCCAAATCCACCTGATGAGAAACAGGTTGCACAACATCATAAGAGATTTTCATTAATCCAACATATTGTCATCACTTATTGACACAAGTACATCTGAGGCATGCAAGGAATTCTCATAGACCTTCTCATAGCAGCTTCTGGAAAAAGCTCAGTCTTTCAATCTGGAGTACGTCTAATGCTCATTAGAACCACTGGAAGTGTGTCTGGCCATTTCAAAGATGCTGAAGCACACACCTAGGCCGGCTTCGATTTCAGGATGCCATTACTTGTCTCAACCACTCATTATGCTTTCGGTATGAAACTGCAATGAAACGTCTGCTCAATTTGTAAAGCTATGCACAATAACTTTAGTAACTCATTTTTAAAGTGAGTTCTTCTGTCTATCTCAACAGAAGTAGGCATGCCAAATCTAGGGATTAAGTCCCTTAGTAGCAGTTTGGCCACTTTCATGCTGTTACATCTCTTAGTCGGGTAGGCCTCATCCCACCTTGAGAACAAGCAAACACTAAAATGTACCTAGGGCCGTTATGAACAGGTGCCTTGATGTAATCAGCCTGCATTTTGGTAAACTGACCCTCAGACCTTCCAGTGTGACTGATGGTCACCACTGTTCCTTTCTCTGAATTAATCTTCTAGCAATTAATGTAATGCTGACATAAATCTTTGGGTATGGCCCTGTAGTGGGGATTATACCTATATTTGTTAAATCTCCTCACCATAGCTCTTTACTTACATTAGCTGGGGCTTGAATCAACCTGCTCTTCACTGGTAATATTGAGTTTGGGAGAGCATATTGATTATTGGCAGCTATCCAGGCATCATTGAAATCTTTTTTACAACCAGGAGTTTCCCCTTTCTTTTTTTCATCTTCTGGTACCTCGTCGTGAAGCACGCTGAGCTCACTCAATGTTGTCTGATTCATCAAAAAACAAATTACATTGTCAGTCATGACAGTTCCTGCTCCTTTAAATTGATTGTTACAGTTTTAGGGCGGCAGATTTGCAACCTCCTTTGCATAGTGGTTGCTCTTGGTAATTATATCATTACCACTTTTCTGAGCAATGCTCTTTACAACTGAAATTTCTTTAGGTTGTTGCAAGGCTTCCAACAATTTCTAAACATATACACCATTTCTGATAGGGTTAGCAAAACATGTCCTAAAACCCCTTTGTGGCCCCAACTGCCTGAAATCATATACCACACCAAAACCATAACAGCTATATATGTAGATTAGTAAGAGACAACAGAGTTCAATAATGTGTTACTGGAAGAAAGATCTATAGTTCTAGAGCAGTGGTTCCCAACCTTTTGACTTCTGTGGACCACTCCTTTATCATTACTGGAATCCGGGGAACCCCACTGAATGATTATTGGAATCCAGGGACCTCCCAATGAGTCATTACTGAAAGCTGGGGACCTAATCTGCTAATATTATTTAATTTTCTAAGCAGTCGCGGACCTTCTCAGGAGGCTCCGGGGACACCCGGGGGTCCCTGGACCACAGGTTGGGAACCACTGTTCTAGAGCAATACCTAGACAGTATATTGTGATAAGCTTTCTATCTACAAGAAAGGAATGTGGCCTGTAATGGATATCAAATCAATACATTATTTATGCATCACATAGCAATAAAAACAGTTGGTGCTCAGAGTATATTGTGAACTCACAGTGCTTGAGAATATAGGGGGTTATTACAACTTTGGAGGAGGTGTTAATCCGTCCCAAAAGGGACGGATATACCACCAGCCGTATTATGAGTTCCATAGGATATAATGGACTCGTAATACGGCTGGTGGTATAGCCGTCACTTTACCATCACTTTTGGAACGGATTAACACCTCCTCCAAAGTTGTAATAACCCCCATAGAGTGAGATGTACAAAAAGTGATCATATTAAAAAGGAGAATGGCAAAAAGAAAATTAGTTCTATTTTCATAGAGCACGGAGTGATGTTCATAGATATTAGAAACTTTTACTGTATAAAGTAGTCAATGATTATGTTTTCCAACCAAATAGCTGTTGACAGCTTTTTGACCCATGTCCAGTTGTAGGGTCATCATCAGAACAAAACATTGATTAGAGTAAGCACAGTGGATGAGGGGACTGCATAAAAGGTAAAGCACTGTAATTGAAATATAAATTGTACAATTAGCAGATTGGACAATGTGAGTCGCATCTCTGTGTAAATTGTGACACTGAATTTACTGGCTAGGCAACTTGCTCTTGTAAGCGCAATCAATTCTACTTGTGCTGTGGTGACATTACACAAGTATGATGCTTCAACAACTCTGAAATATAGCAAACTGCATATGCGTCTCTTAATGCTCAGTGGTTCTCTCTCAGGCAAGAACCATCCAAAAACAAAAATAAATCAGCCAGGGCAAATGGCTTTGATATCTGGATTTGTCTCAGTATATAAATTGGCCACATTATTACAGTCAAGTTCACAATCCTCATCCTCCTCATCTCTGTCTGAAATCAGCAACAGCGTTGCAGGGTTCAAAGTACTGCACCGTCTGATTGTATTGTCAGCTGTCAATATTGTTTGCTCATATTTTGTCAGGCGCCTCTTTGTTATGTGCAGAGTTTGAATATAAGCATGCATAATTTCAATTGAATGAGGAACTACCAAAATAACTGTGTAATCCTTAACAATTCCCTCACTCTGTTTGGTTGCAAAGCAAACTGCTGCTACTGATTTCAAACAACCAAGAAGAGCTGCGGTTACTTGATCTAATGTAGGAGAGAAGTAAGCAACAGGCTTTTTTTTTTACCATGCTTTTGTACCAAGACAGAAAGCGCACACTTCACTTTCATGGCAGAATAAAAACCTTTTTCCTAATTTAGCATCCCTATAGTGGGTATGCTACAAAGTTTGTCTCTGAGCTTTAAGAAGGCAGTCATGTATTCACCATCAAATGGGACCGGATCCACAATGTCGCTGTGAATAAACCTCATTAAAGGCTTTGCCATTAGTAAAAATTTTGGATTTCACTGTTTACAGTAGCCAAACATTCCCAAAAACATCCTCACTTCTTTTTGGGTAGTGAAAGGAAACGTTCTCAGGATTGCAGAAACATTCTTCAGACACGTTTTGTACTCCTTTCTCGATGTGGTGTCCCAAATGAAAAACAGTACTGCATTTTTGTGGGTGACACTTTGTGTCTGTCATCTGCAAGGTAGTTCAAGAGGTGGTTCAAGAGCGCAATTAGATTCAACTTACAATCTTCTCGTGCTTAGAAGCAACTATCAGGTCGTGTATGTACTTTATTTGCACTGAGTTAAAGGGCAGCTGAAGATTTTCCAAATCTTTCTTTGCGTTCTGAATAAAGATTGAAGCGTTTTCTGTATGCCCTTGTGGGATACAATACCAAACCAGGACTTTATGGATGAATCTGAATGGGGAAATACTGACTATCCTCGTGAAGAGGAATAGAGAAGGAATAGAAAAGAACACTTGGCACAAGTCAGTGACTGTGTACCATTCTGCATCCGCAGGAATTTGAAAAAATATCACAGTAGGATTCGGTACAGCTGGCCAACATCAGACGGTAATTTTATTAATCTTTCTCAGGTTTTGGCCACCGTCCATTTGACACTTATGTTCTTTAAATCTCATCGCAGGTGAGTTGCAGTGACTACTGAGCACTCCTTTTAGAATGCCCCGCTCTTATCATTTTTGCAATCACAGGTTTCATTCCTTCCTCTGGTTCCCACGTAAGCATATATTGAGAAGTTTGAGGGCAAACTGCATCTGGTTTTCCTATAATCTTCACCAGCTCTGCACTTTTTATTAGATAACCTTCTTTACCTGTAAAATATTACACCTCTTCTTTATCTGTGTCAGTCACACAAGTTTTATTCGATCTAATTAAACCATCAAAGCAATAACTTACAGCAATGAAACCATGATCTGTACATAATAAATATATAATATCAAGGGTTTAAAAGTAATAATGAGGATAAAATAAAAAGATCTGCAAATATACGAAAAAGTGTTGATATAAATCTTCACATGTGTCTCCCATCCTATATGTGAGGAGGAATCGTCAAATAGCTACCTTTAACTTCCTCATCAATAATTGGATAAAAGATTCATTGAGCTTAAAACTATTATATAAACAGTAATTAGATTAAATAAGTTAAGATCAAGGTTCGATTAATAGCAAATCACTATGGTTTTTTAAGAAATGTGTACGTATGTGCCATGCGGACGCAAGGAACTTGCTGACCGCACAAGTTAGGAAAGAGGAGCAGTCTCTCATCATCAACCTTAGGGCATCTTTACACGTTCTCAACCCCATATTCCTGCAAGCGGGCGGAGCCATTTCCGCCGAACAAGGCCATAGGCAGGACAAATAAACATAAAGGGGGTTATTACAACTTTGGAGGAGGTGTTAATCCGTCCCAAATGTGACGGATATACCACCAGCCGTATTACGAGTTCCATAGGATACAATGGACTCGTAATACGGCTGGTGGTATATCCGTCACTTTACCGTCACTTTTGGGATGGATTAACACCTCCTCCAAAGTTGTAATAACCCCCAAAGTGTGCTACGGTTTCTGCAGAGCCGTTACAACTTGGGCATTGATCAATTAGCGGAGTAGAGCACCATGAGCTAATAAAAGACTTCAGGGGGATGGATCCATACCTGAACCGAACATACAGACTTTTGCTTAGTTGATCAGTAATCAAATCTAAAAAGGGTTCAAAGTGAGGATACCACTTGAAATCGAGAAATTGAGATGTCAACCTACCATATGAAGTGCATAACAGATCATTTTTCCTACCATGGGACCAGTAAACTGATTTTAAATGTTCCTTGTGAGCCCTCCTTAAATTATTGGGCTGGCTCCAAAAGTCACTAAGTCCCAAGGTATGAAACCATTCCGAAATGTACTTAAACCAAGGGATAGAAAGTACGTTCGGCCTATCCAATAGATCTTGCAAGGACTCCTTATATACAACTAATTCAGGGGTGGTCCAGATACGAACCCAAAAGGTTAGAGGCCTTAGGGATATTACATCAGAAATGTGGAGGAACCCTAAGTCCAAGAACACTGGAACCAAGGGCGTACTACGAGGACATGCCAAGAGCGATCTTACGAAGTTATTTTCCCCCACAGATAATTTACTAGTTTTAAAGCAGCCCCAAACCTCTGCGCCATAAGCCGCTGCGCTCTGAGCCTTTGCTAGGTAAATTTTAATAGCTGGGGAAACAACTTTCGCAATATTAGACTTTTGAAAATGCTAAATTGCCCCTGACCTATGTGCTAAAAGAGCTAAACATTTTCCTACCTGGGCCTGCTAGTTCATGTCATTGCTGATTCTCACTCCTAGGTAATCAATAGAACATACCTTCCTCAGAGGAACCTCATTATGTAAAATATTGCATTGTTTGGTGCGACCAAGACCAAAGATCATAAATTTAGTTTTACTAGAATTGAGCTCCAATCCGTGGTCTGCACAGAACACACTGAACCTATCCAGGAGAACCTGAAGGCCCATGGGTGTTTTGGAGATCAAGAGGGAGTCATCAGCAAATAAGAGAATTGGAACTTTTAAATTTTTCAATGAAGGGGCATCATTTTGGCAGTCAGATACAACTTGCACCACCTCATTAATGAACAAGGAAAAAAGAGTGGGTGCCAGGACACAGCCCTGGCGTACCCCCTGCCTGATATTGATACGATCGGTAAGTTCCCCCTGACTGCCCCATCTTACTCGAGCGTAGGTGTTCTTGTGCAATCTTTGGATTAGGTGCACCAGATACCTCGGGACACCAATTGTTTTTAGGACTTCCCACAGTTTCTCTCTTGGAACGAGATCAAAAGCGGACTTTAGGTCAACAAAAGCAACATACAAGTTTTGTTTAGCCAAAGTAACGTATTTCCAGAGTAGCAGGAAGAATCTAAAAACTTGGTCCATAGTACTAATTCTTGAGCGAAAACCGGCCTGGAGGGGGGATAGGACCTGGTTGGCTTGGACCCAATCCATAAGCCTGTCTAGGACTTGCTTATAGAAAATCTTTTGTAGATTGTCAATGAGACTAATTGGGCGGTAATTTGCGGGCAGTACCACATCTTCTTTTTTATAGATAGGGATAATTTCTGCCCCGAGCCACGAATCCGGAATAGGGCCACCTGCTGCGATGGCATTCGATAATGTATTTATATACCACGCCCAAATAACGGGTTCTGACTTAAACAGGTCCCCCGGTATCTTGTCAGGACCAGGAGCCTTAGCGGATTTCAGAGAACTAATAGCTGCTGTGGTTTCAGCAATTGTGAAAACAATGTCCTCCGTAAATCCTTCAATGAGAGGTCTGCATTCATCGCCCCTAAGGTCCTCATGGTCCTGCTGTATGGATGGAGTGTAGATCTCAGAAAAATGGGCCACCCATCATTCGGGCTGGATGTGGAGATTTAAAGTGTCATTACCCCCTCTATGCCTGTTGGTCAGCAACCTCCAAAAAGAACCCTCGTCTTAATTTTTGACTGCCTCCAGCAGCTTCTGCCAGATCTCAAATTCCCAATTTTTCTTTGCTAGATCCAGGGCCTTGGTGTAGCTATGTATGGCGGCCCTGATCTCCTCCTGTGAGTGCTTATGGAGGGCCAATTTAAGATTGAGCCTCGCAAGGTCACAATCTTTGTTGAACCATTCTCTAGATTGGATGGTATCGGGAATATACCTAAAAGTGGTTTCTTTATAGAAAAAGTTCTGTAGGATATTTATCAATTCGACGTGGATATTCAAGATTGGAATACTATCAACCTCTTGCTCATCAAAACCGGAGAACAGCTGTAGAAAAGAAGAGTAAATTTGCTTGTTCAGGAATGGATTAGATGTAACTTTTGCCAGCTGACTCGAGTTTGCCTAAGGTTCAGACAGGGGATCGGGACATCAGTAGTCTCTAGATGTTGGGTTCTCCCAAAAGCTTGATTGAATAAAGTAAGACATAGGGGGTGGTGGTCGCTATCATAGCGGGGTTCCACCTTCATATCCAGAGTGTTTGACCAGAGCCTAATGTCGACCAAAAAATAATCAACAATGCTGAAAGAACACCCACGCTTGAAAGTGGGGGCACGATTTGGATCAGATCTAGTGCGACCATTACATTCTCTGAGTCCAAAACGTAAGCAAAGGGAGGCCATCTGCGTGGTAACACAAGAACCAATGCTGGGAGTATCGTCCTTCGTTTGGGAAATACCCCAAGATTCATCTTCTTCAGTTGTCAAATTGCCTATAAGGTTCTTGAATACGAAGGTACAGTTTATATCACCCCCTATCACCAGATGATTAGATGGATGCAAAAGTTCCGTATACTCAGCTGAGCAAGTACCCTAGATTCCATACTACGGGGGACGGACCTCGCGTACATATTGGCCATGATCACTATAAAACCAGGCTGAAATGTAAATCTAACACCCAGTAAATCTGGCGAGTTAAGGGATAGTGCAAAATGGTCGCATTTCAATTTCTTGTTCACTAAAATCATGAGCCCACCCATAGGTCTACCAAAGCCTCCAGAGGCAGGTTGAGCTGCGGCAAAATATGTTGTAAACCCCTCAACATATATTATCTCTTCCGCCCAGGTTTCCTGAAAAAGACATATATCTTGCTTAGTGATAAGGTTGACCCATCCGGGATCTCCCATCTTTTTCTCTATTCCAGCCACATTCCAAGACATAATGTGAAGTTCAGGAAGCACAAATGTTGGCCTAGCTCTCAGGGGTGCGGTAAGCTTCAAAGTCCCTGGTCGTTTGCCTCTGTGGGCTGTAGCAACTACAATGGGGAACTCTGAGGGTGGGACAGCATTTAGTCAGTCTAAATCGGATAACAGGGGGGAACGGATCTCGGTCAAAAATGGTCGATTGCTCTTGAGTGGACCCTGAACCCCTCCCACAAGGACATTAGATGGTCTATCAATCCTTCGTGTCTCACTCCCCAGAGGATATATACGGAGGCCAATTCCGATATCTCTGCCAGATTTCAGAAAGCTGGTCCGTAGATTGAAAGCCATAAGGTTATCGACCATGGTGGTATCGAAAAGAAGAATTGAAATATAATCAAAATCTGAGTCTGGTTGGGCATGTCTGCGTACCTCCCAAATATCAGAACAGATAACAGAGAGACATTTCCTCTGTATGCAAATCCAATAAATAACTTTATTAATGAGAGATTCGTGAGACTCTCTCTGGCCAGCAGACAACCTGGGGACCCCTGTCATGTAGATATAAGCATCCTTCCTACTCTGGTCATATCTCCCCTTTGGATCAGTCGCCTGAGTTAGTCTAGGTTGACCTCGACGTAAAACTCTGAGTGGACTAACAGGAACCTGTATGCCCTTACCATCCTTAGCTTCCTTGGACAAGGGATTTTTACAGGGAAGACGCTGATCATTATTTTTTGAGGCAAGATTGAGCATACGGCCGGTATCAATGGGATTGTCGACGGGAGAGAATAAACAACTCCCCTTTTTATTCGTTGCCATGCTCGTGGACTTCGCCCCCAACTTTAGGCATTTGGGGAAAAAAGTTAAGTTATCCCTAGTGTCTAATGTTGCTAGCGTGTTGGACCCCCCAGTCGGCTCAGGAATGTGGTCATTCGTACTGGGCAATTTAAAATTACATGTTACCTTCTGGTCAGATAGTCCCGAAATTTTTCCCAAAATTACCATTACCAAGGATTTTAAATCATCCAGCTTCTGGGAAACAGTTTCCAGTTCGAGTGACCTTTTACGCTGGGTCGGCCAGTCCAGTTCCTCTATATCGGGTTCCGCTGGAATTAAAGGTGGAGAGCAGCTTGGGCTCCCACTGGAAGTAGATAGGGGTTGAAATCTGTTCGAACAGGGAATGTCACTAGAGATTATAGTCTTAGAGCCTGAGTGCAGAGAGTCCCTGGTTTGGGTACATTCTACAACTTCAGCGTTCAAAGTATGCCTCATTGATGGCGAAAGAATTACAGCCTGGGATATGGGAAGCGAATGGTGGTCCACTTCCACAGACAGATGAGGTGTCTGCAGTTTCTTATTAAATAGATCCGGGATCTTCCTATGCGTTAAAGTGGCAGAAATGGGGGGGCGGTGATAGATGGACTCCTCAATATTGCCTCTACTTCCTCAAACAAGGAGTCGATAGCTTGAAATTGATTCCTAATATGCTTTGGAGGGTCGTCTGCTTTCCTACTGGCTCGCTTCTTGTGTTTTATGGCACCGGAGTGTGGCGCAGGAACATCATCTGCCTTCCGCTTCCCCATTACTGACTGCGTGGTATCCAGAACCAAAAAGCAAGGGCCCTCAAACGAAAATTAAAGAGGGATGGCCCGGCCTCAGTCAGTCGCTGACGGGCGAAGGACGGGCCCGCCCTTGGCCCGGGCTTTGCCCGGGCGCGTCCCGCGCAGCCGCGTTGCGCGGCGCGCTTAGTAGCGCCCGCAAGGTTCCCCAGGTGTGAGGGAGCAAGGAGGTGCCTGGGACTTGGAGTCCCACCAGGCACAAGCGAGAGGCGGCAGCAGCGGCGTTGCGTGGCACGCTTAGTAGCGCCCGCAAGGTTCCCCAGGTGTGAGGGAGCAAGGAGGTGCCTGGGACTTGGAGTCCCACCAGGCACAAGCGAGAGGCGGCAGCAGCGGCGTTGCGTGGCGCGCTTAGTAGCGCCTGCGAGGTTCCCCTGGTGTGAGGGAGCACGGAGGTGCCTGGGACTTGGAGTCCCACCAGGCACAAGCGAGAGTCATAAATTAAAAAGCAAATATTCTTTAGTAAGGACTGAGAACAACTGAACTTTTGACATTTGTTTTAAACTCTAAATCCTTGTCCTGAGTTTGAGTTGCAACACTATCTGATGTACAGGAAATCACACAATTCGTCTTGCAGAGCAAATCCCTGCCTAACAATCTAACAGGAATTGAACCATATAATATGAATTGGCCAGCAGGCCTTGAGAAATATACTGCCTCACTCGCTCTGGCAAATCAGTTTTTATCAGTGTTATTTTTAGGGCCCACTGACCTACTCTGGTGAGAGAGCTCAGACTCAGAAAGAACTGGTGTTCTGGTCCCTCAGAAAGTGAACGAGCAATACAAAAGCCTTTAAATGTAGGTTTTATCTCATATTTGCTGTGCATTCAAAGACAGAAGTCTAATGTCAAGTTATATCTTATTACAAGGTGCTGCTTATTTAATCATGAAGAGGGGTGTTTACTTTTCTTTATCTGACTGCAAAGTTAGAGGATTTTTGTAAAGTGAACTGTCTGGCAATTGTGCTGGGTAGAGGGAGTACAAAAGAAAAGTCTGTAGGGTGTAAATTATTTTCTAACCCACAACATTTAAATATCTTGTAAATGAACTGTACAAATATTTCATAATATATCAGCATTTAGGAAAGCACATTTTTTGTAATTCTGAAATGGGACACAAGATTTTAATAGGATCAAAACAAATCAGAATACTTTACTTGGTAATGTGCAAATGATAAATATTTGCTATACCATGATTTTCACAGATTACTGTTTGCACACCATGGAGTTTTATCAGTAAAATGTCATGTCAGTGGGAACTTTTGTGGCCATTTCTGTCGACAATGTGCTGTATGTAAATTACAGTGCGCTACCATATCATGGTTTAGTAATAACAGTGTGCGCCAAAATGCACCACCAGTGCTGTACCACACCCTTACCACTCTCTTGCTGCATGGGCATAGCTCAATCGCTATACTTGTTCTTTGTTTGACGCCAGGATTTTTCATAATACCTATGACTTCAGGTATGTAATATTGATGGCAGAACCCCCCCAACTCTGAAAAGTGTTTCAGCACCACTGGTTCTGATTGCAGTACGGACTCAGACTGCAAAACTCTAGTTGAAATCAGCTAATCAGATTGTCGCTCGCATTTGTGTTTTCAGTCACTGATATAGTGTGCTTCTCATTGGCTGATTACAAGGCGGGGTATATAGACCAAGAAAGCATGCACACTGCTTTTGCCAGCCCTTGTCCATGCTGCCTCAGTGCTCAGTCCAGGACTGAGTAGCAGTATTACACTGCACATACAATTTGGCCCATCTTTGCAAATGCTTCTCCCATGCTTTTTATGCTGTGGCAAAGAACTGTTACCCAACAGCTGCCTCAGAAGCTGGCTGAGTCACTCCCCCGCTGCTCCAATCTCTCAGACTGGCATAGCGGGACACACCAGCAGGCTCCTCTAGGTGACCTTCCTTGTTGAATCCAAAAAAGTGTATTTCTTTAACACATGAAAGCCTTTCATCTAGCATGTCAGTATAGACCACTGTATTAAGAGAATTTATTATAAGGCAGAGTTTTTAAGCATAAACTGAGAAACATTCTTGCCCCCATTAGCAAGCTAAGAGGCAAGTCAGAGTTGTATGCTCCCTATAGACTCTTATTATATATGGAACAAACTTTTAGTCTATTAAATCAAGCACAGGTGTGTTTTGTACAGTACACATGCTGAACTCACATGTTTAAAGGTGCTCTCATATGCAATAATGTAGAAAAATTAGACTTAGGCCCTCATTATGAGTTCGGCAGCCTTGTCGTAGTTTGGACTCTTGCTCTAGGCAAGACTGCTGGTTAAAGGATGACAGTACTTTTGTCTGCAGGCGACTACGTCTTTCCTTCAACAAGTCGCAACTGTTGTCCCAACCTTACCGGCTCACTAGCAGCACCTCACTAGAAACACAATAATAAAAGGTGATTTGTGGCAGCCTTTACGCATGGACTCGACATCTCAGGGAGTGTCGTGGTTAAACGGAGATTACCCCTTTCTCACAGATATATCATGTCTCAAACAAACACAGGCAATGACAAAGATGCAGTAAAGTTTCAATAGTTTTTATTCAACATAACTGCAATTTGCATTAAGTTGCATGGGCTGCAATGATTAGGATAATGAATAATGCAAGTAACAGAATTGTGAAGATGAGTCATTATTACAAAGACACCCACCATCTTGCAATGCATAGAAAAGACATACGAGATGTAATATGCCCTAATACCCTAATGTGAAAGGCCTAACCTCCTACCTGGGTTTGTTAAACCTAATCTGCCAATGCCATGTCCATGAGAGAAGCCCCCAACCCTCGTTACCTTGGAATGAGGTCTCTATCTCAGACTCTGCAGGGACACGAAGACTGGGTCAGCGTCAAGACGACTGCAGCATCGATATCAACGATGGTGGCGATGCCCTCTGGACGGAAACCCTCTGATTATCTATCTAAAGTGCGATATATTTATACAGATCTTCAAGGACCCCTGACGTAGGTGTGTTCCCAAACAATAGATAACAGACATGCTTGGGACGGCAATTAATATAAACAATCCCTCGAAAGTATGGAGAGGGAAAATCCCTAAGTGTGAACACCTACTGTTTGTTTGTCTTTGGTGCTTGTTCTTGACACCTTAGCGCGGTGACACTGATAATGTAACTCATAACAAGTGGCCTAACTCTAACCAAGGCAGCCATTTTAGAAGAAATAAATAATTAAATGTGCTAAGACAGAGCAAGCTAAGTAGGTTAAAAGTCACTAGGTGACAGGGGCACAAGTCTGCAAGCCAAAGGCTAAACTAACTCCTGTTATTCCATTAAAATGAAGTAGGATTCACTACACCCTCCCCATTGCCGTAACAGGTATGACGAAGGTATAGGAACCCAAACGCTAAAATTGCTCTGAACTAAAAGCATAAAAAAATCAGCTAAAAAAATCTTTAAAATGTGTTAAAAAGATAATAAAAACAATGTCACTAAAACACATACAGAGATGTTAATGTCAACCATGACAAGCACAGCTTGCCAAAGCAAGTTCATTGAAGTGTACAATTTTACATGGGAATGGCAAATCAAATTATCAAATTATGTGCTGTACGCATGATCTTGAAGAGTGTCATCGAAGTCACCAACCAAGGACCTGAAAAATGAGTCAACATCATCTGATGTAAAATCGAGTGATGGGCGGACAAACGGATCCACAGAGCAATAGTGAGCAGTATTTCCTGGTGTAACGTTATCCGTTGCAGTGTCCCCATCCATGGTAGATCTCAAAACGGAAGGCTCATAGGTGGCCTCGCAAAGCAACCTCAGTCTCAAGGGGCATGACCATGTAAGAATCCTCCTCGGGGACATCAGCAGTGCGTGGTCCACAGGAGTTGTCCGAGCAACAGCAAGACAGACCATAGGCAGATGTTCAAAGAGACACCATATGCAGCGGAAGACTGGTTGTACGCACCAGAGAAGGGGCCAAAATGACAACGACTAGTCATGCTCCAATTCCACCAGTAAGGGTGCACCGAAGATCCGAACCATGCGCTCACGGCACAGTGGAGTTGGTGGGAGCGGCTCCATTGCTCTGCGTAGCTGGAAAGAAACAACCACTGTGAATCAGAAGAAACAGCAGTAGTAGTCCGCCAACCAAAGCCAAAATAATTGGAAAGCCACCAAACACACTTGAAAAGAGCGCGAGGATGGCTGGCGGGATGTCTCCGAAGACAGTCTGGAAGATGGATACGAAACCAGACCCGACAGCCTTAAAGAAGTGAACAATCCCAGTAGTGCTTGAAGCATTGAATATTCTGGATACCAGCTCTCCAAAGTGCTTGGGGAAGTTGGTATTTAATAGGGATTGTAGCTCGGCTGATGATCTCGCAATCTGGAGAGCATACGTCTCTTTTGCGGATGTCAGGGCGACCTGTTTTTGAAACAATAGCGCCTTAAGCCTGCTCAGCTTGTCATAGTTCACATAAATAGTATCTATGTGGGGCCACATGTCAGATACTTTTATCTCTTGTGTGGGGGGAAACAAAACATGTCCACAACACGTAACGACCTTCGAGACCGAGATTGCGTAGGCAATTCCAGGTCGCATGCCGCAACAACTTTGCTCGTTCAGTACCACATAACTTCCATTGGAAAGTACATGAAATACCGGTCGAATCAAAGGGACGGGAGTACCTCTCAACAAGCAGGCAAAATTTGCGACCCCCGCATTGCAAAGACCGTGAAGAGACACCTGCTTGCATATCATCAAATAACGAACAGCAGTCTCACATTCGCTTCCGCTAAGATCTCTGTTTCGCCGTTCAGACATCTGTAGTCAAAGGGCAACTCCCACACTTCCTTAATATAGCTATCTCCTAGTTGCTCGTACCGTCCCACTGCAAGGTGTTTCAGGCAGCTCGAGAAACGAAAGGTCAAAATCGGCAAATTAATTATGCCATGTAAGAGCCAGATAGTTGAAGGACTCTCTGCTACAGTGAAGGGCAATTTATCTAACTTTTCTACGCGAAGCATGGTGAAACTAGCCTCCCTTTTAGCCATTGTCTGTTGTTCCTTGGAAAAATTAAAAGCAGTGAAAAATTCACTCCCGTTAACATACTTCCATGGAATGTGGCCATTTTTCTGTGTCTGTAGTGTCCAACCCACTGCATGATAGAACGTTGCTGTGTTTGTCCATGATATAACCGGGACAAGTCTGTCTGTGTGATATCAATAGCAGACAACACTATATTTGATAGTGAATATATCCTGTTGGACAGTGTAGTCATGCCGTTGTCAACAACAACTAAATGTTCTTTATCCAATTGCCTTAAACGCGCAGCAGCCTAAATCTGGGAAAGTTTCCAAATTTCATTGTACATAGCATATAGAAACCTTTTTGAGCGCTGTTTCCTAGGACCCAGCAGAAAATCCTGCAGGTCTATATCTTCAGAAAGAGTGTTTAGATGTTTTTTAACCTCGGCTAGCGTGTTGGTCTGTACCCATTGCTGGCACAGCTTACCCACACTGTATGTCGTAACTATACCTGTATGTTGACCCGATATAAAACGAGGGTCTAGCCTGTTAATTGAAAACCCCCCTGAAGAGTTAAAAAAACGCGCCTGACACTCATTTGTGTTACTGGGCAATATTAACCACTCGCCGGGACTGGAAAGTGAAGAATTATAAGTACCAGCCTTAATCATTGCATCTAGCTTGTCCTCGGTGATATTGAGGAAGTATTGGCAATCTTTAAACTTTGCCGGGGTGGGGATACTGGGCGTCTTTAAGTCTTTAATCTTTGCTAACCCCAGACAGGATGTCTGCTGAATTGTGTCATTTAAGAAAATCATTTGTACAGGAATCAAGCATGCTCGGAATAAAGCCTCCCTACCCTGTATCTGCCAATCTTGTGTTCCCCATACACTTTTTAAATCAATAGGTCTCTTCCAGTATTCGTAACCTTCAACTGCGAGCCGGGAAACAAAAGGATCTGAATAAATCAGTTTTGTATCAGTTAGCAAAATTTTCCTAATTTGTGCCGGAGGTATTTTAAAATAATATGACTTTTCTTTTCTTGTGTCATGCCCAGAAAAGTATGTACATTTATCATTATAATACTGTGGGCTCCCCACCGGTGGTGTAGAACAGTGTTCCCACTGTGTGTAGTTTTATAATGGCCTGTATCTGGTGGCACGGTGTAGGTAGTAATGTCCCCAATTGTTATAGCAGAACATTTCCCCATAATTCATTGTATATTCATATACATCATCACTTTCGAAAGCGGAATAGTCCTTCATCTCAGTTAGCACAGAATCAACTGTTTGGACATCCCAATCATCAGCGACAACATCAGGTGTAATTACATCAGTCATTGAAATTTTGAACACGTATGGTATTTGAATAATTTCAGTAGGCCCGTATATTTCGAATGGATCTTTGTCCCACACAATCCCATCAGAAATCGGTATTGCTGTAATATTTACAGTGGACAAATCTCTCCGGACCTTATGTGAAGAATGATGTGGTGTTAAAACTTCATCAACAGGCTCCACATAGGAGCGATCAGGAATATAGTGACCATTTATAAGCAAAAAGAAAACAGTCACAAAACCAATCCATAAAAAGAATGCAAAAAATTTCAAACAGAACCACAAGTAGTTCCATTGGTATTTCAAATAGTTATTTTTAAGCCATTGATACAGCCTACTAATTTTTGAAACATTGTCAATCACAGTAGTGGATGAGTCTAGAGAAAAATCATTAATGTCAATGAAATAGCCAGAGACAATCTCTGCAAACACAGGAGCCGGTGCACCATCCGTACTTTGGTCCACTTCACGTGCGGGCTCTTGATAGACAGGGTCGTTAGTCTGTGATATGTTTGTGTAAAAAACAGCTAGATCTTGAACCGGGGTGGTCACTGAAGTAGTGAATGGAACCAATAAAAGTTCATTTTCCGTCCTCCCCATGGTCAAGGAGGTGTCTGAAACAGCAGTTGACATTGTTGCATAGTCTGTAGTAGTGATGTTCATCCTACTATGTAGATGTATGTCCTGTTGGGTAGTAAGAGGGGATCGGGAACCACCCAGGCGACCTCTTGGTCTACTGTGAAGGATCGGCCACATGGTGTAGTTTGATGTCATGAATAGAGATGAATCTATTCGTCTTAGAACCAGCTAAGGGTGGTAAGATGACAGTCCTGGTTCCTTGAATTCCCAAGACCGGTACAGGTGCTCTGTATGATGGACCGAACTCCTTATTCACTGCGATCTTCTCATGAACCAGATCCCCAACTTTAGGAATCCAGCCAGTTGAAGTTTTCGCGAAATCCCTTATTCCTAAAGTGGCAGCACTTGCAGATGATTTATCATCACGAAATTGCTGAAGCTACTGTAAAACAGTGAGATGTTCATTTATGTAAAATGGTGTTTCTGCTGCCACCATACCAGGGGCATCAAAATCTTGGACATATATAGGTATCCCAAAGAGAACCTCATATGGAGTGCGTTCCCCCAAGGACCGTCTTGGCAGATTATTCAGTGCTCTCTGGACCCCATATAGGTGATGTAACCAACTGCGGCCTGAACCTAATACTTGAGCTGTTAAGGACTACTTTAGATCACCATTCCGCCTCTCCACGACCAAATTTCCCTCGGGATGGTATGGTGAGGAGTAATGGAGTTCAACACCCATCGTCCCCATGGTATCCCTGAATGCCTTAGAGGCAAATGCAGGGCCCTGGTCCGAATGAAATGCTGCAACCACATATGTACCGATAAAGATCAGCAAGTCTTTTATAACAGTCCGGGCGTCAGCCGACCGCTGTGGCCAAACCCACAGGAATCTAGAACAAGAATCTACAGCGACTAAAATGTATTTGTATGCACCATCAGGCTGTAAGGAACCACAATGGTCCAGGTACACACACTGTAGTGGCCTGTTGGACACTAAGAGGGATGTCTGCTGTGGGCGTTTGATGTTAGTAGCCTTGATCTGCTGGCAAATGTCACAGCAAAGGACATACTGCTTTGTTTGTCTGCATAGACCAGGCCACCAGAAACGTTTCTGTAGGAGTGTTATCGTGGCCTGTATACCAGCATGTGCAGATGCGACACCCTCATGTGCTGCTTTAATTAGATCTAATCTCTGGTCTTCATTGGGAATCACTCGATCTCCAACCCCAGGAATTGTTGTGTAAGCAACATTCTGCACACTGATAAGGTAAGTCTAGTTCGTAGGGTATCCTTTAGGAAGTCACTTGCCTGCAGCCGAAGCTTTAACGGCAATCAATATTTCATTGTTCAATCTCGTCTGAGAACGAGTCAGTGCAGCCACAGAAGCCGTAGCTACTGCTGCTTTGGCCGCTTCATCAGACAAAGTATTACCAGCAACGTGTACTCCTACACGTTGGTGTCCCAATGTATGGACTACATGGACACACTGCAGCTTATCCTTAAGATCAGCCACCCTCCCCCACAGAATTTTGTGTTTAACTGTGTTCCCTTTAGAATCTCTAAACCCGTTCAGTTTCCAATGATTGAGATAGTCATTGTATGACTGGACGCAGTAATAAGAGTCACAGACTATTAAAGTCTGGCATCCTGGCTCAGTATGTTCGAGCGCTAGAATAAGAACTTTAAGCTCAGCCAACTTGGCTGTGCAGTCCCCTAAGGTCTGCGTGTAGGTATTGTGAGGGTGGAAAATTCCATCTTCCATCACTCCGCTCACGGCTGCGTAAGCTGCCAAGTATTGATGTTTAGTACCTACAGCCGGTTGTGCTGAACCATCAGTGTATATGACAGTATGGTAGTTGTCTAATGGCAAGATATTTAGAAGAGCGGGGTACTCTTGTTCGTACTGGAGAAATTCTTGTGTCTGAAGTTTTGGATCAAAAATGTAATCGACATCAGTGGTGGTCAGAGATGTTGCCCATTGAATCCAATGTGGATGTAATGCTTTAGCGTTAGGAACGCTTGCTCTGGTGACAGCCTCTAAGGCCGGCACCGGGGAGACAACAATAATGCGTTTCCACTGGGCAAGCGGCCTCTCTTTTATGACGGCCATCTGAACTGCCGTCAGAATCTTTTCTGTAGGTGCAAAACGCTGCTAGGCATTGGAATATAAATGTGATTTATATGCTATGGGTACCGTGTCATCCTCATTAAAGGTGACATAAGTAAATCCAATGGCACCAGCAATTATTCTGATGACCAAATTTGTTTTATTGTCACGTGTGTGCAAGTGTTTAGCTTCTAGCATGTCCCATTGCATTTCCCTAAGGATGTGCGTGTGTTCAATTGTCCAGTGCCTGCTAGAAAATTTGGGCTGAACCAAGTCATAAAGTGACTTGATCCGTTGTGCATAATCTGGAATGTATGTTCTGCCAAAATTAAAGAAACCTAGTAATGACTGGAGTTTCTTTAGCGAGTTAGGAGGGTGCAGTTGAGCACATTTTTCAAGAAAGTGCGGGGCCAGGCTCTTTCCCTCGTTTGATAGCTCATATCCCAGGAATAATACACTAAAAAAGGCTATCTTGCTTTTCTTAAAATTGAATTTGTAACCGAGATCTGCAAATCCCAAAATGATCCGAAACTCAAGTTGGGCGAGTATTTCCCTCACCGGAGCTTTCGCTTCATGTTTAACAGGATATTGTGGCTGCGGTTGGGGTGTAGACCTAACGGGAATAACATGACAAGGAGGCTCCTTGTCCCAACCTACATGATTGCGGTATAACGCAGGTGCTTGCGCTAAAGCCCATTCAGAAGCATAGGCTTCTTTGTCTGCTTCCGGAACAAGATCGGAGAAAGAAGGCAAAATGACATCTTCCCCATGCGGGAGCTTGCGGACGTGTTCAGGTGGCCAGTCTCTTTAAGCCAATAGGATATCACTAGTAAGTTCATCCCAAAATATCACACTAATAATGCGCTCCACGTCTCCCTCTATCTGAATTTTAAAATCATAAACCCTATTGGGGGGAGTACGCGTCCATCCGCTGTTTCAACTGCGATGAAATCGCTAGTTGCAGTTGCATCAAGATGATCTTTCAGACTCTGGGGACATATCGTGACCTCTGCCGCGCTGTCTAACAGAGTCACTGCCCACATCTTGTTCCTCAACAGTGTACTCAAGTATACTGGCATTTTTAGCTGTCAGTGCCGCCAACTTCTTCTTTTTAAACTCTGGCTTTTGCTGAGGAGTCTTTTCTTCCTTTTTAATGGTAGACTGCGGAGAGTCTTTCTTTTCTTTCACGTATTCAAGACTTCGATCTTGACGGCCCCCTCTCTCGCTACGTCTATCCGGTGCGGCCTGAAAGGAACGAGAGGGACGTGAATCAGTATATCTGTCTGGAGTTTTAATGTTCTCCCTATTTCTAAGATTGTATCTCCTTTCGGAGTTCTCCGGGTGTGGAGAATCAGCTCTCTTATTCCTTTGAAATCTTTTTGTTTGTCCCAGCGCTTCTTCGAGCCCTCTTGTGCCGGCTTTGTACCCTCCTTATAGGCGGTACCTTGTAATTCCAATTTCTTTGGTTTGGCTCCAAAACTATCCCATCCTATACTGGTATAGGTATCGGAAATAATTTTCGGTAGCTGTCTCTCTTGCTCCTGGTGTGGAGTTTCTCAGAGATGCTGTCAAATTGCCAGTGCTACCGCTTCCTCTTTAATGTTACTGAGTATTATTGAGGATACGGCGTCAAAGTTACGCATTAATTTTATCCCCAAGTCCTGGTGCAGCCCCATGCTCATTTTGTATTTGTTTTAACATTTCTGGTAAATTGGCAAGTGTTGGGGTACCATGTGTGGTAGAATATATGGCAGCAAAGACTGTACCCCATGTGGTACAGTCATCCACAGAGGGAACCATCCCAAAGGGCAAATACATAGTGAGCAGTCTATGTTTTTCCTGTGGTCCCGTATGGGGAAACACAACTTCCAGCTGATTAGTTTTCTTGGCAATCCAGAACGGTATTTTTTTCCGTTACACGGGTACTTTACCCATAATAGTATGTACTGTTTGCAGATTAATCCCAGTAGCCAATTGATAACCACCAGGTGCTGGATGCGCTGGTGTTGTGTTTAATGTTCGCATTACGAACGGAACTAATCTTCTATATAATGTCACTAATTCATTATATAAATCTCGTAGATCTGCTAGTGGCATATTCTATATGCCTGGGTGGGTGTGTATGTGGCAAACATAGGCCATGTAGGCTTAAGGGACCTAACCTCACTCTTTGTAGTACATGTGCTAGGGCGCCTTCGAACCAGTTCTGATGCTCTTGGTATGTGAGCGATATTTCATGATACTGGTATGCTCGGTACCGTGGAGGTACGTTTGCAATTTCATATGTGTGGAATGTATGTGTTCTTTGGTCAACCTCAGGAAAGGTGACCCAACAGTAAAATGTTTCTGTTTGGTATGCTTCATTAGCTTCTATTATAAGAGTAACATCCCCGCCCTCATCTGTAAGGCCATGCATTAATAAATGTTGTGTTAGTGCTTGTCTAGCATTTTCAGGAATGTCAATGGCATTAGCCATATTTGTTTAGAAAAACGGAACACCAAAAAATGGGGAGTAAAGTCCTTTTAAGAGTTCGAGCTCGAACAACCTACAGCTTAATTAGGTGTTACCTTTTCGGCTGAGGAGGATTTTTCCAAAGACCACGGACGTCTCCGTATAATGGTACTCAGGGTACCTGTTGTCTGTGAGACAGTGATAGTCGGGGTATCCTAAATCAGTGCCTAAACACCATCGTTGGTGGTGCCATGTCGTAGTTTGGACTCTTGCTCTAGGCAAGACTGCTGGTTAAAGGATGACAGTACTTTTGTTTGTAGGCGACTACGTCTTTCCTACAACAAGTCGCAACTGTTGTCCCAACCTTACCGGCTCACTAGCAGCACCTCACCAGAAACACAATAATAAAAGGTGATTTGTGGCAGCCTTTAAGCATGCACTCGAGAGTAAGACATCTCAGGGAGTGTTGTGGTTAAACGGAGATTACCCCTTTCTCACAGATATATCATGTCTCATACAAACACAGGCAATGACAAATATGCAGTAAAGTTTCAATAGATTTTATTCAACATAACTGCAATTTGCGATAAGTTGCATGGGCTGCAATGATTATGATAATGAATAATGCAAGTAACAGAATTGTGAAGGTGAGAGTCATTATTACAAAGACCCCCACCATCTTGCAATGCATAGAAAAGACATACGAGATGTAATATGCCCTAATACCCTAATGTGAAAGGCCTAACCTCCTACCTAAAGGAGAGCTGGGTTTGTTAAACCTAATCTGCCAATGCCATGTCGATGAGAGGAGCCCCCAACCCTCGTTACCTTGGAATGAGGTCTCTATCTTAGACTCCGCAGGGACACGAAAAGTGGGTCAGCGTCAAGACGACTGCAGCATCGATATCAGCTATGGTGGCGATGCCTTCTGGTTGGAACCCCTCTGATTATCTGTCTAAAGTGCGATATATTTATACATATCTTCAAGGACCCCTGACGTAGGTGTGTTCCCAAACAATAGATAACAAACATGCTTGGGACGGCAATTAATATAAACAATCCCTCGAAAGTATGGAGAGGGAAAATCCCTAAGTGTGAACACCTACTGTTTGTTTGTCTTTGGTGCTTGTTCTTGACGCCTTAGTGCGGTGACACTGATAATGTAACTCATAACAAGTGGCCTAACTCTAAACACGGCAGCCATTTTAGAAGAAATAAATAATTAAATGTGCTAAAACAGAGCAAGCTAAGTAGGTGAAAAGTCACTAGGTGACGGGGGCACGAGTCTGCAAGCCAAAGGCTAAGCTAACTTCTGTTATCCCATTAAAATGAAGTAGGATTCACTACAGTCTATTCTGTAGACCATCAAACTCATGCCCGCAATATGACCACCACTGTTGGCGGACTGAAGACCGCCATATTATGAATGCTGGCTGCTCTGCTCCACAATTTGGGCAGAAAGCCACCAGCATTAATACTGGCGGTTGGCAGTCTAGTGGAGGTTCCTCCACATCACATCACCACAACACAGCCTGTTGTATTACAGCACTGTAAATGGCGTGGTGTGGCGGGGCACTGGCGGCAGAGCAAGCGCCATGGACCCAGTTCCCTTCCGGATGACGACCGCGACCACCAGGTAAGGTGATCGTCCAACAGGGGAGGGGGGTGTTGAGTGTTGCGTGCATGAATGGGGGTGTGCGTATGAATGGACAGGGGTGGGGAGTGTTGTGTATGTTTGTGTGCAAGTGTCTGTGTGCATGTGTGAATGCGTGTATGCAGGGAGTGAGGGGGAGTATGAATGCGTGTATGCAGGGAGTGGGGGGGAAGTATGAATGCATGTATGCGGGGAGGGGGTGTGTGTCATGGTTGTGTGTGTATGAATGAATGAGCGTGGATGTGTGCGTGTATGTATGTAAGTATGGTGTGTGCATGCATGGATCGGGGTGGGAGGGATCAGTACGGGAACCAGGGGGGCAAGGGGAGCCTTTGCTGCTTGGGAGGGTGGGAGGCCTGTGATGAGGTCGGAGGTTGGGGAGTCCTGTTGTGGCGACAGGAATTTCAATTCCTGTCACCAGTATCCTTTCTGCCAGGGATTTTGTGGCGGGGCTGCTGCCACGGAATTCCTAGCAGAAATGATACTTGTAATACCGTGGGCAGTGTTAGGTGGACCGCCGGGTTGAAGGTGGTCAACTTCGGCTCGGTGGTCTCACCGCCCTGGCGGTACACGTGGTGAATGGGCTGTGATGCAGCCAGTTCACCACTGCGATCATAATTTGGTGGTCCTGCCCCACCACGCTATTGGTGGTCTGACCACCACCGCCGCCGTGGCGGGGCAGGACCGCCAAACTCATAATGAGGGCCTAAGTGAAATAAGTGATTACCTAGGATAACACAATTTGGGACCAGTTTATGGGTAAAAAGTATTACAGTTAGGTTGAGTAGATTATTCAAGTTACAAGACCACCAGGTCTGGTAACAGTTGTATGACTTTTTGTTGTCTGAGTGATCATAATCAGTTGACCCTTTTTTTTTTTTACAGGAATATTTGCTGAAACCGATTTGTTGTTTATTCATTACTGGTTTCTACAGTGTAGCCTTCTTTTTCCAAGAGGGCAGGTTTGGCACTTCCAAGGAACGAACTGTGGAGTGGGTAGCACCTGTCTTGATTAGAAATTATACTGAGTGTCCATTCACCATTTACATATGGGTCACTCTGATCTTCTTCAGGACTGCACTAAGCATGCAATCCTCCTCCTCCATCAGGCACAGCCATTGCAAATTACTTACTTTGACAGAGAACTTTGGAAATTAACCATTAAGTATCAAAGGATTTTGCTAAAAACCAGAACTGTTGAAATTAAAGCAATTTATTTCACATATTTTTCTGCTCCACTGGAGCTACAGGAATCCTCAAATAGAAGTGCCTTAGATTTTGCACATTTTGCATAGAGGCTTGTTGGGCTCTGTTAAGTGACTGAGGCCCCCATAATGACTTTGGCGGGTGGCGGAGGCTGCCTGTCAAAGTCATCCCGCCATCAGGCCACACAGGCGGCTTGGACCCCGCTGGCCCTAATTTGAGCTCCCTGCAGGGCCGACGGGCAGAAACAGTGTTTCTGCCCGCCGGCCCAGTGGGGAACAGGGCCTTAACATTGCCGCTGGCTCCTAATGGAGCCAGCTGCACTGTGGCGGTGCAGCAGGTGCAGCAGCACCTGTCGTGCATTCCACTGTCCATAATTCGAGCAGTGGCTTGTGCAATGGGGCTGTGCATGGGGGCCCCTGAACTGCCCATGCCAAGTGCATGGGCAGTGCAGGGGCCCGCCCGAACCCCCCATTCCGCCAGCCTTTCCATGGTGGTGTAAACCGCCTTGGACAGGCTGGCGGATGGGAACTCATAATCCCCAGGGCAGCGCTGCTTACAACCGCTAGGACCGCCAGGCTGCAGGCTGGAGGCAGCCTGTCAGTGTCGGTGGTTGGACCATGGCAGCTCTGCCACGGTCATAATGTGGTGGTCGGACCACCATGACAGCGGCGGTCCGACCTCCACCGTGACCCTGGCGGTCTGGTGACCGCCAGGGTCATAATGAGGCCCTGAGTTATTTCATTCGTATTCTGCTGCTTTTGTGGAATGAGATCATTTTGAATTTGATCTGGATCCTGTCTGCATTCTTGTTTCCAATGCCCAACCTGCCCACAATAATGACATGGGTTGCTTTTCTTAAGGATATAAATTTTCACATTCACTCCACAAGGTATTTATAAATCATCTACCTCTAGCCTGTGGAATCAGTTCCTAACTTTTATGTATGGCACATTATGTCCCTGCACACCAACTCCCTGGATACCACATCTTGCACCATCAACCAAACCACAAACAACATTCAAATTCACCATCTGATTTCTACCACCCTTAAGAAAATATTTGTCTGTACAACCATCAATATCTCCTTAATTAATTGTAGGTGTGGTAACACCAACATTAGTAATAGTAAGACTGCTAGGACCTGCTTCACTATCAGGTGGGGCACTAGGCTTTCCTGATGCATTAGTGCTCATGCTCAGTTCTCCTGCACCTGTATCATGTACTTTTGGACACAATGCTTGTGAATCATCAGTATGAAAAAGGAGGAGGTTTTGAGTCTAGTAAGTCATATAGAAAATAATCCTCCTCATCTAAATCATTCTGTTTATCTTTCCTTTCTTTCTCATTTTTAGTTTCATCAATTTTATTCTTAAATTTATCTGCCTCAGTCACAATTGTAGAAACATACCCAAACCCAACAGCGTATCCTCTTCCCATGTTTTCTCTGCATACCTCAACTTGTTCATAACCATTTTCTCACAGTATTTCTAACTTATGTTTTAGTTTCCTTTTGTTCCTTTTCAGTTACCCACAATGCCACTAATTCACTCCGTTAAACTGCACAGGTCTAGATTGTGGCTTTCTTTCATACACCACAAGCCTCAAATAAACCAGATTTCTCACACTAACAAAAAGTTCTTGTCATCTCATTCCATTCTCTTAATCACATGAATACTTGCATGAATACTCATGTTTAACATCATCGCAAAGGCAGGCAAATCTTCTTTGGGAATAGTTTCTCCTTCAATATTAGGAAGCATAGGCTTTTTCAATTGATCCAAACATACACAAACCAAGTAAAACAAACAACTAACCAATCACTGTGTGGCGATGGCAAAGGTTAACCAATCACAACACTGCCTACAACAGCATCTGACAATGACAGTGGGAATCGCTGTGATGACTTACCAATGCCAGCACCGCTTCTGAGTGACAGACAATCTATTGCACTGCGGCTCTTCGTGACCTTGGCAACTAGCCAATAACATAGCAATTTACCACAGCACAATTCCTTTCAGATCATAAACGAAAGTGCACAACGTACAAAATCACCTATCTGCTTTACCTAAATAACCAGGAAGAAAGGAAGTCAATATCACTAAATAAAAGGAAATCAGTAACTTTCTGGCACTGTCAATAACACTGAGGCAGGTTCTCAACCAAAGGTAACCCACCCTTGATCAGCACGTTTACTCTTGTCCACCAAAGAATAAACAAACACTAATCAATGATAAAACGGATTCAACTAAACGCTTAGGGCCCGATTGGGATCTTGGCAGTTGACATACTCTGTCACAACGGTGATGGATATCCCGTCTGCCGAAATATAAATCACATTATGGCCCTCATTACAACCCCTGTGTTAAAGGCCGCTGACTGCCGTGCTGACGACCGGCAACATACCGAGGCCGCGGTGGAAATCCGCTACAGGTATTATGACCCCCATCTAGAAATCCGCCACAATACAGACACCCACAAAAAGTCCGCCACACCAAAGGTCAGTGATAAACTGGTGATAGCAAAACCCACACCGTTACGCCAACAGGAATACGCCCACACTATCACGACCCACAAATCAACACTGCGGTCTTTCAACCACGGTAATCCATTGGCGGTACACACCGCCGCACTCATAATACATACACACTTACAAAGCACAACCACATTGGACAATTAAAAATACATACACCTGACACACATACACACACCACACCCACTCACTCACACCACTATAAAACACACACCCAAATTACCCACAACCCCTTACAACGACATTTTTGGAAGAAGCAGAGAGAGAGAATAGCAAAGACAACACCAGCATCCAGAGACACACAACACCATCCACCCACCTCAAAGAACACACCCCAACACATCACCCCACACATCACATCAACCATCACCTCACACATCATCCACACCACATCATGGCACCTCAAAGACACCCCAGGTTTTCTGAGGAGGAGCTCAGGGTAATGGTCATGGTGGAGGAAATCATCCGGGTAGAGCCACAGCTATTCGGATCACAGGTGCAGCAGACATCCATTGCAAGGAAGATGGAGCTATGGTGTTGAATTGTTGACAGGGTCAACGCAGTGGGACATCATCCAAGAACACGGGATGACATCAGGAAGAGGTGGAAGGACCTATGGGGGAAGGTATGTTCCGTGGTATCCAGACACCAGGTAGCCGTACAGATGACTGGCGGTGGACCCCCACCTCCTCCCCCACAACTAATAACATGGGAGGAGCAAGTCTTGGCGATCATGCATCCTGAGGGCCTCGCAGGAGTAGCAGGGAGACTGGACTCTGGTAAGTCAAATCTTTACTACTTTATCCCCCACCCTACCTGCATGCCATCACAAACTCCTACCCCTACCCTCACACCTATCACCCCAACACCTCACAGATACCCCACTAACACAACCCACGCATTCCAATACAAAGCCCTGCATGGGACAACAATGCATGGACACCCAACACCGAAGTATGTCCAGTAGAGAAACTCAGCCAGGGCACACAATCACCACTCACACAAGGGCCAAGGCGATAATGCTAGCACAGGAGTAGGGGGAAACTCACCCATTGCACAAGATGGCACACACAGATACAATAACTATGCATTTACACCCCAACAGGACCCCTACCCAACGTCACCGGACAGGAGGTGCCAGCCATATAAAGTCCCCCCACAGAAGAGGCCCACAGTGACGACAGCAGCTCTGCACGCCTGGATCAAGATGACCAGCCTGGTCCATCAGGGACCTCTGGACAGTCGGTTCCCCTGCCACAGTCCCAAACCACCACTGAACCTCTCCCTCAGGAAACACCACCACAGCACCCATCCATCGGGCCCATGCCACTGTCCCCATGACACGTCAATCAGCAGTGTGTCCACCACTACAGGGACCCCAGGCAACACCACTAACCCAGAACGATCAGGGACCTGGGGTGGCAGTGGGCACACGGTTCAGGGGACAGAGGCACAGGACAACAGGGAAGCTGGGAGGACTGCTGTGCGACAGGGGGAGGACAGGCCCAGGGAACCCACTCTCCACGAGGCACTCTCCAACATCATGGAACCATACCACCATTCCCAGGAGACCATGGGCATGGTACTGGCTCAGTTTCAGGAGACTCAGCAGCTGCAGGAGGAACAGTACCTGGGGATCAGGGAGAACTTGAAGTCCATTAACACCACCCTGGTCACCATAGCAGGGGTGCTGGCAGACATGGCCAACACCATGAGGGAGACCGTGGCATACCACCGGGCCACTGACACCAGCCCGAACGATGAACAGCCCTCCACGTCTGCCGGCGCTAGTGGACAGGAGGTTCCGCCACAGGACCAACAGGCCACCACCACCCCACCCCCTGCAGAAGGAAAACCACCACGCAAACGGTCCCTGCGATCCAGGCACCAGACAGAGAACATTGCCAAGACCCCCGCCAGGAAATAAGACTCTCCTGATTGTCACCCTTCTGTCCCACTATGTCACCCTGACCACCTTGAACTGCCATTGCTCCACTTCCTATGCCCCCTTGGACAATGCCCCTGTGATAGCAAGAGCCTGGACTCTACCATGGATATTTCTCCACCATCACCCCAGCCCATTGCACATCCCCCTCCACTTATTAGCACTTAAATAAACACCCATGAATCACAAAACAATCTGGAGTCAGTCTGTACTTTCACAAATGTATTATTACAACCTCTTTGACAAATATCAATGTTATTGTTCATTTGCACATACCAAAGTATGATAGTTGTTGGGCAGCAGTGAACATAGCAGAAGGCAGAATATGGTACCCAGATCTGTGAAAAGGAAAGCCAAAGTAAACTGTCAGGGTCCATACCCAGAGGTAAAAAGGCAGACTTATACAATGTCCTACAGTAATCTGATATGAGAGAAGCAGTGCCAGTGTCTTACCTGTGTCTCACTGGAAGTACTGCATGATGACGTTGTTTCGGTTGTCAATATCTTCTTCTTCTGCCTCCTCTTCTTCACTGTCCACAGGCTCCACAGCTGCCACAAGACCAACATCAGCCCCATCCTCCTGCAGAAAAGGCACCTGGCATCGCAAAGCCAGGTTGTGCAACATACAGCATGCCACGATTATCCGGCACACCTACTTCGGTGAGTAGTATAGGGAGCCACCATATGGAGGCACCGGAATCTGGCCTTCAGGAGGCCGAAAGTCCGCTCTATAATTCTCCTAGTTCGCCAATGTGCCTCATTGTAGCGCTCCTCTGCCCTTGTCCTGGGAGTCCTCACTGGGGTCAGTAGCCATGACAGGTTGGGGTAACCAGAGTCACCTGCAAATGTACAGGGATATCTGTTAGACACACACCAACCCTTAGGGACTATCACATACACCTATTCATACTGTGTGGGGACCTTGGCCTCACCTATTAGCCACACACGATGCCTCTGGAGTTGGCCCATCATATAAGGGATGCTGCTATTCCTCAAAATGTAAGCGTCATGCACAGAACCAAGATACTTGGCATTCACATGAGAGATGTACTGGTCTGCCAAACACACCATCTGCACATTCATTGAATGGTATTTTTTACGATTTCTGTACACCTGTTCATTCCTGCGGGGGGGACAAATGCCACATGTGTACCATCAATGGCCGAATGATGTTGGGGATATGTCCCAGGGCATAGAAATCACGTTTCACTGTGGGCAAATCCTCCACCTGGGGGAAAACGATGTAGCTGCGCATGTGTTTCAGCAGGGCAGACAACACTCTGGTCAAGACGTTAGAGAACATTGGCTGCGACATCCCTGATGCCATCGCCACGGTTGTTTGAAAGGAACCACTGGCCAGGAAATGGAGCACTGACAGGACCTGCACTAGAGGGGGGATACCTGTGGGATGGCGGATAGCTGACATCAGGTCAGGCTCCAATTGGGCACACAGTTCTTGGATTGTGGTACGATCAAGTCTGTAGGTGATAAAGATGTGTCTGTCTTCCATTGTCGACAGGTCCACCAGGGGTCTGTACACAGGAGGATGACGCCATCTCATCATCTGCCCCAGCGGATGTGCCCTATGGAGGAGAATGGTGAGCAGAGGGTCATATACCACATAGGTTGCACAAGGGTGTTTTGCACTAATGTGATTTAATCGGTGTGTGCGTTGTCTGTCCGTTTTTGTGCCCAAATGTGCTGTGACGCAGTTAGGTGTCCTGCCATGTGCCCCCCTGAAATGGCGGCTGCCTGACCTGTAAGGAGGGACAAGGGGAAATGAGGTAACTGCGCTGGCGTTGTGCAACGTCGCGGTAGGCGGTCGAAGACCGCCGTGAAATTCAGCATTGGTTATCATTGGGCCCTATGGGTTCCAGGAGCCAATGACAGTGTACGCCGGCAGTGACGGTATGCACCACTGCGGACATGACGGCCATTTTCTATCTGTTCACTCACTTGATACCTGACCTTCAACAGGAGAGGATTTACACTGCAAGTGCTGCTGTGACCTGAGTCTGGAAGCCACAATGGCTACAGTGTCTGGGGAAAGGGCCCCTGCCTTCACCGCAGAGGAGTTGGACAAACTGGTGGATGGGGTCCTCCCCCAGTACACGCTACTCTACGGTCCTCCAGACAAACAGATGAGTACACTGTGAGCATGATGGATGGGACATGAATGTATGGAGTGGTCTGGATGGAAGACACATGTTGCCGGGGGTGCTGCATGTAAAGATGTTCATTGTATGTGTTTCAGGGCATGGTTGGGAACTGGTGGCCAATGAGTAAGAAGAACCAGATGGGGGGTTCCATTCTTACTTTACCTTTCCTCTAGGTCAGCGCCTACCAGAAGAAGGGTATTTGGCGTGCCATCGCCAAGGAAGTGCGGACCTTGGGGGTCTATCATAGACGGAGCACCCACTGCCGCAAGAGATGGGAGGACCTGTGCCGCTGGAGCAAGATGATGGCGGAGGCCCAGCTGGGGATGGCCTCCCAACCTGGAAGGGGTGCCCGTCGCACCATGACCCTCCTGATGTTCCAGATCCTGGTGGATGGGAGCTTGAGGGCATCACAGCAGCCACAAGGGGGTGAGTACAGTCTCATTTAGCTGACTGTGCGCTCTTTACGAGGTGTCTGGGTGGGGGATGTGGGCTGTGGCTTCCTCTACGCCAGGACGAACGTGGTAGTGTAGGTCCCTTGTTAGGCAGGCTCTGTGCCACTCCAACCCCAATAGTGGTAGTTGCCATCTACAACTAGTCAAGCTCCTGTGGGTTCCAGGTGTGTAGCAAATGGGGTTAGGCATAGTCCCCCATGGGCAGGTGATTTTCCTAAGTACTGTTAGTGCATGGGCTTGTGCATAGGGCTGCTCCCTGTGTGTTGTGTCCGCCAACGGTAGTGGTGTTGCTGGCATTGACCATGTGTCTCCTCTGTCTTTCCCCCCCTTTTTGTTTTGTCACCCTGTCCTTGTGTGCATTAGCATAATCTGGCGGACGAGCAGTGGCACTGGAGCAAGAGGGAGCTGCAACCCACATGGCCCAGGAGGGTGAATGTACGAAGTCTGAAGGCACCAGTGGGATGGAGGGCGAGGGGAGCTCCACGACGGGGACAGGAGGGGACACCAGCGACAGTGACTCCTCCTCTGATGGGAGCTCCGTTGCGGTGGGGGTACATCTGTGCCCACTGCAACAGTAGGTACAGCCGCCACCCCCCCCACCAGCACCGCCCTCCCAGCAGCCCCTCAGCGTGTTTCCCGTGCCCACTCACCCAAGAGGGTCGGCATCTTCTTCGCCCCAGGCACCTCAGGCCCTGCCCCAGTCAGCCCTGCTGCCCTCAGTGAGGAGGCTATTGACCTCCTGAGATCCCTCACTGTTGGGCAGTCAACCATTTTGAATGCCATCCAGGGTTTAGAGAGGCATTTGCAGCAAACAAATGCATACCTGGAGGGCATTCATTCTGGTGTGGCGGCCCAACAGAGAGCATTTCAGGCTCTGGCCTCAGCATGGATGGCAGCCATTGTCCCTGTGTGCTGCCTCCCCCCTCCAACCTCCACTACCCAGACCCAATCCCCTCGACCTCAGCCTATCCCAAGCACACCATCAGACCAGCATGCACACACATCAACACACAAAAGTGGCTCAGGCAAACATAAGCACCACACATCCCACAGGCACTCACACAAGCACCATACCCGTGCAGACACACCAACATCCACTGCCTCCATTGTGTCGCTCAACGTCCAGCACGCCCATCACCACACACCACTCACGTGCAATCACCACCCCCACTACCATGCACACGTCCTCTGTGTCCTCTCCTAGTGTGTCTGTGAGCCCTCCTCCCAAAGTACACAAACTCCAGCACACACTCACTCAACAGCCATCCACCTCACAACAGCCTCCAACCCATGCACCCTCACCCAAACTCAGCAGACGTACACCTCCTACAACCACTACCTCTTCCTCCACTCCCAAACCCCCTCCATCTTCCCATCCCAGTGTGTCTAAGAAGCTTTTCCTGGCTAGCATTGGCCTCTTCCCTACACCTCCCCTCCCCGGTCCTTCCGCTAGGGCCAGGTTGTCTCGAGCCCTGACCAGCACCTCAGCCACCAAATCCTCGTCCAGTATGGTCCCTGCAAGTCTGGGAACATCGAAGGGGGCACCGATCTGGGCTGCCAGTGTGCCACCTAGTGAAGCCAAGGACCACCCTATTCCGCCACCTGCCAAGGTAAAGAAGGGGCCAGCATGCTAAAGAGAAAAGCCGCATCAACCACCCAGCAAGGCCTCTTCCAGAACCAAAGAGGACAGTGCCAAGGTACCAGCAGCGACTTCCAAGGTGGGAAAGGGATACAAGAACAAAGGGAAGGAAGCTCAGGGCATGGAGCCTCCGGGTGAGGGACTGGTGTCACCCCTTTCGCAAGAAAGCCCAGCAACCTGTACCGCGGTGGCCACCGCCGCAACGACCGCCACCTGCACCGCCATCTGCACCGCAACCTGCACAGCTGCTGCCTCAACTACAGTCACCAGCATCATCCCAGTGGGCAGCCTTCCGAGGCTGCAGGAAACAGCTTAGTGTCTCCCTCCACAAGTGCAGACACCTGCACCACCGGCAGCACCACCAGCAACATCTCCGCCGCGGACACCGCCGCATCCATCTGCCCCGCGACATGCCCAGCCAATGCCACTACAGCGGACATCAGCAGCATCCCCAGTGGGCAGCCGCCTGAGGCTGCAGGAGACGTCCTGAACCCTGCACACACTACATGAAGCACTACCACCAGCACTGGCACTACCAGCAGTTTGCAGCCTTAGTCGTTGCAAGGAGGAGTGTGGCTCTGCCTCCATGGAGTAACATGCTACCTGTTAACGGTAATTCTTGTGGCTCAGACTCCCATGTGAGTGAATGGGAACAGCCACACCGCTGGTGCAGCATCACCGGGCACCCTCCAGAACCAGTGGAGAACAGCATCCACTACCCCAGTCCTTGGCAGGATGAAGCACTCTGGCCACCATGGCCCCTCCGGAACCAGTGGAGAACAGCATCCACTACCCCAGTCCTTGGCAGGATGAAGCACTCTGGCCACCATGGCCCCTCCAGAACCAGTGGAGAACAGCATCCATTCACCCAGTCCTTGGCAGGATGAAGCACTCTGGGCACCAAGCCCCCTCCAGAACCAGTGGAGAACAGCATTCACTAGAGAGACTGTGGCTTTGCACTCCCCATGACCAAGCAGTGGGCGACCCACCCACTTGAGAGACTGTGGCTTTGCACTCCCCAGGACCAGGCAGTGGGCATGGAGCCCCCTCGAGGAGCAATGGCGTTGTCCCATCATCCGGCTGAGGTGCCCCCCACCCCGAGGTGCCTGTTTTTTTTCTCGACCTGATGCCCACCAGTGTTCTCTCCGTTTTGAGGCAGGTGTCATGTGTGGGCTTCGCCCATGCTTTTTGGGACCACTGGTCCACTGACATTTACAAGGGACAGTGTACAGACTTGTGTACTTGCTGTAAATATTTGTATATACTGATGATTGAAAGTTCTCTTGGGCAATCTGATTGCTCGATTATTACACTCGTTAAACTCATTTCATTTGGTCCTTGCGTTCTTCCAGGGGGTGACAGGGTGTATCTGTGATGTTATTGGATGTGTGTGTGTGTATGTTGTGGGTGGGGGGTGGGGTGTTGCGTATGTGTGTCACTCTCTTTTTCCTCCCCTCCTCCCCTGTGTACTAGGTGCAGTATTCACCGTCGTCGTCAGCACCGTCTTTGATGTTCCTGGTAGATGAGGAGGCAGACCAACATGGGCAGGACCTGTAGCTCGGGCTCCATGGCGTCCTGGTTCCTTGTTGGGTGTCAAGAGGTGAGTCGTTTCCCTTCAGAACACTGTTTCCGCTGTGTTTTCATGGCGTTGGTACCACCCTGGTAAAGCTGGCGGATTGGTGCCTTGTAATAGTGTGGGCGGTACATTGTCTTCCACCTGTCTGTTGGCGGTTACCGCCGCAGTGTTTGTTTCTACCGCCGTGGCGGTCGAAGTGTTAAAGTGGCTGTCTGTGTTGGTGGTTTCCGCCATGGTCGTGATTCCATTTTCTTTACCGCCGGCCTGTTGGCGGTATTACCGCCGCTTTATCACCGACTGCCAGGGTTGTCATGAGGGCCTATATCCTCTGAGATATATATTTTGGGTGACGGGATGTCCGTCACTCTTGTGATGAAGTAACTCTTCCAACAATATCTTAATCAAGCCCTTAGTAATGCAGAGATATCCTATCCCATAGAATATATGGTGCCTTTCCACAAACACTACCACTTTGCATACAAGATCAAAAATATATCTCGAGATCATGGATTTCAACAACTCCATTTACCTAAACCAACAAACTCAACATTCAATATTTTCAACAAAATTCATAAAAGAATCAGCCTTTTGATGACAACACACAAATAAAGCCAAATATGAACATTTACACTTTAATCTGCAAACAGGAAAAATCATCAAAATCACAGTAATCAAACCCACAGTGAAGAAAACCAAAAAATGTAAGTGTAATACAGAAGTCAAAAATATAGTTAGTTTTAGGGGGCAAAGCTACTGCCCAAGAAGAAGGCTACTTAGAGTTGGAGCTCCGCTGAACCCGCCACTACTCATGGCTTTTCCTAAGAACACTTCACCTACACACCAACTCCATGACGGCCACTGCTGCAGTGGAAGTGGGGGCCTCTACTGACATCGTTTGGCTCCTTACTCTGACCCGTAGAGGAGCAGTGTGCTTGGGGTTCGTCCAGGACTGCATAGTAGCCTGACTGTGAAGGGAGACCTCATCTGGCCCTAAAATGGCCACAGCTGGGACAACAACAACCGGGGGTAGCAAGTGAGTCACCCCTGGATCACTTGTTGTTCCAATATCGTTCTGGAGACTGGAGGTCCCTACATTCCCCATTTTTACATGCTCCTAAAGCAGCAATACTTTTTTCAGTCAGTGAAGCCACCTGCCTGACCTTAAGATGGCTGCCATAAACACTAATGAATCTTTGTGATTTTCACCTTTCCAACCAAATCCAAACTCCATACCATTGCTCCTGTTGCCAATTACTCCAATTGAATTGGAGCTCCCAGTCGATCCTCACCTCCTTGCAAGTTCTCATTATAATGGTGCACCAAAGATTATAATTTTCACCCACAAAGAAGGAGGAACCCTCCTAGCAACAACAAGCCAACACCCTCACTTTCTCTCTTACGGGGGCTCTACCTCATTCACCCCTACACTTGTACACATGGAACTATCACTCTTGCCTAGAAATCACCAGTCAGACAGAGATCTCATGAACCCGGGGACAAAAGGAGTGGCCTGAAAGACACAAAACCTGCTTCAAAGAGATCCAAGTAGGATCCCCCCCACTCTGGAATCATTGATTAAATCCAAACTTGATGTGAACCCTATTCTGGACCTCATCATGCAGAAGTTTGATGCACTGCATATTCTTGCGCAATCCACTAAAGCTAGCACAAACTCTAAGCAAAACGGCCTTACAAGCATTGAAAACGGCATACATCTTTGGGGAGGGAAAGTGACAGAAGCATAATCTCTTATAAGCTACTCAGAGGACCACAAACAGATCACACCTAAAACCATGTCCATCAACACCTCAAGACCAGCCAGACTGGAGAGAAACCTTACAGACCTGGAGGACAGACATAGAAGGGAGATCTCTGAATCTCTGGTCTCCCAGAAGGCGTGGAGGATCAGGCCCCATCTTGTGCTGTCTTCATTGAAAAATGGATCCCACAACCTCTAGGCTTAAGTTTTTCAAAAGACTTCGAAATAACTAGGACTCAAAGAGTCCCCACCTTTAAGCCAAAAAACATCTCTCCTCCTAAAGCCCTGATCTACCGCCCTCTATGCTACTCACACACAGATCTAATACTCTCCCACATGAAGAAAGTGCAAAGGATCATCTGGCACTGCTCGTCCATAGGCATCTCACAAGATTACTCCAAAGACACAGTGAAAAGGAGGAAAGCATTCCCTGCTCAAAGGAAAGTTCTGATGATCTGGCAGTAAATTCTCCTTTGTTGGGCCTGCTCGACTGAAACCCACCTACAACAGGAAAACCTCCATCTTCGATGACCCCCCCAGACTTGGATTCCTTCATTGCAGAGATTCAGGTTCCGAAAATAAACTCTTAGATTTTTTTTTTTGCTTCATTTACGCATATGTAATCCACGACTAGCCTGTAATCACCAGTGACGCATCATCAAACTGCTAACCCTTCCTTGAGCAATTAAACTCTTAAGCACTAAACAACAATCCAAAACAGGTTTAAACCATCTCCTTAAGTGACTCACTAGCCTTGCCTCTCATACCTTAATCATATAACGTTACCACACTTTCCCTTTATAATTGTGGTAACTGACCTCAACTAACCACTACTAACTTCACCACCAATACCAAATAAGATGCCCACTACCAATGAGCATTCACATACCTAATTCTGACACTGAGACTTTAAAGTTCTATTACTGGTCGATAACACATGTACCCAATACCTAACCAAGAGCAGTAACTCTGCATCAAAGCTCTGAGACCATGACACCTTTGAAAACATTGTTGTCTCATACCCTCACTCAGATGTTCGATTTCCACTGGATAGATCACTCTTGTTCCACAACTTACACTATCCTCACAGGAGACATCCCTTCACATTGACATTTATAGACAAGGGTCTTTCATGAACAATATGTGATTCTATTTCCATACAGACCTGGCAATCAGGAACAGGCAGTAACATCATGTTCACCACCAGATTTGATGACCTAATAGGGTTTAAGGTTGCTATAGCCATCCGTTGATGTTATGGGTTACCGTTGAGTCAGAGGTGAATGTAGCGTTCACTAGAAACAATGGATGTTCAATGTACCTACCTATTTATCTTTGGTACACCATTTTCTTTTTCTTCACTTTCTACACTGTGTCCAATATTACCTACCTAAGCAAGTTGCACTTAAATGTCACCATTTGGTGTTGTGTACTAGACCAAAATGAACCACCTTTTTCAGGTTACTTCATATTCAAGAATGAGTGACTAAGGCTTCAGAGTTACCTCAAAATTACAGTATCTAGACATTGTTGTAATGTATGTCCATGATGGTCGATATATGATATGTTAGGCTGCCATGCACATTGTGCACATCAGATGCTTCACTTATCAGGCATCAGTTACTTCAGGGATAGTTTGTCCCTCAACCAGTTTTAAGTTTTCAACAAATTACTTGTTTTCTTGTTAAAGTGCACTATTATATCAGTTACTATACAGAGCTGCCTGACACCCCTATGCTCACTCCACTAACATACTATATTGTATCGGAATCACTGTCTTCATCCCATTATATTGTCTCTCTACTCACTGACCTTCCTACCAATCTGTATTATTAACTATGCTCATAGGATAAATCCAGCTCTTTTAATCCACAGCCCAATACCTCCCCACTAGGGTGTGGCGCTCCGCCTTTGATTTTGAGTTTGACCCCTTGTGGCCTGCATCGCTTTACCTCTCACTGCAGTCAGCACTTCACCTGAGTGCCCCCTTCAGAAACATGGTTTGCTGCTTTTATTTTCCATTTCTCCTTTATTCCTTAATCTCAATCTTTCTTCTTCTCCCTCAACTATCACCCATCTCTTTCATCCTTTCCCATTTTCACACACCTCCGTACCCTCCCCACTGCTGTTATCCCTCTCCTATTCCTTACCTTCTCGAGTCCACCCCTATGTTAGGTGGCATCTACACCTTCAGTCCAATCTAATTCATCATGTCTTGTTTACAGACAATCTTTATGAATCACACACATCCAAAAATGTATAATATAAAGATACTATCCCTTACGGTGAAGGGACTGAACCATCCATGAAACACCAGAAAATTCTAGACTACCTTCATAAACTTAAGGATGACCTAATTCTCCTACAAGAAACAAAGATTTCCTTGAAAGAAGCCACACTATTACTGTTTGAGGCGGCACATTCTAGTTGGCTGAGGCAAGGCCCTAGCCAGGCAGAACCTATCACTCCCTTCAAGGGTGGGTGATTACACTCACTGTATAATCTCCACTCACCCTTGGGTAGTTGAGCAGCCAGGCTTATCACAGGGGGAATGTGTAAAGCATTGGCACAGCACTCTCACACAACAAATACATTGAGCATCACAAAAGAGACTTCACACAAGGTGCATGTAAGTAAAGTTTATATTCAAAACCCAACAGTTAACACAACATGAATATTGTGTATCTTGGGGCTTAAATCACACCTGAAAAAATCACTAGCAGTACCAGGCCCAACCAAGTTAAAATTACATTAGTAATATGTACACTTTGGGAAAGATTCTACTTTACAACCAGCACCCTCTTGCAGTGCATAACGTTGTCAGCAAGAGACCCACACGAGCAATTTTTCTAATTCAATCCCACATAGTTATTGGGGGCACTCGTGTTCATAACGATAGCAGTAATGTGTACACATAGGTAATTATAACACTTTTAAATAGCCTCAGGGGCTGGGGACCGCACGGGTAAAACCAATGTCAAAAGTAACACACTTTGTCAAGAATCAATGTGTAGGGCAACACCGCTGTGCAGTGTTGTTAATCACAGGCAGTCACTCCCATGAATTCACTCAGAACTGATACCCAGTGCTATGGATATCAGGCAGGTTCGTATGACACTCACTCCCACATAGATGCACACGCAGCACCCTAATGTGGTACACTGATATCTGGCAGGTCAGTAGATACTGTACTTGCAGAACTCAGGTCCCAAAACCCTCCTCCACCCTTCAGCCAGCCCAGACCTTCCCACTCCCCATGGACTGTAGTTGAAGGAAGCCTTCCTCCACCCCTGGACAGTAGGCCGATACCAGCTGGAGTCACACTTATTCAGGGTCCAGTGGGAAAAAGTGTGGGGGGGGGGGAGTAGATAACAGGCAGTTTCAGGTAGCAGTTGATAAATGGAGGTTTGGCCACCCCTGTGGAAGTTCAATAAAAGGTCGCCTCACTGTGCCTTCAGGCACTTGCCTAGTTCTGCGAGGCACAAGGGGAGGGGGGGGGGTCGCCATGTCTTGGGACCTGCTTCCAATCGCTCTCAGAAGCATTCTGTAGCCTACTCAATTACTCTTGCTGCCCCTTTCCATCAACATGACCTGATAACAAGGAGTTGTTAGGCTGGGTGAGGAGGTGGCCGTTGGTCCGCTGCTCTGAGGGCATCAAAAGGAGCAATTGATGAGTGAGAGATGAAGAGGGGAGCTTATCGGAAGGAGGAGGCGCCCTGTAGGAAACACATTGAAAAAAATCACACCCAGGTAATCCAGGCACTCTGGTACAAAGTTGCTCTCTCGCGTCTCCCTTGAAATGAGGCATAACGTCAGGTGCAAGATGGTAGGAGTCGCATCAAACAGGTCTGATCACACAGGGTGCAGAGCAGCAAACTCAGCATGTCCTTGGAAATGAGGCACAACTTCTGGTGCGCTGTGGGTTGAGTCGCACCAGACAATTCCAGTCACACAAACGAAGAGTTACCAATTCTGTACCTCCCTGGAAATGAAGTACATCTGGTGTGCAGTGACTTTGGCGCACCAGATAATTCTGATCACACAACGAAGAGTTGCCAATTCCATACCTCCCTGGAAATGATGCACAAAGTCTGGTGCGCAGTGACTTGAGTCCCACCAGACAATTCCGTTGACGGAGTGGGCCCTGTGGGGTTCCTGAAACCAGTGAATCCCCTCACCACCAACAAGACACGTATGCGTGTCAAGACCCCATGATGCAGGGCCACACTCCTTAAATGAAGGCAGCTCCTTTGGGGCTCTGCAGTAGGCTATCCAGTCAAACTGATGCCACTCATTACAAATCCATGTCTGTAGCATCCTGCCCTCCACTAACGGTGTTACCCTTATTGTGTGTCAGTCAGTGGTTCCCAAACTGTGTGCATCTGTTCATGGCGCCCCTTGCTAGATTTGCTGGTACACTGGGGTGCCACGGCGCACAGATTGGGAACCACTGGCCTAGAGTATGAAAGCCATATCTTATGGGAAATACAGATATCAATTGGCATTAAAGCTATCCTCTGTGAATGGAAAGAACTCTCCGAACTCTCTACCCATGCTTGGTGGGAATTTCCCTTGAAGAAAAAGCAAAACATTTTGTTGAAGCTAGACTAATATACCCCCAATATCACATCATCATAGGTGCCAACACCCCTTTCACTCTCCCTCCTCTCCCCTGCCCCTCCCCCAGTCCCCTCCTCTACCTCCCAAACCCACTCACCTTTCCACCCACCCTCTACCCCCTTTCTCTACTACATCCTACGCTTTCTACAACTGTGTATATATATATATATATATATATATAGTCTCTCCTCTGTCTCCTTTCTCTTTCCTCTCTCCCCTCCCTCCCATGTCATAATACTACCTTGGGATATCCCACATCACACAATGCTTACAATTAACCCTATATCTCCTCCATTACCTTTAATACCCATGACAACACAGCTCTATGCTCTAAGGATACCTTGCCTTGCTACAACGTTATGCCTCTTTGACATCATACCACTTTTGATCATTTATTATGTAACCAATGTCATTCATCATACCCCAATATGAGATGCCTTTATTTCTTTCCTCTGTACTGTTCTTGTACTGATGGTTTTGTAAAATCCCAATAAAAATAACTTGAAACTATTTATATAAATATATATATAGTTAATAATATCAAACGCAGTCAAAATGCCTAATAAATCAATCAATGGGAATTAGCAGCATGGGAAAAATCTGGAACATATTCTAAGCCCAGAATATGCATAAAATAATAAGAACTTGGGCAGCAGCTCTAGAGCCTTGGGAAAGAGACCTGGCTTTCTTCCCAGATCTTGTCCTTTTATTGTGAATTTTACAATGGTAACCAATTGAAATTGCACAGTCAGTAAAGGGTGAGCAAACGTGTCACACGTTGACAAGCAAATATTATTTTAACTAAAAATAACTTCAACATTAGTGATCTGAATCCCTCAGCCACTACTTTTATTATCTGGCCTTCTGATTAGTACAATAATGAATACTGAAATTGAAACCTAAATTGCTATTTAACTTCTTATTTTAGATTGTTAATTTAGATTGTTTTAAGTTACCATGTTAGATTGACATCACAGCCTCCAGTACTTTTAGTTGAATCACTGTTACCTTGGAAGCAATGGAAGAAGACTGATGTGTGGACCGTCAACTTTAACACTAGAATCCAGCAAAGTTCAGTTCCATGACATACAGACTCTCATACTCAGTTACATGTGTTCCGACAAAGAAAATATAAAGCTCCTACGGAAATGATAGAAACCCCCCTTCTGATTGTGATCCCGGTATCAGTCCCTTAGGGTTCTGTGCGAAGGATGAAGATCGGATATTAATGCCTACATAGAATAGTTCAATTTTTATTCATATTTAATTTGCAAGATTAGGGCAATAGCTTTAAGATGCCCCCTTCAAGGACTAACCACAAGAAACCTCCTGCATTGAGGCCTATAACAAATGACAATCACAATTACATTGGCCCTGGTGTCAATAACTCATGTTATGGTCCTACTGTCTTTCAAGAGTTACTATGAGTTGATTCAGTTTGTTTTCCTCATTATTAATACTTGCCACAGTAGGAATTCACAAGTGTACGCTACGCTTTGAATAAGGAGCGTCAGTTCACAAGCACTTGGTTTTACACATCTTCAGGTGTGCAGATTTTATATTTATATAACTAATTACACATATTTTTAAGCATTGATGTCTATGCCTAACATGTTGCTATCCAAGGGCTATATGCACAAAATTGTTTTTTAAAGATATCATTAATTCTGCAATAGGCCATAACTATACATTGTCTCTTTGTGATTATACACCTGTCTCTTTATCTGTGATAAGTGGGGCATTATTTCTTCTTTGTTTATGTTTAAGCATTTTATCGGAGAACCCAACTATATCCCCAAAAGGTCCAAGACTCTTTCCTTCAGGTATGATCAGCTGTAGTGGTATCTCACACATTTGCTTTGCCTTGGATCACTTTCTGCAAACACAAGCAAGTCACAGCCTGACTGATAAAAACACCTAAAATATCCAATTTTAGAAAAGTGATGAGCTATTATAATTGTTGCAAATTCCAATTAATAAGCATGGAAACCATTATAAAACTTGCATAGCCCACAGTTAAGTGTGTGGACTGCCAACAATAAACTTCTACTCGCTGACTTCCCTACAAACTTCGCTAGAGAAAGGGTTTTTGTACAGACTCGAGTTCTATATTTATTCGGATATTAACGTTTCCCAAATGAAACACAAGGTATGGGAAAGCTAGTATAAGTAGAATGACAGGCCAACTAAATAGGCATGACAACAACAGACGAACAAATGAACATCTGATTGTCTCAGGAAAAAAAATAGTCCCTCCTTTACAGAATATAAATATACACCAGACGTGATAGCCACTGTCATTATTTATTTACTGAACACTGACCTAGACAAAAAAAACAACTTCATATTAGACATCGCACATGGAAAAGGCTGTTTACTGGCCTGAAAAGAACATAAAACGAATCTGGTCAGCTATTTAAGTGTTTAAAAACATGATCGTTGTAAGCAAACTGAATATCAGAAAGAGCAATCAGAACAGAAAAGTCATCAATCCAGCACATGGAGACAGAAGTCGGAAATGCAAAACTGACTGTCACAGTAGCAGAAAGCAGTTGAAAATGAAGATCGGCTACAACAAACAAGAAGGAAAAAAGCAAAGCAATAGACCAACAACTGCATAAAAAGGATAAAGTTCAATTTTTCTCAATCCTTCTGCTGTAGTCATTATCATACCTCCAGTAAAAGCACCAGAGACACCTGAAAAGTTCATTCTTCAGTATGTTCATTCTTCGCTGCAAATGAGTGAAACATAATAGGGCAATGAAGCATTATAATGGCCTTGTGATGCCGAAGCACATGATCAAATACTTACCTAGAGAAAAACTATGGTAATATAATAAATATGGACCACGAAGGATTGGAATGCCATCCAAACTGCACAAATAAAATAAAATCCCACCCAGGTGTTAGTGCATCGTATCAGAATAGCAAACTTGAGCAGAGAAACCAAGAATGCACAAAACTGCCAAATTCCACAGCATACTGAGGCAAATGGCCAACAAGGAGATCACTTACAGAAACAAATAATTTATGCATTTTTGTATGCCTATGCAAAAAGACATATGGAATCAACCTATGGAATAATCTGAGTCAATGTCTGCATTGAAATCACATGACAGAGAACAAAAAGTTGTACAAATAACGAAGCCATTCAGTGAATGAGCTTTATGATCAAATCAAGCAAAAATAGAATAGATCGACATGGGGTACATAAATCAGCAAGAATCATTATTCATTATGTATAGGTAGCGTACAACATATATACTCACCTGAACAAGCCTTTGATAAATATATGATATCCACTTACTGAATAAATAGTCCATAGAATTTAGCACTTTAGTTATGGATTTGATTCTTCATTGACAATTTTGAAACAAGAACATGCGTTTTTTTTGCAAACCATGAGATACCTTTGCCCAGCCTGTTCCCGCTTTTTATTGCTACCTATCAGACCCCATACATATTTTACATTTCTTCAGAACACAAATATGTTTGGATACACTATATTTCCTTTAAAAAAAGCACTTCCTTCAGTCGAAGTGGTGGCTGAGAGCGTGCCTTGTTGACTTTAATGCCTCTAATGGTCCATCGCTTTCTATTCCATGTAGCATAAGACTGCCTGAGAGTTCATGACGTGTTAGGCACCAGCTGTCATAAAGCGTATGCTATGTTTTTTCAGTTTTCTTTTTTATTACAAATTTCGTTTTCAAATGCAAAATAGTGTGAACGGCAATTCCATTGCCTGGAATATTCCCACAAGACAAAATCACTAACATTGCAGCAATGTTTGAAACGTGTACAGCAACGTTATGTGTCTTCTCCTCGAGAGATCTGTTCATTCGTATTATTTATTCAGCGTGTACTCAGCAACTTAAATTATCCCTTAATGCATACGTAATTATATTGCTATAATTCCATTCAATCGTCCTAATTGTACGCCCCCTGACTCTACCCGGCTGGGTTTCATTCACAAATCTCCGTAGCACGTGCATAAACTCACTGAGCAATATTTGGGTCGGATTAGTCATTCACTCAAACTCCGACACAATTTTCGGCTGCACGCGCTCACCACTGCAGAATGAGAAGCGCATCACGTTTTAAAACATATTTTTAGAGGTTTTGTCCTGCAGTTCAGAAATAAACAAGGGGAAATTCTGGATGCTCACTTGGGCTTCCTTTCATCCAAGGCCAGTAAATCGAGTATCATTAAATGGCTAATTAACAGCTGTTGTTTACAACTCAGACATGCCAGAACTGTGGTGTGAAGCACTGCAAAAAAACAAGCATTGGCAAAGCCAATAGGTCTTGACTATGTGAGAGACATTTTTTCGGTTCTGTTGTATGGTATGGTGTGGCTTGTTATTGTATAGTATAGTATGCTATGATATGGTCTTTCATTGTATAGATGGTATTGTCCGTCACTGTATAGTTTGGTATAGCATGGCCTAGTATGGTATATCATAATTTTACAGTATACATAATACGGTATGGCCTGTCATTAGATATTATAGTATGGCATAACCTATCACTGTATTGCATGGTATGCCGCGGCCTGCTTTTTTACAATATGTCCTGACGTTCTGTAGAATGATATGGTATCATTCTATAGTATGTTAAGGTATGGCCTGTTGTTTGGTATGGTATGGCCTGTTATTGTACACTGTGGTATGGTATGGCCTGTCATAGTATGGTATGTTATGTTATGTTGTAATATTGAATAGTATGCATGATATGGCCTGACATTGTATGGTATAGTATGGATGTTATGGTATGGCCTCTCATTGTATAATATGGTATGGCCTCTTATTCTGTACAATGGTATGGTGTGTCCTATCATTTTATAGTATGGTAAGGTATGGCCTGTCATTGTATGGTATAGCATGGCATGCTATGGTATGGCCTACTATTTTATAGTATATTATTGAGTAGTATGGTCTGATATGACCTATTATTGTATAGTGTGGTATGGTATATTATTGAATAGTATCATATGGTATGGTATGGCCTGTCATTTTATAGTACAGTAAATTATTGAATAGTATGGTATGGTATGATATGACCTGTCATTGTATGGTATGGTATGTATATTATTGAATAGAATGGTATGGCCTGCCATTGTATGGTTATAGTGTTGCAGTGTGCTCTGTGGGTATGCTATTCTATAGTATGGCATGCTTTTGTATAGGATGGTAAAAGCTTCCTCTAAGGAGCTCCAGGCCTTTATTACCATGTCATGTGCCGGGAAGGCTTCAAGGTTTGAGCCCTCATGCAAAAGTAGATGTTAACCTCCACCCCTATGCCAGTCCCAACTACACCAGGGGGGAAAATAAGCACCGTGGTATGGTATGGTTTGTCATTGTGTAGTGGACAATCATGTGCTGTGCCTTCCCCTCCATACTACAGAGGAGAGTAGGTCATTTACAAGCCCACGCCATCCTTTGAAGACACACACCTGAAGACCACAGGAAATGTAGCCCAACAGATTAAGGTGCTGGCAACATAGGCCCATCTTCACATGAACTAACTCAACAGGGCCATGCATCATTAATAAACACATAGCCAAGTCCAGGGTTAGCTGCTGTCAGCACAGCCTGCCTACGTCTCCCACATTAGAGGAATAGGGTGGGGAGGTGAGTAGCCAAGGCCGTCTGACAACACTAATGTTTCCGAGTGACTAACAGAAGACAGGGGAGATTCCCTTCTCCCCTACCTTCTGCTCCTTTCCTGCTCTGAGGGGACCAGAGGATATTGCACCCTGCAGGAGCAATGTGCTGACAAACTGTGAACATAAAGGAAAAGCCTAATGCGTTTGTCCCTAGAAAATCACCTGTGAAAATGATCTTGCTTATTTGTAGAACATCATTGAGGAATAACAAATAGCATAAAACAACATGTTCTGGGACAATTATGTTTAGGTAGCGCCGCAGATTCAGCACCTGCCTAAACACCACCAGGTTGGCTCAGATCTCGGCAAGGGTCACTCAAGCATTAATTATTTTCACGGTTGATGAAAGCACAGTATAATAACTATAACACTGTTTTCAAAGTCCCTGCACAGTGTTCCTTCTTTGGAGTATAAATGAGTAGCGCTCTGATTGGCTGATAGTATCTTACAGGTACAAGTAGTACTGATCACAAGCACCCAATATAACATACATTCCTCTTCTGACTTAGGCTACTAAGCAAATCACCTGTTTTTCCAGTCGCACTGTGAAGTGAACTTTGGCTTTTGCCCTACGGCATAAGAAAGGATATAGCTTGTTTTGATCTTCAGCATGTTGTTTTTATCATATTTTTTTATTGTGCAAAACTGGCCTCAGGACAGTAGTGCTCTTTACTGGAGAGATAAACATTACACATTTTTAGGCACAAAGCTTCTTGGTTCCCCACTTTCAAAGTCGGTAGCTTTAGATGCTAGGCCACCCTCCCCCCAACAAAGCACATTTGGCTCATACATGTTATCTTTACAAAATGCATTATTTATCATTTCTAAGTGCCACCTGGCTTACCAAGGCCTTTGTGGCTCTTGCTATCTAGATATTGCCTACTGCTAGGTGCAGATATCTTGGCATTTTGCAGTGTCTAATTCATCTGACGCGTCTAGTTGCTGCTTTCACAGATGTACATAATGCAATAATTTTCTCCCTTTTTCCTCCGCTCCCCCTCTTCACTTCCTTACAAGGCTACCGATTGCTCGTTCAACCTAGAGAGAAAACACACAGGGGGACACAGCCGATTAAAAGAGTAAATAAAAAAAGAGATCCTTGCATGTCTCGCTCCCTCGGAAGGGGTAGGAGATTCAGGGGTTTGGTCTTAGTGTCGAGGGACAAGCCCAATCTGCACCCATCGCCTGTTTCTTGCCCCATATCCATCCTAGGCCCATAGTTAATGGACTTCGTGGGACTTTCAATGTTACATTTTAGGGTCTTATTTAACACTTATTTAACACTTTGCTGCTTTCATAGGACATGTGGAGCATAAATGAACCTTCACTGGTTGTCAAACTTATCCGTGAACTGGAACTTGCTAAAATGAAAGAGCCAGGCCCCCATCACCCCTCACATCCTTGAAAAGTAAGGCATACCAACTTATGTAATAAAAAAAAAAATACTACATTTGAAATGTATGCTTTGAAGTTAAAGCATAAAATGCATTTGCAACAACCCTTTGGAAGTTATTCATTCCTTGAGGTTCAAAACTTCTAATAAAGTTAGTATCAAAGTACACTGCATTGTAAAGAATGTTTCAAATATACATCCAATTGAAGTTTAATGAGTTTACTTGATGAGCATTTTTTTTTGCAGTTTATATTGTGAAAACTGGGCCTGAAGGCTTTGCAGTGTTTTATATGAGGTCCAGTTACATTACGCAAGGTCACATTAATTTTCTTTTTAAACCACAAGTAGATAAATTGATTTGCCCACAATCACAGGATGTTGAGCCGACGTTGAGACTCAAACCTGGTTCCCTAGTTCCAAAGCTGGCAGCTCTGGCCTTCACACCACATCCTCTCCTTCCTTGAAATAGCTCAGTCATTGCGGATTGTAAAGCAAATGCTAGTGCTCACCGGAACAATGAAAAGGCGTGTCACATAGAATACCTTAGGACAGTTTTGACTTTTAACCAACCGCAGATTGCATCATGGGTCCTGTAGATTTGGATTAGGCTTTAAAAATGGAAGGGCTCAGGTTTCTGATTTCTATGCCTAAGTAGCTCATTTAGTTCAGGTGTCTGTTTTGTATTCTTGGATTTGTAGGCCTTTCTATGCCATTATAAACTCAGGACTAAGTCCCAGAATGCAAAGCAATAACCTGACCTGGATTTGCTACTTGGACATTCACACCAGAAACTTGAGTATGCTGAAAAATCTCAGCATGCAAAGCTCTGTGACAATACAAAATATGACGTGTTGCTCTTAGAATAAAAGAAACAGTTGTTCTAAAAGAAACATTGTTTCCTTTTTAATAAATGTCTGTGCATACATTACATGATGTATAATTGATACTACACACGTTTTGTGATAAGCAAAGTACTTTATTGAATACATTGAAGCAAGACTTTGGGGAGAGCTGGGCTTTGTGTAGGTGTGGAAGGGGGTTCAGGAAGAAGACCAAAGCACTGCTCAAGGGAATCTGCAGCAGTGGCTATACGCTTTACACATGATTGTTTAGATTAAGGACTGAGTTATGTTCATGCCACTTAAGTTGTGCGTTGCTTTTGAATCCAAAATATTAGAGTTAGGATCAGACTATTGCCCCAGGGAGTTGAAGAAGATTGTATGTCACTAAGAGGTGTGAGTTTGCAAATTTACGCGGATTCAGGTTCTCCATATACAATCATTAATGAAGATGTTTGGAACAAGAAATTTGTGTAAAAATTAGACCCTGCGATAGACAAACCTGATATTAGTCTGTAAGAGTATTCAGGCAAAAGAACTGATTTATTGGAGTTTAGAACTGTAGTGTTTAGGTGTAAAAAAAAAAAAAATGCAAGGCTGTTGGAAAGTTATATTTAGCAAAGAAAGGACCGTTGGTGTTGGGGAGGTATGACCAAGGAAATTTGCACATAACTTTGAAACTTAACAGCCCGGAACTAGTCGTGATAACTGATGAGGGAGAAAGTGTTGGGAAGTTTCCCAACGTGTTCAGTGGTAGGACTGGTCATTTGCATGATTTTAAACATCCAATCATACTTGCACATGATGCTTGTCCAAAGATACATAGGGTAAGAAATATTCCCATGTTGCTTAGAGGTGGGACAGAGAAAGAGTTGGAAAAATTGGTAGCAGCAGAGATCATAGAAAGAGTGGAATCATCTGAATGGATTTCTTACATTGTGGTAGCAATAGCAAGATTAGACTATGAATTGACCTATGTCATTTGTATAATAACATCCTTATTGATAAGTTTCCACTACCCATGATCTCAGAAATATTAGCTTTAGTAAAAAATGGCATGTTTTTCTTTACAATTGATCTATCGGCTGCGTATCATCAGATTTCCTTGCTTGATGATAGTAGGAAGCTCACGGCATTCATTACCCCGATGGGTTGTTACCAATACAGGAGGAAGCCATTTTGATTCAGTTTGACAGCTGCCGTCATTCAGCAGTTGATGAACAATTTATTTGGAAAAATGTCCATTGTGAAATGATTCCAGGACCACATATTGATTACGGAAAGGACATCAATAAACATAATGAGGTGTTGGAAAAGTCCTGAGTCTACTGAATGAAAAAGGATAAATAATGGAGTATTCCAAAGGCAAATTTATAGTGGAACCAGTAACTTATCTAGGTCATGTTCTGAGTAGGGAAGGAGTTACCCCTAAGCCTTTGCTGGTTGAAGTGATTCAAATGGCACCCACACCCGTGACTACGGATGATGCGAGGTCTTTTTTAGGGTTAGCAGAATACTACACAAAGTATGCAAAAAAATGTGTTTGTAACACATTTAATATCTACCACTTATTAAAGAACAAGTGTAAATGTTTATGGAGTAATGAGTGCCAAAAGATTTTGATGCAATAAAAAAAAGCAAATGATAGTGCTCCCGTGCTGAGTGGTTTTGATCCTAACTTTTTAAGCATAGTAACGACTGATGCAAGTTGAAAAGGTCTTCATGCATTATTGCTGCATGGCACAGGAGACGGTAACTGCTAATGCACCTCATGCATTATCACCATCAGAATAAACTTATTCTGTGATAGAAAAAGAGACTTTTGTTTGTGTGTGGGCGTTGGAGTACTTGAGATCATTTGTGTGAGGGAAACTGTGTATGCCTAGGAGTGATCATAAACCATTGGTCAAATTACTTACAACTGAGGGAATGTATAATGCCTCTTCACACATTGCTCATGTCTATTTCGTATGTTGCAGGAATTTATATACAAAATTGTTTATGTTCCAGAACGGAAGAATGTAACTGCTGATTTTCTCTCCAGAATGCCATTGTTGATAAGGGTGGGTGTGAGTAATGAGTGGGAAGACTGGCATGTAGCTTTAATTCATGATCAAGGGATTCCTGGTATTGAAGAAAGAGTGTGAATGAAAGAGTATATAAAGAATGGTGTCTTACAGAAAGTCATACACTACATAATGGAGATTTGGCTGGTGAAAAGTGGACTTAATTTGGAGTTGAGAAGATTTTGGGGAGTCAAGAATGAGTTAAACTTTGTGTAAGGAAAGAGTCATGAGAGGGAACAGATTTATTCCTCCTGTTTCTTTGAGACAAATTATTTCCAAACATAGTCATGAAGGGCATGGTGGCATTTTGAAAACAAAACAGGCGGTAAAGAGATGGTATTAATGGCCAGGCATGGATATTTGCAAAAGAATGGCTGGAATTGTGTAAACTGTACCAATGCCAAAAAACACATTAAAATCCCTGAGACCCAATACGCGTGATCCTATAGTTTCGAAGAAAGTGTAGGAAACAGTTGCAGTTGACATTTTGGGTCCCACTGTTGTACAACAGACATGAGTGATTGCTTTGATAGACCCATTTTCAAGATGTCCAGTTTTTTTTGGTAGTGGATAGAGTGGACACGAATATTGTTTTGGATTTCTGGACAAGGTATTAATAAACGAAGGGTTACCTCTGCAAGTCATTACAGATAATGGGGTGCAATTTGTTTCTGGCAAGGCTGTCTTACTTTAATAGGGTTGGAGTCAAACACCATAGTACATTCTTATATAACCCTGAGGTGAAATGGCATGATCGAGAGATTTAACAGGGTGTTGAAAGCATCCATTGAGTTGGCCTTGAAGCACAAAAATGATTGGGAAGTACAAATACTCAGAACAGTGTGGATGTATAGAACCATATTAAATGAGATGACTCGTTGTACTGCTTTTGAGACAATGAGATGCAGACAACCAAGGTCTAAATGAAATCCAGAGGGGTTAACCGAGTCGTCTTTTGGTGGCATTGCAATTGACAAATTGAAGGCAAAAACTGAAAGTACCCATAAGAAATACAAGTAAAATTATGATTCCAAGAGGTGATCACTGAAAGAGCCTGAAGTTGAAGTAGGAATGTTTGTCAAAGTAAGGAAACCATGGAAAGTAAGGAAAGATGAGAGTCAATTTCAGAACCCTTACAGGTCATTCAGGTATTGAGGAATGCAGTTTTAGTGAGTGATGGAAAGTATGGTATTTAAAAAGTGTTGCTGTACTGCAAGGTGACAAAAATGTGTATGAGAGTGGCAGAAATTCTAATAAATGTGACATAGATGTGGAAGAAGATCCATTGTTTGAGGGTATGCGGGTGCCTAGATCAGTTGGATGGTGGTAAAGGAAAAAGTGTGGAAAGAGAGACGAGTGAGGATGTGGAGGATAATTTGGTTATAGATAATGATGATGAGAATCATACATTGGATGGCGGTGTGAATAACGAGGTGAAGGGAGATCTTGATGGGAACGATTGTGTAAATGAGGAAAAGAGTGTGTCAGATGTGAATGGCAACAAAAGTTCACCTGATAGTAATAACATATCAGATAGGAATGGCATTTCAAATGTGAATGCAAACAAAAGAGCAAGTTAAAGACCTAAATGGATGTCAGAATATGCTTGAGAGGAAAGGGATGGGGCTGGAGCTTTGTAAGGCTTTGTGTGAAAATGCTTTTATTGGTAATGTTTTTATTTTAACATAATGTTTTTGCTTTTAATTTAATGTAATGTTTCTAAAATGCTTTTAATGCAATATCTTAAATGTTTTTGTTGATGTAATGTATTGCTATTTTTTTTTTTTATGCTTTACACATTGATACTTAATGCACTGTTTTAATTTTCTTTGTACTTCTATTTTATTACTTCAGTATTGCTAGAATTTTATATGGAATTCTACTTTATAAATAGTTTTTCTAAATTGAATTTTGTAACAGAGGAAGGAAGATGTGTTGGCCGTGTTTATGTTACTTTAAGTTGTGAGCAGCTGCTTCTGATTCCATAATTTTAGAGCTGGGATCAGAGGTTATACGTTCTCGCTGTGTGGATGTTTTGGTATGGAATAAACTTATTTCTAAAGAAAGCCTTGAGTCTTTACAGGCTGGGCTGTGCATTGTTTATTATGAAGAAGAGGAAGGGGCTGGATCGGTGCACCTCTGTGGTTGCTGGCTCACCGTATAGGGGTCTGACGTAAGCTAAAAGCTACCAATATATGGCTAAAGTTTATCCCGCTATCACGGAATGTGCACTCATGGACTTGCAGGATGTGTTCAGCAGGGGGATGCCCTGGCTGAAGGGCAGTACGCCCCCAGCGGCAGCACTGCCAAACATTGAGAGCAGTGCTACGTTATCCTGGGATAAAATAAAAACAACAGAGGGAGGGAGTGGATCGCAACACCTCCAACCGGGAGAGGTTGGTGGGAAAGACACAGGAAAAACAGAGAAAGGAGGACACGACAGATCGACAAACACATGCTGTCCTGTGCAGTGCAACAACTCTAACAAAAAAAGTACTCTTGGAGACCTGTAGCCAGTGGAAGGACAATGGCCATGGAGCGGAAGATGTATTTGGTCCAAGCTCCATGGAGGGAGAGAAAGTGAAACCTGAGGCATGGACCAATGAGAAACAAGCAAATAAGACTGATCTTCGTGCAAACCATTAGAAATTGGGTTTCTGGTTGGTAGAGGTATGCACCCTGTCTACACAGGAACCCCAATCCTAGTCAGGGCAAGTCACAAACACACTCTAAATTAACCTGTTCTGAGCCCCTGGTAGCTTGACACAGAGCAGTCAAGCTTAACTTAAGAGGTAATGTGTAAAGTATTTGTGCAACACTTCAAACAGTAAAACATTGGAAACACCACATAAAAAGGTAGCACACCTGGTTAGAAACATGGGAGCCTAACTTAATACGTAAAACAAAACCAAAACAACAAAAATCCATTAAGTAGAATTTGATTTATGAATTTTTAAAAAGAAACTGTAGAAAAGAGCATAGAAGCAAGAAGCGCAAAACATGGGTATCTGATCACGCAGGACAAGGATAAGTCAAGTGTTCAGGCTGACCGTGATAAAGTGCAGGGCAGATACAGGGACCCACTTAGGCTTGCTGAACAAATGCACCTTGATCCTGGTATTCTCTATTATCTCCGATCCTCGCTTTGGCATCAGTGCTGCACATGCTTGTTATCACCTTACCTGCTTCTACTTCAGGCGTGATTCTATCAGTACAAACATACCGACCAGGATCGTACTGCAAGCTTGAGTTTCCTCCCTAGTATCAGCCCAGTGGATTATGGGAAGGTGATACTTAAGAAACTCCATCTCATTGGCTACTGCACAAGGAATCATAGAACACCAATCTTTTTTTGGTTACTGCTGGAAAACACAGGGATTTTCTTCTGGGTTATTTTTGGGAAAATATATCTATTTTTTAAACCACTCCTTATTTTCACCATGCAGTCTATAAATTGTCCCACACGTTTCATGGCAGAGGCTGGATTACTAAAAATTAAATGGAAACAATGGTTCAAGGGATTTGAAAGTTATTTAATAGCAATGGATGCCTCAAAATTTTAACCAACATGAAAATTTGCACTTCTGTATAATTGCCTGGGAGCGGAAAGCCAACGTATTTTTGATCACCTGCCTGAGGCAACTAGACATGGAAATTCAGAATGGAATGTTTATGTAAAAGCAGTGTGTAGACTTCAGGATCACTAAAAAAAAAAAAGATACAAGCATAATATTTGAAAGACACATATTTTACACCAGAAGCCAACTACAACGTGAATCAATGGATACTTACTTGGCAGAATTACAGGTATTAATATCTACATGCAAATTTGATGGCAACCCTGACTCCTATTTAAGGATTCAAACAATGCTAAGCTGTTTCAATACAAAAATTTAAGAAAGACTTCTTTGTTGCAGGAACCCCCAGCCTTAATGAGACTTTAGAAATTGCAAGAGGTATTGAGAGATCAGTTTTAGCCTCAATGGAGTTAAACAAATCCAGAAACAATTTGGAGTTGGAGCCATTTAATGCTATAGTAACCAAACCAAAATTAGTCACTTTCAAGGCTTCAGAGACCAAGAAACAAGGCACATGCTTCAGGTGTGGCTACAACACTCACTTGGCATTGTCCAGCCATAGGGAAAACTTGTGCAAAATGCAGAAAGCCTGGACATTTTGCACGAGTATGTAAGAGTACACAGAAAGTTGGCATGTTGGAATTTCAGGATGGTGATAAAGTGTGCATCGCCCAGAGCAGTAAAATTGTTTTATTCATAGAAACTGCAGAGGACAAATGGTGTACGAAGAATAAAGGTGGTCCATTATGTATGATTTCCATAGGTGACATAAAAGTCCAGGTCAATGTGGATTCAAGATCTCCGATCACATTTATAACTGATGATTTATATTACAAGAATTGGAACTCCGTTAAGTTGGGACCACCTGACATCCACACAGTCGCATTTGGTGGACACAACATAGACATGCCGGGTTACTTTAATGACACTATACATTATAAAGACAGATCCATATCCACAAAAGTGTATGTAGCGAAGAGAGGCTACAATATACTAGGCTGGAAAGACCAAGGCATATTTGGTATGATTTTGAGACCAGGCACACTGTGTTCCATTTCACTTGTGGATGTACCTACACCTGTAGGAGCTTTTCAACACTTATTGAGTAAACATGCGTCCATTTTCAAGGATCGACTGGGCACAGTGTGAAACTATGAACATAAAATTATACTAAAAAAAAATGCAATAACTGTGATTCACAAAATGCGCAATGTACCCCTTAGCGTCCGTAACAATATAGGGCAACATTTGGAAAAATTGTGCATAAAGAAGTTTATCGAACCTATCGACTCCTCACAATGGATATCGCCAATCGTCGTCACTTAAAAAAAAAAAAACTGGAGACATCAGATTGTGCGTTGATTTGAGGGCACTCAATAAGAATATTCTAATTGACTGTGCCCTGTTACCAAAAATACAGGAAATGTTAGCACAGTTAGGGGATACCAAGGTGTTTTTGTGCATAGACTTGGGAGTGGCATACCATCGGGTGGAATTGGCAGAAGAATCACGCTCTCTTACAGCTTTCAACACTCATTTTGGAGCTTACAGATTTTTGAGGATGCCGTTTGGCTTGGCCTCTGCGGCCTCTGTTTTTCAAAAACTCATGTTCAAGTTGTTTGGTAACTGCAAAAATGTCCTTGCTTATCAGGATGATATTCTAGTATTTTCTAAAACCACAGATGAGCATATGTGTGTATTGGATGAGGTCATGAGTATCCTTGATGAAAAGGGGTTCACTGTTAAAAAGGAAAAATGCTAATCTTTTGTGGAAAGTTTAGATAACTTAGGACACCATATTTCTAGGGCAGGCATTAAACCTAAAGCAGATTTGGTAGAGGCTATTCTGAATAGCCCTAGACCTGAGCATAAGGATCAAGTTAGGTTGTTTCTAGGACTCTGTAAATATTATTCACGATTTATTGACAATTTTGTACTCCAGATGGAGCCCCTTGGAAAATTGCTGCGGAAGGGTGAACAGTTTGTTTGGGAGGAGTCTGAAGCATCAGCTTTCAAGAACTTGAAAGATCTTATAGTAGGGGCACATGTGTTGCAAGCTTTCGGAGATATTACATACATAGTCACAGTAGATGCTAGTGGTGTAGGGCTTGGAGCTGTTCTTACACACTTAGTGGCAGGCAAAGAAATTACTATTGGTTTTGCCTCAAGGTGTCTGTCTCCTACTGAACGCAAATACAGTACTGTAGAGGGGGAGGAATTAGCATGTGTATGGGCAACCAAACATTTCGAAACCTTCTTGTGGGGGAAAAGTTTCATACTGGTTTCAGATCACAAACCTCTTGTATATTTGATGTCTATAAATGCACACTACAAGGTCAGCCCGAGGTTGGTGCGATTGTTATCTAGAATGCATTTTACAATTAAACACATTCCAGGTGGGAAGAATCCACGTGCTGATTTTCTATCTAGATGTCCAATTGATTCTGAGGTATGTGATCAGAATGAAGATTCGATAGATTGTGTAGTAGGCATGGTTTACATGCACTGGAAGGAACTATCAGCAAAGGTGACTAGAAGGAGTGCTTGGAGCGCAATGAATTTCAAAAGAAAGTTAAAGAGTTCATAATCATGGGTTGGCCTGAAGAAAGGTAAGTTGGTGATGGCTTTCATTCCTTTTCCAAAGTCAAATGTGAGCTGACCATAGAGGATGGTTCCATTCTAAAGGGAAATTTGTTAGTCCCTCCTTTGGAGCTGATGTCTAGATTGATTACTCTAGCCCATCAAGGACATCTTGGCATGACAGGAACTAAAAAGCATCCACGTATCTATTATTGGTGGCCAGGCATGGATGCTGAAATTGAAATGTATGTAGGAAGATGTGTTAATTGTCGTGAGGCAGACAAAACAGTATGTGTGCGCAACACCCATCTTCATCCTGTAAAATTTCCTGATGGTCCATGGGTAAAATTAGGGATGGATTTTGTTGGACCCATGTACGATCTGCCGCCAGGGATGAGATACGCTTTGGTATTAGTGGATTATCATTCAAAGTGGGTATAGTGCAAATTTCTTTCTGAACCATCCACATCAGCAGTTGTGAAGTTTCTGAAGGAAATATTTCGTAGGGAAGGAGTTCCCCATACTCTTGTAACAGACAATGGTGTCCAGTTTAAGTCACATCTCATGCACTCGTTCCTGAAATCGTTTGACGTTAAACTCCTACCAGTAGCTCTGTATCAAGACATGGCTCTACGACTAGTAGCTCCCCCCCAGCGCCTTGAGATCCTAACGGGTGATTAGTGCGCTCTATAAATCCTTGATTGATTGTATAGTGCACAAGGAAATGGCATGGTAGAAAGAGTAAACAGAATGTTGAAAGAAACAATTCAATTGGCTATTATGGCAGGTGTGGATATTTTAGATACTATCCAAGAGAAAATTTTGAGTTATCACAACACCCCACAGTCTCTCACTGGGGTGTCTCCTTTTATTTTACTTAAAGGCAGATATGGTTCTTGCAAGTTAAGCCCCTAATGGGTTTTGGAAAGCACCGAGGGGGTCATTATGACCCCAGCGGGCGGTGTAAATGTGGCGGTAGTACCGCCAACAGGCTGGCGGTACATACCGCCACATTATGACATTGGCGGGTTGGCTGAAGCCATCCCGCCAATGTACCACACCGACCACCATGGAGGTAGCAGCCGTCGGGCTGGAGATAACCATCTCCAACCCGGCGGCGCTACTATCTCTCCGGCGGCATTATGACCCTGCCTACCGCCATGGTTTTCATGGCATTCGTAACGTATTTTTCATAATACGGCTGGCGGCGGTCTACTGGCGTGGCACTGTTGATGGTAGCAGCGCCACCTTAACACCGTCCGCCAGTATGGCCACAGCCGGATTTCCGCCCCTCTTGTGGCGGAAATCTAGCTGTGGTGATATTATGGAGGACGGATGTTAGCCGTTGTGACGGTCTTTTGGCGGCCATCGCTGCGGCGGTATGCGGAACTTATCCCCAATGTTTTAATAAGGGCCTAAGTTTTCTAACAGGTTACCTGATTTAGAAAAAGTGTGTGACAAAGTGGAAAGCGCTCAGCGTAAAGCCAAAGTGAGATATGACAAAGACAAGAAAGTGAAAGAGGTACATTTTCAGGTGGGGGATGTGGTCAAGATTAAAAGACCCATGGGTACGAAGAAGAGCAACTCCAAATTATTTCCTAAAACACGAATCATCAAGGTGTCTAAACATGCTGTGCTGGTAGAAAATGGAAAATGGTGGAGCAAGAGAAGTGTGGTGTTGATCATTGATGCGTTGGTGGTTAAGCATGAAGAAAAGCTAGGTTTTTGTGCTCAGGAATGGTGGTTGGTTAAGCAAAATGTTCACAAAGATACTAGACAAATGCAGATAGAGAAGCCTTCACTTTCGCTGTCAGCTGCAGGTGACATGAGTTATGGGAGTAGGGTTATTGAGGTTGAAAGACATCAGGCAGACACTGAGGGTGAAGTTGTTGTGTCTGCAGGTGAGAACAGAAGGATACATACATTAAAGTATTTAATTGATCATGTGTTGGATTAGTTACTCTTATGTTCACAGGTTTTGCAGAAGAAAGTTATTTTTCTCTACAGTCTGATTTATTATGTAATGATTTTATTTCATTTCTTTCCACAGGTATTGTATAGTGTTAGCTTGGGGGTTAGCATGTTTGTTTTGGGGACATAACTTTATGTGGTTATGTGTAAGGGGGAAGCTGTGTTATGTCTAGCGTTTGCGCGTCTCCGCACGAGCGCGTGATGTTGCAAAATCAGCTCGTGGGCAGAATGTGTTTATGCTTGACGGATCCCTGTGAAGGTTCCAGGCTAGTCAGTTCAATTACGACCGATACCTGGAGCCGGAGCGAGGGTTCGCCGTGATACTGTTTTGAAGGAGAATAAACGTATCTGAACCTACTTCCTGACCCAGTCGATTTCTTTGCTGTAATGTGACACCACTCCAGATGCGCTGGTTACGATCCCCACAACAGCGAAGATGCACCAGTTCCGATGAGGATGCTTGGGTTGGCTGAAAAAGCATTTTAGGCCTAACTTCCAAGGGTCCAGGAATGGGGTGGCACCACTTGGCAGGATACACTCACAGATGGCAGAGTCCAGGTGTAGATGCAGGTACATTGGAAGGCTTATGTCCCTGAGACTTCAGAAAACAAGAGACCAGTCAGCTGGCCTTTGGCGTCACTCTGGGTGTTGGGTTCATTGATGTGGGTCCAGTACTTTTCACCTAGGCATGGAGGGCAGCAGGTACGCACAACAAGAAAGCAGTTCGTCCAGAGCAGCAGTCCAGCTTAGTGGCAGTCCTTCCTGGCAAAGTATTCACAGGTCCAGAAGCTTATTGAGTTGGTAGGGTCAGAAATCCAGTTCTTATACCCAGCGGTGCCTTTGAAGTGGGAGAGACTTCAAAGAAGGGCTGTGAAGTGCAAAGAGTTCCTCCCTTCATGCCCTGGCTCTAGACTCACTGCAGGGGGTTAAGCAGTTCTTTGTGTAGGGACAGGACACAGCCTATTCAGGTGTAAATGTGAGGCTGTGCCAGCTCCTCCCTCCCATCCTACCCAGAATGGCCCATCAGGAGGTGGCTGGCCCATCAAGTCACACCCAAGCTCCCTTTGTGTGTGGCTGTCTAGAAGAAATGCACAAAGCCGAGCTGTCAACCACCCCAGACGTATATTGGAGACAGGCTGCAGGCACACAGGGCTAAGAGCCAGAAAAAGCTAACTTTCTAAAAGTGACATTTTCAAAATTGTAATGATACATTTATCATTACAATTCCATAGGTACTAAACATGACAGATCCATCCCTTCTAGGTCAGGAATTACATTAAATGTAATAAGGAATCCCCAATTTTATCCTAGGGGAGCGCTAGGCCTCACAGTAGTGAAAAACGAATTTGAGAGTTTGTCATTATCAGGACATGTAAAACTTAAGAGTATATGTCCTGACTTTTATTTACACAGCAGCCTACCCTATGGGCTACCTAAAGCCTACCTTAGGGGTGACTTATACATAATAAAAGAGGAGTTTAAGACTTGGCAAGTGGTATTAAATACTAAGTTGACACAGCAGTGTAACACTGCATTCAGGTGGCAATAGCAGGTTTGGGACATGTTTTAAAGTGCTACCCAAGTGGGTGGCACAAGTAGTGCTGCAGGCCCACTAGTAGCATTTAATTTGCAGGCCCTGGGCAAATGTAGTGCACTTCATTAGGAACTTATAAGTAATTGTAATATGCCAATTAGGTGTATAGCAATCAAACAATGTTTTAAGGAGAGAGCTCAAGCACTTCAGCACTGGTTTGCAGTGGTAATGTGCACAAAGTCCTAAGGCCAACAAAAACGAATTCAGCAAAATCGGAGGCAAGCAGGCAAAAAGTTTGGGGGAAGACCACCCTAAGGCTGTCAGGTCGAACACCAACCAAGGTAAGTAGTGGGTGGGGTCTAAGCCCTTTTTAAATTTTCTTTAAATTCAGGGCAATAGGTTCACAAGGACAGTGCATGTGCTGTCCTGGTGAGACCTAAAACAAGCATTGGCAAAGCCAATAGGTCTCACCTATGCAAGCACTATTTGCTTTGCCAATGTGTTTTACCCATGTTGTACATGAGGGTGGTTGAAGTTCAGCATGGCTAAAAGTTAGTGGCGTACAGGAGAGTGGCGTGGAGTGTTGTACGGTGGACGGGCAAAGAGTGGAGTACAGAATCGTAGAGTGGAGTGGCATCAATTGTCATGTATTGGAAAGGCACAGAGCGGAGTTGCATAGAGTAGCGTACAGTGAAGTGGCATATAGTGGAGTGGTGTACAGTATAGTGGACTGTGTAGAGTGCATTGGCATAGATGTTGCAGAATATAGTGGTGTAGAATGCAGCGTCGTAGAATGCAGTGGCGCAGATTAGAGTGTTGCATAGTAGAGTGCAGTGGCTTATAGTGCAGTGGTGTAGAGTAGAGTGGTGTACAGTATGGTGGCATAGAGTGCAATGGCGTAGAGTGGAGTGATGCAGAGTAGAGTGGCATAGAGTTCAGTGGAGGACAACGCAGTGTTGTAGAGTCGAGTGTCTTGTACTGCAGTGGTTAAGAGTGGAGTAGAGTGCAGTGAGGTAGAGTGAAGAGAGCAGTGGCATAGACTACAGTGGTGAAGAGTAGAGTGCAGTGGTATAGAGAAGAGTGGTGCAGAGTGTAGTAGAGTGGGGCAGAGTGCAGAGGCGTAGGATCGGTTGTTTCAGAGAAGAGTGAAGTTGTGGCTGGTGTAGTGGTGCAAGGTAGAGTGCTGTGGCATAGAGTAGATTAGTGTATATTAATAGTGTGAAGTGGTTTAGAGTGGACGGGCTTAGAATGCACTGGTGCAGGGTAGATTAGAGTGGTGTACCATGGGCTGGCATGAAGTGCAGGGGCGTATAGTGGAGTGGTACAGAGTATAGTGCACTGGAGTAGAGCGTATTGGCAGAGTGCAGTATTGAACCGTAGAGTGGAGTGGCGAGACAGGAGTTGTGCAGAGTAGAGTGGAGTGGCCTAGCCTGGGGTTGGAACAGAGTGAAGTTGTGTACATTACAGTGGCGTAGTGGCCACTGGCACAGATTAGAGTGGTGCAGAAGAGGAGTAGAGAGGTGTAGAGTGAAGTGGCGTATAGTGCAGTGGCATAGAAAGGATTGGTGCAGAGTGGAGTAAATTGAAGTGGCGGAGACTGTAGTGCCATGGTGTAAAGTGGAGTGATGCAGAGTAGAGTGCAACGGTGTGGAGTAGTGCAGAGCAGAGTGGAGTATGGATGGTGTAGTAGCACTCTACTAATACAGACAATGCTTTTTCAAATGAAATGACCATTACATTTGCACAGACATACAGTTTCACTACTGAAAGTACACAGCACACAAATGATAATGAGTGGAAATGGCATCGCCTGGTGTACTGATTTGTTTTGATCATATGAAAGTATTTGATCCCAACACACTTCAGAACTCACCAAAATATGGTTAATTCGTGCTTTCCTGATTCCAATATGTTCTGAAATACTTGCATAGTTGATTTAAACGTTGTTGAGTGCTAAAACAAAAATAAATTTCTCTACCCCCAGTATGCAGCAACACTGACATAAATCCTCTCACTTAAAGTCAGACAAAAGAAAGTAAACACCAAACTCCCTCGGAAGACAGGGCCTGACATTTGAGCCTTGTTTTTGAATGCACAGCAAACGTGGCAAGGTAAGAACAAGTATAAGGGTCTGTTTACAGAAATGAGAACTCGTGGAAGAATACATGAAGAGGTAGTGTGAAAAGGCTTGGCTCCTTGGGAGGGACTTACTGAACCTGGAAGGCCTAAAACCAATAAAGCCAGTAAATCGAAACCCAGAAAATGTGAGTTACAAACCACAAAGCCAATGGTAAGCAACGGGAGAAATGTATTCACTGGGAAGGTTTCTGAATGTCCCCAAGATGTTTTTAGCAAGAGTACAACCTAAAAAGGGTATTAATACATCAGGCCAATGTAGTCCATGTTTTTTGGTAAGTTCAGAATTCCTTAATATCTGTTTCATAGCACATCGAAGACATTTTCTATTTTTATGATATTTGGCATAATGCTCATGGCCTTCAGTCAACGAAGAGATTACAATATCACAGTGAGTCAACAGAGCAAAGCTAGTAGCAGCAATAGCAGATGTCTTGCTGGCACATGGGTATACACAGCTGTCTTAGGAATGTACAATATTTCCATCCTAGATTTGAACCATGGTGGTGAAACACATATCCTATTAGTGACAGCCATACAATACAGAGTTCTTGAACGCATATGCATGTTCAGAGTCCTGATAAATGTTGTGTAATACACAGTAACAGGCTATAATTCACTCTTAACATTGGTTGATCTGCTGTCATCTGTGCAAGCGGTGGCCTAGCAGCAGTGCCATGGCCCTAGTGTAAACATGATAAACGTGTTCCACTATCCTCTGGTTAGTTAGTGAAAATTGTCATCATTGGGAAGCAGAGGGCCCCTCTCACTTCTCTGCATGGTGTCACTGCACCTGTTACACTATTCCTAGGCTGCACGCCCATGTGCTTCATGCCTTATTTTCCTCCTCTTTGTTATACTAACCAAAGAGCAGCCTATTGCTAGAGATGGATGACAGCTTCTCTGTCATCGAACTTTAGCAATACCCAAAATGAGCAACAAATCTATCTTTCTCATTCCCAATTAGCTTGTTAAAGCTGGCATTAGCCAAAACCTTTCGATTTTACTAAACTTATTTGTAGAAAATATTTCCTTATAGGGTCTACCAGTCAGCCCTCTTCAACCACTGAACTGTTGTGTCATTCAAATTTTTCATCTACACACTATATCATATGGCATGTAGCAGTAGATCAACCCACTACAACCATGGTCTAACTTCACTGTGAGTGGCAGCGTTCTGCTTTTTCACAAACAGTATATCCACACAAAGTAGTTCCCTTCCCTAGCATGATTTGTGAGGCCAGAAATGTTAGTACCTTTCACCAGTGTTTATTTTTAGGTTGGTGAGGGTCTGGCAGCTCCTTAAAAATAATTTTTTACAAAAACCCCAACAAAACAGAAAAAGCATTGCCAAAGCCAAAAGCTGACTGCCAGCACCAGACCAACTGGCTTTGCCAATGCTTGTTTTGTAATCTGTAATGGCACCATTGCCCTTTACTACTTTAATGGTTGGAAGCAGCGTGATTCTGCAGTACCTGCCACTAGGTGCCAAATGTGGGAGACATATGGTTTTCTCTGCCTTGCATTAATGACTAATGATTTAGAGTTTGGCGGAGGGGGTTACTCTGTCACAAACATGAAGGATATCCTGTCTGCCATATTCTAATTCCATTATAGCCTATGGAACTTGTAATACGGCGGATGGGATATTGGTCATGTTTGTGACGGAGTAACCCCCTCCGCCAAATTCGAAATCAGGCCCTACGTGATGAATGGATGGATGAATGTGACCACAGCTATATGCACAGCTTTTCTGCAGAAGTGCAGATAATCGGTTGAGACGCATGCTCATTTCTACTCTCGGTTGTGTGGTATTATTGTCTATCACAAAGAACAGCTTTTTTTAAAATATAGTTTTGTCAAATGACAAGCTTGTCTCTGAGCATCAGAATTCAACTTTGGCACTGACAGTAGCAGAATGGTGAGAGATAGAGGACTTTGGGCAACCACCACATAGTCCGTTTAACATATTTATTTCCAGTTTACCAGACAGCGCAAGCTGTTGTTAGCTAACTAAGAACCTACAGGAGCTTAAAGTCCATCCTTGCAAATGAACGGTTATCTTTACTGTCACTCTCATTTGCTTGTTTCTTATTTGATGGCTTGCCTGTGCCATTTTGTGTTTGTCCATCCCCTCTTCACTTCTGTCCTTCCACTGCTCACATTAAGGGAACTACTTTTTTTTTTATTAAGCACTACATGAGTAGGCATGTGTTTTCCAGCTGTCTTCCTTGTATGCTTCTCCAGCCACATGATTCGTGTTGCTATCTCTCATCTGTATGTTTCTCTCCCTGTGCTCAGTGTTGCTCTCTCTTGTGCTTGACTTCTGTATGCTCCATGCTGTGGTTTACCTTGTGTGCTTCATCTGTCCCCCACCCTGACAATGTTGTTGCCTCCCTCAGGTGTTCCCTGTGGTGCTCACCTCCTTTGCCTCCCCCACGCTGTTACCTTCCCTCAACCCTCTCCTTAATGTGCTCCTCCGTTGCTCCTGACTTCCCCTGTTCAATGTAATGTTTTTTTTTTTTTTGGGCGGGTCAGGCAATGCTGCCGGCCCTCCACAAAAGTGCTTTCGCGCACTTACAATTTCTTTTTTTTTGTTATTAACAAATCCACGTGGCGTTTGCCATCATAGATAAGTCAATTTAAAAAAATGGCACTTGTGTTGTTCTGTAGATGCGCATGTATGACACATCCCAAACAGGAGGCTTCAAGCGGCGTAACAGCTGCGGTTGCTGCATGTTCCCCTCTGCACACGACCAAAGCACCCAGGAAATCGGTTGGTTAAGGGGAGGTGACTAGTGTTAGGTCCGTGCCCCCGAAAAACGAAAAGCAGGTATCTGTGGTGCAGGCACCCACGGTGAGGCATGGGTATTCCATGTCAAAGAGGCGGTCCAGTAGGAGTGGTTGCTGTGTGGCTCTGGGTGGTACTGGGGCTTCAGTAATGGCAGTGCCATCAGCGTGTGCGGATGAGTTGTGTGGGAAAACTGGGCTTACTGTGGGAGGCGGGAATGTTCTAGGCGACAGGAACAAGAGTGTGGTGGCAAGAGGGAGTCGACAGGTAGCATTGCAGGTGCAGCGAGCTTTGGGTGAGCAACACGATGATGTCATACCCCATTGCCTCATGGAGGATGTAGTTCTCCCATGCGGCGAGGAACGTCCTGAATCAGACAGGGAGGAAAGGCAAGAGCTGCTTGACGGCAATATGGAATGGGTTGTACAGAGCATACAGTGGGATTTGCAAAGAGCATAGGGGCATTTAAGGGTACTGGAGATGCACCCAATAAGTACATTAGGAACAGAGTGGGGAATCAGGTGCATGGTGTAGTTGAGTGGCAGGACTTTGAGGGACCTGCACAGAATTTGGAAACTGGGCAAGGATGGAGCCCTGCACTGCACACTAGTGGCACTGCAGGCAGACGGGTTTGGATTTCTGGTGGGAGCACTCAGGGGTTGAAAAGAAGAGCTGGTGCAGCTCGTGATTTACTAGGTGGAATATTCCCAGTGGCTTTAAGCGAGCTACAGGGGGCAGCAAGAGGAACTTCAGCCCAAAGGGCTGCCAGTAGCATGCAGACATTTGTGGAGCACACTGCGGCACCTTAACATTGGTCTGAAGGATTGTGAGGGTCAACAACCGCTTTCCCATCAACAAGGGATTGTGTCTTGACATTGCTACCTTGCACAGCTGGGGCTTGGAGACAATATGATGGACATGTGGGTGATGGTGAGCATCCAAGTGTGAGTGGTCTGAATGAAGTGAATGTGGTGGATGTTTTGGAGTTGGATTACAGAGATGTAGGTGATGAGTTGGAAGTGGGAGAATTGTATGAGAACAATGGTGGTTTGTGGGATCAAGGCACCCTTTCGGGGGGGAAACATTTCTAAAGCAAGGGAGGAAGGCAGTTGGTGCTCTTCAGATGTCAAGTCTGGACATGAGAAGTGCTGTTGAAAACCCAGGACAACCGCAGAAAAGCAGGTTAGAGGGCAGATGTGTTCCTGTCGGAGGAAGCCAGAGATTGCAAAAAAGTACAGGCCGATGGTGGTCAGTTTGGGATATGAGGGATAATGTTGAGAGATAGAAGAAACACCACACCAGCGGCGGCTGAGGGATGCTGTTATTTCTGACAGTGGATGGCAAAAATCCATTAATGCACAAACACCAGCAAGGGGAGGGCCTGCACATAAGGGGTCGACAAGGGAATGCAAGTTAAAGTCTGATAAGGAAATCTGAGTAGACGTGAGAAGATGGACAACGATAAGGATACAGTAAAGGATGAGGGTGAGGCCAGTTCTGCACATCATAGGAAGCAGCTGCCATACATGGAGTTAGGCATGCTACTGGGGTTGCATTTATGTGACAAGACTAACAATCAGATATGGAAACAGGAGTATGTAGGTGTCTAAGCTATTGCATGGTGATCTTCAGTAAAAGAAGGGTCTAAGGAGAGGGAATGGGAGCTGGTGAGACGGCCTAGAGCAATTATCTCAGTGGATAATTGGACTTCTGTCTTTCTAATATATTAATATATGATAGTATATATTGTGAAAAGCACAGTGAGAGAGTCATTGTACTGTTTAAGTACATAAACATGATCCATAAAGCACAAATGCATTTTGGGGGCTATGCATGATTGAGATATGATGAGGAGTTCTAGGCTAGGTTGAGCCTCAATCCTGGTAAGCCATGGGAGGGAATTAAATTGGGAACTATGGCTCCAGTGGATGTCCTCTACCCAGCTGTCTGGTACAACACACACGGCAATTGGGCTGCCTATCACATATCGGCCTTTTCTATACAGGTCCACCCCAGCAGAGGAGCTTTCAGGGGGAAGAGAGCAGATGCTTGATATAGGAGCTTGTTGGGGTTTTAACAAAGGATTTTGTCCCAAATGAGTGTTCCAAATGCAGAAGGCTGCACCCGCTCGCACAATGTTTTACCATGGTTAATTTAGGGGAACAATGGAGGCCAGCTAGGGGCAGAGGACAACAGGGTCAGTCTTTACTGAGGGGCGCCTACTTTGGATAATATGGATTGGTTGTCTTGGTGGTTGCAGTTTTACCCAGACAGGACGACTGCAGTTAAGTTGGAATGGAGTTTCAAAGAGAGTTTTCGCTTGGGGTACCAGGGTCTAAGGTCACCAAGTTGGTGGATAATTTGAAATCAGATAGGGACTTCCCACAGATTGTTATGAGACAACTGCCCAAAGAATGGAAGAAGGGTAGGAATGTGGGACTCTTTTGGACTGGTGTAATCCTGATTTGATGATTTCACTCTTGGGCATTGTTCCTAAAAAGGTGCAAGGGGAATATCGTTTGATTCACCATTTATTCTGGCCAGAGTGAGCTTGAGTGAATTATTTTTTTGCAGATGAGGATGGAGCTGTGACATATGCTTTGGTAGATGATACCATTAAGCTGGTAAAAAAAAAAGGCAGAAAGGGTGCTCAATTGGCAAGAAGTGATATTCAAGTAGCTTCTCAGATTATGCCAGTACATCCTGATGATTTTTCCGTGATCAGAATGCAGTTTGATGTAACAATCTTTGTGGATAAGGTCTTCCCCCTGGGATGTGCTATTTCATGTTTTTTAAGATGTTGAGTACTTTCCCTCAATGGGCTTTGATAAGGTTCAGTGGGCTTCGGCTAGTGTGCCAATACTTGGATGATTTTTTTTTTGTGGTGCAGGAAGGGACTGGTGCATGTGCCTGGGTTCTGGGAGATTTTTGGAACTCTGCATGTGAACTGGGGGTACCTTTGGCTCCAGATAAAACTTAAGGACCATGTACAGTTTCAACATTTTTGGGAATTGAATTGGACACTGTACTCATGAGTGCTAAGCTGCCTGAAGACAAGATGCGTGAGATGGTGGGCTTCCTAGACAAAGTAATCGGCGAAAGGAAGGTGTCTTTGCGGACAGTGCAGAAATTGTTGTGGTATTTGAACTTTGCATGCAGAGTTGTCAGAGCAAGTATGACTTTTTGCAGGCAACTGAGTTTTGCCATGTCTGGAGCTTTATGGCCCAATCACAGGGTGTGGATTACTTTGGTAGTCAGAGCTGATTTGTGTATATGTAGATCTTTTACCCAATATTTCAATGGTGTATCCATGTATTTCTTGGATGCAGGAGTTTTCTGGCAAATTCAGATTTATTTTGATCGGCTCTGGCCAGAGGGTTTGGTATTTTATGAGGTGGCAGATATTGCACTGAACAGTGGCCACAACACTGGTTGGACAGGTTTCGCATGTTTGCCCCGGAAGCAGACAAGGACAAGACACAGTTACCAGCCCACATCTGGGCATGGGAGGAATGAGAATAGTGGAACTGGTGAACAGTCAGTTTCTGAATCTACTAAATGGACGTACTTCAATGCTTGGAAACATTTTTTGCCGTCTGGCCATGCTAATGTTGCTGCTTGTGGGAGACCAGTTGAGGGGAGGGAGGGGAATCTGATTGCTCTTGTGTTGAGCCTCATGGACAGAGTTTTGTCACACACTACTAGTTAAGGGACGTTGGCAGAAATGTCTTTTTATGGTTGTGATGCAGCTGCCGATGAGTTGGTGCAGAGAATTTTGTGTGGTTGGGGTAAGGAGCAGGCCAAACATGGGAGACTTAGGGCCCTGGTTATGATAGATTTGCTGGATCAATTGTTGAGTAGTTTACCTTTGTGCTGTTATAGCCAGTTTGAGGACAACCTGTTTCGTTTAATAATGGTTTTGATGTTTTCTGGTGCTTTCAGAGTATCCAAGGTTTGGGTTATGGGTAAGTTTTTCTTAAAGCCCTTAACTTACGGATTTGTTTGAAGCGATCAAAAACTTACCCAGTAGGAGGGAGGAAATGGATCTGGCTGCATAAAGCTTGTGAGGGAGGCTTATGCCCGGTTGGAGGATGGGTGAGATTTTGCGAGTGGCCTAGGAGGGGGAGGGTAGGATATTTTCACATGAGGATGGGTCTAAGGTTACAGCGTATCAGTTGTTGGCAGTGATGAGGATAGCTTTAGATCGACTAGGTTTGGATGTTGGCCTTATGGGACAAATTCTTTTTTAATTGGGGCAGCAACGAAAGCAGCTAAATTAGACCTGTCACGGCGGAAAATAAGAAGGAAGGGTAAATGGAGCTCAAAATGCTGTGAGAGGTATATCAGAAAATAATGGTTAGGGTCAATTATCAAGCCTGAGCACTTTGTGTTCGATTGTTAATTTTCTTATTTCCTTGTACGATGTGTTATTTCCTTGTACGTTGTGTGACCCAATGTTGTGAATACTGCTACCATTACTTCCTGAGCGGTTTACCAACAGAAGTTGTCCTGATATGCTGTTATTCACCTGGGGAAAATGATTTACTGCAATTGTCTGGTTTAACTTCTGAAGCAGATGAAGGATGATTTACAATATATTCAAAGTCTGTGGTTGGGTACCAGTGTGGTTTGGATGGAATTTGTGCCTCGGAGGAAGGGGAGGGGTGCTACGAAACATGCATAATGTCGATAAAGCCAGAGGTAAACTAAATAAGGCAATGAGATTTTTTTGGCAGTCTATTGGTTTAACGGTTCTGGCTCATACTTGAATCAAAGAAGAAGAAGGGCATCTCTTCCGGTCTGATGGGGTGCATCTGTCAAGGTTTCGGAACACTTTTTATCTGACTGAGTTGAGGGATCTACTAGCACGTACGTGGAACGATAGGCCATGGTGTGTTTGAGCCGTCGAGTGCAGACTTTTGTTGTGGGTGGGGCAAGAAAACACTTTTGCAGGATTTTCCATGGTGGCAGTACTTTTTGGGGGGTTGTAGGGTCTGGTGCGGGTGCATCCACCCCCCCCAGGGAGGTTGGGGGCCCAGAGGACCTAGTTTTGAGGAGGTGGAGCAGGACAACGAGGAGTGCTTTTGTTGTGGATGGTTTAGGTTGGGTGCGAGAGAGTGAGATTGGCAAATGTGAAGGAAGGGCTGCAAAGCTGAAAGAATGACCTTACGGGTATGGGAAGTTTGTTTGGAGATATGTTACATAAGTTGGGGTCTTTAAGGGAAGGGGAATGTCAGGATTTGTATTATGTATTAGTAGGGATTTTTACTGTTTGTAAGTTGTAAATAATTAAATGCTAAAGTGTCCTTTCTTGTTATAAGAGGCTTGTGGTTGTTTTTTATTGCACAATGAGGGTACCCGGGGGATCATGGCTGACACCCTCACCCATACAATCTGCCCCCAAAAACTAAAAATCATTGCTCAATTCACCATTCAAACCATCATTCCTCACAATCCCCTTTCTTTCCATTCACCGCCATTATCAGTCAACCCAGCCATCTTTCCCCTGCCTTCCCTGTGCTCTGTCTATCCTATGAGGCCCCCAACCCTTCCGGCCTGTCTGGCTGTCCTCCCTTTCTGCCACCAGGAAAAACCCTAGCTATGTGTTTTTTCTGCACCCCTCCCCCCCACCCTCCTTTCCATCCTACTTAACAGACCTGTCGCAAGGCAGGGGCACTCAAAGTCCTCTTTTTTAATGTCATCGTGCTCAATCCAAGTAACTCCCCTGGCGCCACAAAAACTACGCATGTCTCTGTTCACTTTTCTCGTGGACTTTTCAACTGCCATATATTTCCTTGGACACCTCCAAACCCTACATGGAACCAAAGCAGTCCATACCACCTGCGTACCTGCCTAGGATTTACCTATCACATCTAAGTCATTCTTCATTGTCTTCGACAGACCTAAGCCTGACTCCTGAACCAAATTGTTCTCCCCCAAATGCAATATTAGGACATATGGACAAGGCCTCACCAAGATAAGATCAGACAGCCAAGGAAGCAATTGACCACATTTCATTCCACCCTTCCCCAACCAGGAGATATTAATGTCCTGAAAATTAAAACCCAAATTCCTCCCGTATGGCCTCTGGTCTGCATGCTTCGCCGCCCATTTTACAAAGGAGTGACTGACAATCCATATAGAGAACTCCATCGCCATTGGTCCTGCTACACAACCTGGAACGAAAAAGAGATGTCACTATCCTTACTCATGCCTTCGGCTCCCTGATAAATCTGATACAGCAGTCTGATGCCCATCTCCCAAGTAGTCGCACTTGCTTCAAAGAAAACCCCAACCTTGCTGCATCAGAAGCTGCCCCAATCCTGAACGGCTGTGTCCCAAAACACATAGGATCCTCTCCCTTTGCTGCCAGCACTTTCCACATGACAGTCTATACTTGGCCTGCCGTTAGACTTGACCCATCCTGATGCCTGAAAATGTAAAGCCTTTGAACTCCTCCCACCAGTGTAATTTTTTGCCAAGCAGAGACCAGACACATTGCCCCCTCCCCCAATCCTCTGAAACCTAATCCTGGTACTGTTACCTATGTGATCTGTTTTTTACCTTTCAAGAAAAATGGTTACCATCTGGTCAGTGTTCCTTACGTGCTCTACCTTCAAACCCCCACTACTCGTACCACCCAGTATCTCAGAAATCCTAAATGCTCCGAAAAAAGTCCATGATATGCACAACTGGAACAAGTAAACTTCATAAGTGTAATAACAAAAGTCAAACAAGCCCTTGATCAGCAACACTTGCCGATTCATTGTTATTAGTTCCATGGTAAACCTCTTCTTTCTACATTCTTTGGCCTAGCCTGCTGAAATTAGCTTGTCCATCTCACCTGCCGATGGCTCATACCCCTAGAAAACTTACCGTAAAAACTGATCCCTACCAGCTTAACTGCAATGGTTGGTGTCCACACCTGCTTATCTAAATTGCCCATAATAAAGAGTACCACATCCCCCTGAGGGACTGTAATACCTACATCATCCTGGGTCATCTTTTGTGCCCCACTCCGCCAAAACTCCTCTTCTGTATGCAGTCTTCGTACTCAAAGATATTGAATTTTTCACCAACTCTATAACTCTCATTCTGTTAATCTCCACACTTCTGGTGGTAGTCAAGTCTTCAAAACAACTGCTTTGATCTCTGCCACTGCGAAAGAAACAAAGCGTCCACAATGTTATTGTGCGTCCCTGGCACATGTCTGCCCCTAAAAATGATGTTAAACATCAAATAACCTAGCATGAAATGCTGTAACAGTTTTAACAATCTCCTATCATTTGACTTTTGAACATTCACTAAATCAACAGCTGTCCTGTTGTCAATGTGAAATGCGACAGTCTTGTCTCCAGTAACTTGCTTCAAACTGATAAGGCTAACAGATAACGGGAAAAAACTCAAAAAAGGCAATGCTTCTCAGCTCCTGTTTCCAAAGCAAAGGCCATTTCTCTGTGCAACACCTGCCATCCCAAAACAAGCCAAATTCTTCTGAACAAGTACATTTGCACCATTTGCTGAAAGTCTTCGCCCAGAGACCACAAAGATACTCCATTGAAGCCCCCGAGAAACATTAACCAAACTTCAAAATCTGACTTCAATCTGCTGTGATTCTGATTCTGTGATGCGGCAACTATGTGCCTGCCATCGCAAAACCTAGTCACCGGCAAAAGGCCTGGCCAGCTTGTACCACTCTACAGGCAAAATTAAGATGACCTAACAATTGCTGCATTTGCTTCAACTGGGTTTTTTTTTAGCTAACACTGCACTTTCCAATAATTGCACTAGCTCTTCAACCTTCTGATGAGTTAACCTAGCTTCCATGCTGATTGTGTCCAATTTAATACCTAGAAAAACCAGGCTCGTACTTGGACCTTCCTTTTTCTAGAGCTAGTGGAACTCCCATTTCTTGAGCCAAATTCTGAAAGTTAGTCAAGGCCACCTGCTCCAATTAATAAAAAGCCATCCAGATAGTGAGTAACTAACTGATGTCCTGGACGAAAAGTGAAACACTATTGTAAAAATGAACTAAGCGTCTCAAATAACTTGCAGGAGATACAACATATCATAGGAAGCACTTTATCAACATACAAACTGTTCTGGAACTACATACCTAACAGAGAAAAGTCAACAGGGTAAACAGAAAGAAGTCTAAACGCAGACTTGACATCGCATTTTTGCCAATTCAGCTTCCACACCTACCTTCCTCACCAAGCGAATGGCTACATCCAGTGATACAAATTGGACTGCGGCATCTTCCCTGTCAATAAAATCATTAACAGATGCTCCTTCAGGCCAGGAAATATGATGAATCAACCTAAATTTGCCTGCATTCTTTTTAGGGACCACTCCTAATGGGGAAACAATCAAATCTGGTAATCTGGAGTAGAAACCCCTGTTGAAACACCAACATGCTCCCTGATTGGATGAATAGCCTCTACCCCAGTTGCCCATCCCCCCAAGGGTGGGGCGTGCCTGAAAGGGACGGTATCGCACAGCTACCTTACTGGCTCCATACATGGAAGGTGGGGGTCTCTAAGAATACATCCAATGCACCCATATTTCACTATCCACTTCACCCCAGGACTTATCTGGTCTCAGTTCAATTCTGACCCTGAACTCCTCGTCATATTGAAGACAGCCAAAACCCCTGAACTCCACACAAAATTTCTGTATTTTGTCCATATATTTGAAGACAGACACCAATCTAGCAGGATATTTTTCACAATAAAGACTGTTGTATATAAAAAAAAAATGCTGATGTCCATTTTTCAATGTTGGTAGGTGCCCTGGGTCTCTTTGCCAATTCCCGAACAATATTAGTTTGCTCCCACTTTCCCTTGACCGTTTTCCCTGTTTCATTCTAATGTGGTATCTCCCCTTCCTCTAATTCACTTTGATCATCTTCTTAATCCAGCTCGCATAAACCCTTCCCTCACTTCGGGCCGGTTGACCCAGGTCACCTGTATCTGGTCGCAAACTATTCACTGCAGCTGTCTAACTTCTGCAGCATTCGCCCTCCAATGCCCTGGAGGTCCCCAAACCTGTGGGATCTCTGGCCACTAAACTACCCCCTTGCGTCTATTGAAAGCCCTCTACCTGCTCAGCTATCCATACCCAACTACCTTTTCTGCTACCTGTCCTAAGTGATGAACTATCTGTCTGCCTACCTTCCCTAAAGCTGCCCATGATGTAACAAACAAATACTTAAGCATTTTAAATTTGGGAGAGTGGGAGGGACAAAATTAGCCAGCCTGCCTACTAGAACCACATCATAGGAACTGCTACTACCCTGTCTGTGACACTGACCTAACTGTCAACTTAAACCCTGCCCCTGCCTCAAACTAACCAATTGGGGACCCTGTGTTGTGTGTGAGTTAATTCTTAGATTATAGAATGTGGAGGCCGGTGACACACTAGGATTCGAGCGTCCCGGATGCTGGAATCCTCCCGGTGTCAGTTGAGCCTGGAGGTGTCGAGGAAGCGGACCTGTTCCCTTGTTACCGTGCTGGGTATTGAATAAAAGGAGTTTATCTTACCGGTGACTCTGATCCGATCTTTCTACTATTACTTCAATCTGGCGACGAGGATGGGGGAAGCACTGGAAGCACTGACTGCTTGGTTTCAGCTTCCACTTTCCATTGGGATCCTAAGTGCAAGGGATTAGCACCACTGTTGGATTGGCGTCACTCAGGTTATTTTTTTTTCTTCCTGTATTTTTTTTTGGGGGGTTTGTTTTGTAGAGACGTGCCGGGCGGTGGCGTGCGCGCGCACGGACCGTTGATTGACTTGTTGGCGCGAGTTGCTGCTCAAGCGTTGTCTCCTAGGCAACGGAGACGCGTTAATACGCTCGAGTGCAATTGACGGAGACGCGTCAATACGCTCGTCCTGCAGGCACGTGTTTACACTCACGTGTCGTCTCCTAGGCAACGGAGACGCGTTAACACACCTTAAGTGCAATTGCAAGTTGCGCGTTGTTTATTTGGCAACAGAGACTCAAGGTATCGTAGAGACTCTCTGAACAGATACATATTCTACACGCTGTTGCGTATAACGTTTTTTTTTGGTGGCTGATACGGCTGTTTTTGCTCAAACAGAAGTAAAGTATACTACAAACACGACAGAATTAGATATATATACATTTTTTTTTTTTTTTTTCAACTTCAAACAAGGAAACAGGTCAAGAAGATCCTCGAATTAGAAACAGTTATTGTTGAATCCGCATAGCTAAGTGTGGGTGATATGGCGCAGCCCAATTTCACGATTGTTCTGCCACAAGCATTTTGGGCTGCTGGGAATAGTCCACCGGTAAAATGGACAGAATGGAAAGATTATTTCCTGAACTATATAGGAGCTATAGATCTTGAAAACAGGATGCCTGCAGAACAAAAGAAAAGACTCTTACTACATTTGTTGGGACCTATGGGTTTTAAAACGTACAACAAAATGCAGAAGAGCCCTATAAGTGGAGATGTTTGTGTTTTTGGTGTAGCTATGCAAGACTTGGATAAACAATTTGCACCCAAAGTTTGCATTGGAATTATTTGTTACAAATTTTTCCAAAGAAAACAGGAGAAGGGTGAATCTGTTGACGACTATGTGGCAGACTTGAAGAAATTGGCCCTTGATTGTAAGTTTGGTTCAATACAAGATGATTTGATAAGAGATCAAGTGGTCATGCACAACACCAATCAATCCATTCAAGAGAGATTATGGATTAATGGTGACTCTTCATTGGAGGAAATTGTGGCTAGTGTAAGGAAAGCAGAGATTTCTGAACGGTGTGTTTCAGAATTAAAATGGGCTGAGAGGAGCTTTGACAACATCTGCAGGATAAATAATCATAGAACAGTGAAGGAACAGAAAACACCACAAAGTAACGACGGTGAAAAAAGGTGTTACATATGTGACAGCAAGGAACATTTAGCGTATGCTAAATCATGTCCAGCTTTGAAATTGAAATGTAGTAAATGTGGCATTGTGGGTCATTTTGCAAAGGTATGTAGGAATAAAAAGAAAATAGTTAAATGCATAATAAATGGCAATGCTCACGTAGGAATTGAACACCAAGAATATGATGACTTGGAATCTAAAGAGGATACTGCAGATGGAAACTTTATTTTGAACATAACAGACGCTGAAAAAAAAGGGAAACCAATGTGTGATATGGAAATAGGTGGAATTCCAATCACTATGTACGCAGACTCTGGCTCACCTTTCACTATAGTCAATGAGGATATTTTGAAGGATTATGTGTTAGGGTATATTGCTGCCTCATACACGGACTCCGGATAATTGTAATGGGAATGTCCTCTTCTTATGTTTTATCACTATATGTTTGTTTTATGTGTTTCTATTTTAATTTATTGTTCCAAGTTATTTATTTGTATTTACGGAAGGGGATGTGTTGTGTGTGAGTTAATTCTTAGATTATAGAATGTGGAGGCCGGTGACACACTAGGATTCGAGCGTCCCTGATGCTGGAATCCTCCTGGTGTCAGTTGAGCCTAGAGGTGTCGAGGAAGCGGACCTGTTCCCTTGTTACCGTGCTGGGTATCGAATAAAAGGAGTTTCTCTTACCGGTGACTCTGATCCGATCTTTCTACCATTACTTCACCCTCCTGGCCTGGAATGTGCCACTCACCCGAAGAACACGAGGTGTGGACACCTTTGGTGCCATCACCTGGACCCCCATTTTCTGCTATAACAGGCTTGTGGTTGTGTCTTATTGCACGATGTTTCGCAGTGCATGTTTTAAAACTCTCACTTTCAATAGTTTTCAAATAATGTACTAAGGTGAAGAGCTTTGGTGTGTTAAAAGAAATACACTCAATTGAATTTCGAAAACACCTTATATTTTAACATGTTGTCTTGTGACGTGATTTACATGCCAGTCATTTAAAAGGCGCAACATGTTCTCAGTCTCTTACAGCCAACCTATCAGTTAGAACTTACATCTTGGTTCTCCTTATCAATTTATTAGCGCGTCCTCCTCGGAGTCCAACCATCGCTCCCTCACAAAATGACTTGGGACCTTACACCATTGCCCCACCGCTCTTATTTCGTCTTTCGTATTTAGAAAGTAAAAGAGAACAACCTCGTCTGCTTGGCCAGAGCAAAGCTGGCGTCCCAAACGAGTAAACAAACTCAATTAGAGCTTCTGCTAGATTCCAAAACACCCGGCATCCGCTGACTGCAAAGGGGAAATCGGCCGAAGGCGTGTGCGGAGTCCACAGCCAATCAGCACTTAGAAATTCTGTATGGCGGCTTTGATTGGCTGAAATGCTCCCCCAATTGTCCAATCTTAGGCCATGTTCTACATTAATTGTACCACCCACTCCTAGACGATTTATGGAATGTGTTCAGCAGTGGGATTGGTTGGTATGCTTCCCTTAAGTGCTAAAATTAAGGACCTATTCATGACACTCGTTTAAAGATCAGCTGCGGACTCGAGCCTGGCTTCATGGACGGTTTGTGTAAGTAGTGAACAGGTAAACACCAAAAGCAAGCGGTGAGCTGGAGAGTTTAAGGAGGGGTTGAACGAGTTACAACGGGGGTTGACTCGAGGGTAAGTGATGCATCCATCCATCAATGATGGATGGACAGGTTAAAAGACAGAGAGATGGCAAAAAAAAAAAAAATTAACACGATACATTGAAGGGGTGACCACCCAGCTGGAGGCGAGTCCAGGCAGCAATACGTTAGTACAGTAGCCTGACCATGTTAAGAGATTTTGTGATACGCCGGGTACCCGGAGCGGGATAGCGTATCTGATGATTTGCGATACCGGGAGAAAGAACAGTAGAGGTGTGTGCGCTGTTGGTGCTTGATGGGGGAGCAGAGTCACTGCAAGGGACCGGTAGTCAGGGAGGTGGGTAATGGAAACTCCCCCTTGGTTTTAGTGTACCAGGCGAGGGGCGAATACCTAGGCTAGCTGTTTTAATGAGCTTGCAGGGTAGGTGTGATGGTGGGAGTGACCACTCTGGTGACTGTTGCTTGTGTAGGGGCCTTTAGTGATTGGAGGGTGGGGCTTGGGATACGCGAGGGCGCGATAAACTGCCGAATTGTTGCTAGGAAGGTAAAAGACCCGTCCGATGATGCCTGCTAGAGATCACTGTTTGGTAGACGGATGGCTCGCTTGTGCAGTGGGTGGTCTTCAGTGTTTGCCCCCTGTAGCCATTGGGGCTATTTATTAAATGTGACTGCACTCGGTGATATAATGGATTTTGTACCCCTTTCAACTGGGTCTTTGGCTGTGTTTGCCAAGTCTGGCCCTTCCACTGCATATGTTGAAGGCATTTTTCAAATTGTGGCATTTATATTTCGTGCTAATCAGGTGCATTTATCTAGTTAAGCCCTTCGTACGCTATGTGGCTTGTAGTTATTTACTCCGTTCCACCTCGCATGCACCGTGGGAGTTAAGAACACGTGCCTTGCGTTCTCTCATACCTGTGTCTAATGGTATTTATTCAGCGTTCCGTCTGTATACGGCGACCGTTTTGTAAGCATGCATCCCTATTGCCCGGTTTAGGGTGCACTTTGGTCTCATACATTCGGAAACTTGGTTTATTCATCCGTTCAGTGCTTTAAATTGGCAGGTATTGTCCGGTACTGAGTACCTGCACTTCATTAATTTGAAGGGTGAGAGAGAGCACCTGCACTTCCCAACACTGTTGCATTACATTACAATGCTTGAGTACCGGCACTTCTCAGTAGCAAACAGGTACTCTAAATAGAGAGTTCCTGCACAGATATATTTCCATTTAAAGTACTGCATCCGTTATTTGCACATGATGGGTTGGGCTTATACACCTTGGATCATTGTAGTCGGAGTGGTTTGTTGTTGTATACCCCCCTGGATATCTTGGGTGGTCTATTGCAGTGAATCCCAACCTTTTTATCGCCGCGGACCGGTAAATGTTTGATAATTTTTCCGTGGCCCGCTTGTTTTGATTTAATAATTTTAATTTAATTGTATTTAAACATGCCTTCAAGATTTGAAGACCTCGGGCGGCCTGGTGCCGATTGATCCGCGGACCGGCACCGGTCCGTGGCCCGGGGTTTGGGGAACACTGGTCTATTGTATTTAACCAGTGGTGGTCCTGGGCAGTGATTTAAATGGACATGAACTATTAGATACTCAGTACTTGCAATTCTTTAACTTGAAAGGGATAATACTGGTGCTTCTCGGCACTGCATCATGCTTTTAATGTGATATTACCAGCACTTCTCAGCAAGAAACAGGTACTCTGGAGACCAGGAGTACCTACACTTCTAGATTTGTGTTTATATTTCAAGCACTGCCCCTGGTGTATGCCTTCTATCTGTACAGCCATTGGTTTTAGGGGAGCGGTTACACCCAGAATCCCCTCACAGCTCTGGACAGTGAGTAACTCTTTGGTATTTGAGGAAAGCCACTGCAGGCTTTTCAGCATTTTTCTCCCTGGCCAGCAGGACGGTAGCCACGGGGGCAGAGTGGGGCCAACCCAGCCTATATTTATATCTCGGCCCCTCCCTTTTTTTTTTTTTTCTTTTTTTCCTGCCAGTGTGTTAGCCCAGAGCTTGGCCTCTGTATTCTCAGAGGCTGCAGCACTGCTCCTCTTTGAGCGGGTAACATGGGAGTGCGTGAGCAGGGTGGGGACAGTTTGCCCACCACTGTCCAGGTGGGGTCACACAAATGCTCGGATCCTTCATCCTGCCTGTCTGGGAAATAAACTGCCTTAGAAAGTTAGCAGGTGCGGCGCAAGGAAAGACAAGGCACCACAGGGTTTCATCACTGCTACATTGGGAGACATGATGGATCAATCCAGCACATTCAGTTGGCTGGATGAGGAAGGAAACACTGACACACACATGCATTGCCAGTTTGTAATCAGTACATCTATGAAGGCCTGCAATGTATGAATCACTACCAAGCGGAATGCTCTGTTGCATGGTATGCCTGGCTCTTCCCTACAGCATGGTGGACGCTGGTACTTTGAATGGGCACTGTAAAACTAGTGAACTGCAGGTGAGCCTTGCCAGAGACTTAATAGCCAAGCCTTTAGAAATGGGGTTCCTGGTTGGCTAGGGTATGCACCTCAGCCAGGCAGAACCCACCCACTCTAGACAGGCGCAGGAGTTACACACCCAAAATCACCCCTGTTCACCCCCCTTGGTAACTTGGCACAAGCTGTCAGGTTTATCCTAGAGGCAAAGTGTAAAGCATTTGCACAACACACGTGACTCGATAAATACACCACAAAGGAAACACAACAACAAGTTATATAAAAATATACTGTATTGCATAAAACACTCCTGCGTGCCTATTGCAGGTAATCACTCTAGGATCGGGGGCCTCTGTCGAGGGTCGCCACCTTATCCTGCTCACTGTGCCAATAGAGCTGTGTCAGGAAAGGGTAGGCAACCAATATGGGAGGGGGGCAGGTAAAAAAACACCCGTGGCTTAGTGCAGGAGCTTCTGTGCTTCCAACCAGGTAAAGGCAGTCACAGGAATAATCCTGGCAGGACCGGGGACCTCCATGGAGGGTCGTCTCCCCAGCCTGATGTATGTATCCTTCCAACAGAGGAGAAGGCCAAGAGGGTCTCGCCCTCAATGATCAAGTCCCTGTCCCCTCCCAGCCACCTGTACTCCTGCGGTTGTCAGGGGAAAGGGGGGGGGGGGGGGCAGAAAGGTAGCCCTCCTCTCTGGAGAACTGGGGAGGCCTCCTGTGGCTTCTTCTCCTTCGTAGATGGTGGGGGGGCGCCGCCAGTGATTACACTGCGCGGCTATCCTTTTTGGTTTGGGGGCCCTCTACATGCCCTTGGGGAGTGTGTTTAGAGCCCTCCTGCACTCGCTGGTCAGACGCCTTACTTTGCATGTCTTCACTGCTGGACCAGCTCTTCCAATCTCCTTGCCCGGATTGCAGCAGTGAAGGCCCCTAAAGTGAATTTGTGCTGGGGCCCAATGAAGAGCGCACAGTAAGTGCTTCACACAAGGCTGCCGACGGGCTTCTCGCCACTCCTCCCAAAGGTAGTGGGGGCGCCGCCTCAGCTACAAGCAGGCCAGTCGTGCTCTTCACGCACCAAAGCCTGTCCAGACCAAGTGCTCGTCATGCGCTGTCTGGAAAAACACTAAGCGCTCTCACCTCTTGATGAAATCACTAGCCCCCAATTGCTTCCCTTGCGGTGTGCTTAAAAAAAAAAAAAAAAAGCCCTTTTCACGCGCTCAGCAAGGGACAGGGGGCACTCCACTGGTGCCCATCCAAGGAGAGTTGCACTAAGGTCACAGGAATACAGGGGGACACACCACCCAGCCCCTGGAGACAGCAATTGGGGCACAGGGCTGCAGGGCCCAAGCAAACAAGCCAGCACAAAGGCTCGAAGGCAGGGGCAGTCCCTCTGTGACCTAGCAAGTCCCAAGTCTGCACAACAGCAGAGCAGTCCCAAGGTGGTTCCTGGCGAGTCCTTCCAGCAGCATCCAGTGTCCAGTTCATTAGTCCATTAGTGTCTGAAGATGTGGAGGAAACCCCCCCCTGTACTTATACTCATGTTGCACAGCCTCCACAAAAGGGAGAGTACGGGTTCCAAAAAGTGCTAACCAGTTCCAGGACTGTCCCCTTTCTCCTTTAGCACTGGCTCCAGACATTGGCGGTGGGGGGGAGGGGGTAAACGAGCCCTTTGTGTGTGGCCAGGGCACAGCCTTTACAAATGCAGGTGTGCCCCGCCTCTCCCAGCCCAGGAAGACCATTCAGTATGCAGATGCACTCTTGTGACAGCGCCACCCTCCCTGTGTACAGACTGTCTGAAAGGTATGCACAAAGCCTAGGTGTCGCGTTGCCCCAGACGTGGATTGGAGGCAAGCTGCAAAAAAACCAGAGTCATAAGCACAGAGAAATTCCCACTTTCTAAAAAGCCAATCATACCAAGTTTAGAAGGGAGGGCACATTTACTTTAGCACAGATCAGCAGTAGTAAAGTCCTAATATCATCAAAAAGGGGTCAGAAAAAATAGGAGGAAGGCAAAAAGTTTGGGTATGACTCTTTGAAAAGGGCCAGGTCCAACAATGGAATACTCTCATCCAGGGACAGGTTTCTCTCTAATGGTGCTTGCTGGCATTGCTGCATCCAGTGTGCACTCTATGTTGCTGCCCTATGTGCACACTCAGTTTCAAAGCCAGTAAAGCCGAAGCCCGCTTCAGCCTATGGTCCTCCTCCAGTACCACCCTCTCTCCCAGTGAAAGAAGGACGGACAGCAGGGGGGTGACGGGGGCAAGCAGGAGACTTGGAGACTGTCTGTGTACCTGGTTGTGGAAGTCTGTATGTGTGTGTTTTGTAAGTGTGCATGTGTGAGCTTGTGTTTCTGCTTTGGCTACAGGCTTTTATGCACTAGCTTACAGTAATTACATTATGTGTTGTCATTGGTTCTAGTGTTGCACCAGTGAAAACAATTGGGGTAAATACTGGGGCATTTATGTGCTGACAGGAGAAATGGCTACAACTAGGGCTTTTGTAGACTGATAATAAACACAGTGCTAGAGAGAATGATCAGTCATGCTTCCTTTTGACATTCACAGTGATCTGCAGCTCACATTTGCATGGCGGCTGGGCAGACTCAGCCTTCCATCTTTGCAAAGTTGATAAACTTGTTAATAGCACATCTGTTATTTACAGTGCTTTAAAATTGGAGAGGAGCGGCATACAGTACTACAAGAAAGTATGGTTTTTAAATAGTCTTGTTTGCATATGTGTTTTCCCCCTGAAGTTGGGGAGTTGTTGGACGAGGGGAGCTGATTGGTAGTGAGGGGTTTTACTCAAACCTTTTCCTTGCTGTTTGGTGCTGGCACTAGTCGTTTAGCCTTCAGTGAGAAGCTGCCATTCAAATCTTACATTTAAAAACAAATGTAAACTTCCAACAAGCTGACAAACGCTCCTTGTGACAGAATTAGAATGAGTCCCCAAATTAAGTTTTTGACCCAAGGCACACACAAACTTCCAATATTCCTGTATGAGGAATACCAAGCACTCTTATTCAGGATGCGCTACCTGTGTCTCCTAAATTTTCCGCCATTCCCCTGCGGTGCAAGATTGAAGCAATCGTGCAGTCCTCATAAGTTCCATGCTCCTAGATTTCAACTTTTTATTCGTGTAGGCCTCGAGACTGGCACACCCTCTGAGTTGTTGGAACTGATTGCTAGTACTGCAGCAAGCATCTCTTCTGCTCTGCTGTCTATAGCGATCAAGACTGGCTGTGATAGCTCATAGGTCTTTCAGCATGTCCAACACGAGGGATTCTCCATGGGTGAAGTTTGCGGTCTATGACCATCTACAAGCTGTTCCATTACTCTGGTCTTATGACAAAGTGTCTACATATAAAGAAATAGGAGGCATGGTCCAGATGTCAATGCTAAGTCACCTTCTTGTGGTGCTGTCTTTCAACTGGTCTCCCTGTGTAAAATCTGAGCTTCCTTCAGGCCCTCAACCTAGCAGAGATTCCAAGGGTGTGATTCTAACTCACAAAAGAATATGTTGAATTCCAACCATCAGCATTGCTAATCCTGAGGGTAGTGGGCCATAGGGATGGTTATGAGCACTGATGTACGTGTAACTGGAATTGAACATTAGATGATGGGTGCCATGAATCAAAGTATTCACCAAGTGTAAAGAAATGGCTCCCTGTTGCAGTTACCCCCCACTTTTTGCCTGATACTGATGCTGACTTGACTGAGAAGTGTGCTGGGACCCTGCTAACCAGGCCCCAGCACCAGTGTTCTTTCACCTAAAATGTACCATTGATTCCACAATTGGCACACCCTGGCATCCAGATAAGTCCCTTGTAACTGGTACCTCTGGTACCAAGGGCCCTGATGCCAGGGAAGGTCTCTAAGGGCTGCAGCATGTATTATGCCACCCTAGAGATCCCTCACCCAGCACAGACACACTGCTTACCAGCTTGTGTGTGCTAGTGAGAACAAAATGAGTAAGTCGACATGGCACTCCCCTCAGGGTGCCATGCTAGCCTCTCACTGCCTATGCAGTATAGGTAAGACACCCCTCTAGCAGGCCTTACAGCCCTAAGGCAGGGTGCACTATACCATAGGTGAGGGTACCAGTGCATGAGCACTGTGCCCCTACAGTGTCTAAGCAAAACCTTAGACATTGTAAGTGCAGGGTAGCCATAAGAGTATATGGTCTGGGAGTCTGTTTTACACGAACTCCACAGCACCATAATGGCTACACTGAAAACTGGGAAGTTTGGTATCAAACTTCTCAGCACAATAAATGCACACTGATGCCAGTGTACATTTTATTGTAAAATACACCACAGAGGGCACCTTAGAGGTGCCCCCTGAAACTTAACCAACTATCTGTGTAGGCTGATTGGTTCCAGCAGCCTGCCACACTAGAGACCTGTTGCTGGCCCCATGGGGAGAGTGCCTTTGTCACTCTGAGGCCAGTAACAAAGCCTGCACTGGGTGGAGAAGCTAACACCTCCCCCAGGCAGGAGCTGTAACACCTGGCGGTGAGCCTCAAAGGCTCACCCCTTTGTCACAGCCCAGCAGGGCACTCCAGCTTAGTGGAGTTGCCCGCCCCCTCCGGCCACGGCCCCCACTTTTGGCGGCAAGGCTGGAGGGAACAAAGAAAGCAACAAGGAGGAGTCACTGGCCAGTCAGGACAGCCCCTAAGGTGTCCTGAGCTGAGGTGACTCTAACTTTTAGAAATCCTCCATCTTGCAGATGGAGGATTCCCCCAATAGGGTTAGGATTGTGACCCCCTTCCCTTGGGAGGAGGCACAAAGAGGGTGTACCCACCCTCAGGGCTAGTAGCCATTGGCTACTAACCCCCCAGACCTAAAACACACCCTTAAAAGTAGTATTTAAGGGCTACCCTGAACCCTAGAAAATTAGATTCCTGCAACGACCAGAAGAAGGACTGCCTAGCTGAAAACCCCTGCAGAGGAAGACCAGAAGACAACAACTGCCTTGGCTCCAGAAACTCACCGGCCTGTCTCCTGCCTTCCAAAGAACTCTGCTCCAGCGACGCCTTCCAAGGGACCAGCGACCTCTGAATCCTCTGAGGACTGCCCTGCTTCGAAAAAGACCAGAAACTCCCGAGGACAGCGGACCTGCTCCAAAAAGACTGCAACTTTGTTTCAAGGAGCAGCTTTAAAGAACCCTGCAACTCCCCGCAAGAAGCGTGAGACTTGCAACACTGCACCCGGCGACCCCGACTCGGCTGGTGGAGAACCAACACCTCAGGGAGGACCCCCGGACTACTCTACGACTGTGAGTACCAAAACCTGTCCCCCCTGAGCCCCCACAGCGCCGCCTGCAGAGGGAATCCCGAGGCTTCCCCTGACCGCGACTCTCTGAAACCTAAGTCCCGACGCCTGGAAAAGACCCTGCACCCGCAGCCCCCAGGACCTGAAGGACCGGACTTTAACTGCAGAAGTGACCCCCAGGAGTCCCTCTCCCTTGCCCAAGTGGAGGTTTCCCCGAGGAAGCCCCCCCTTGCCTGCCTGCAGCGCTGAAGAGATCCCTTGATCTCTCATTGACTTCCATTGCGAACCCGACGCTTGTTCTAACACTGCACCCGGCCGCCCCCGCGCCGCTGAGGGTGAAATTTCTGTGTGGGCTTGTGTCCCCCCCGGTGCCCTACAAAACCCCCCTGGTCTGCCCTCCGAAGACGCGGGTACTTACCTGCAAGCAGACCGGAACCGGGGCACCCCCTTCTCTCCATTGAAGCCTATGCGTTTTGGGCACCACTTTGAACTCTGCACCTGACCGGCCCTGAGCTGCTGGTGTGGTAACTTTGGGGTTGCTCTGAACCCCCAACGGTGGGCTACCTTGGACCAAGAACTGAACCCTGTAAGTGTCTTACTTACCTGGTAAAACTAACAAATACTTACCTCCCCCAGGAACTGTGAAAATTGCACTGTCCACTTTTTAAATAGCTATTTGTGAATAACTTGAAAAGTATACATGCAATTGAAATGATTCAAAGTTCCTAATGTACTTACCTGCAATACCTTCCAAACAAGATATTACATGTTAAATTTGAACCTGTGGTTCTTAAAATAAACTAAGAAAATATATTTTCCTATACAAAACCTATTGGCTGGATTTGTCTCTGAGTGTGTGTACCTCATTTATTGTCTATGTGTATGTACAACAAATGCTTAACACTACTCCTTGGATAAGCCTACTGCTCGACCACACTACCACAAAATAGAGCATTAGTATTATCTCTTTTTACCACTATTTTACCTCTAAGGGGAACCCTTGGACTCTGTGCATGCTATTCCTTACTTTGAAATAGCACATACAGAGCCAACTTCCTACACCAAGGCATAGTTCATCTGCTGTATCCTCATTTCAGTTTAGCAATAGGCGTATAGCTGAGTTAAATAAACATGTTCCAAGCAATCAATGAGGACAAATTCAACAGAAGACATTTTGTCTCAGAACTTTAAAATTATTCATGCCATATTTCAGCATACCCACCCTGATGCCAATAGTCTCATGTCTTTTCCCCTTTCTATAGAAATGTACTTCTTGAACCCTTTCAAAGATGCTGTCGGTTGTCTGAGTACACATCCCCACAACATGCAAGTTTAGTTTGCTGATGCTTTCCATCGGGATCACTGTTCTGGTGCTGGACCTTGCTTTATGCAGGGAAACTGAGGCTGAATTAATATTTCAGAATGTGCCTGGGCAATTGGGGATTCTTATAATTAAAACTGCACTGCGCAGCCTTGGATTCGAGACCCGGTGCCACCAGGTTCAGAGACAGTCAGCCTAGGTTCAACCTGATCTGTGGCCTTGCTAATATCAGAACCTGAGAGAGATACTGTTTTGTGGTTTTCTATCTGTCACTATCTAACATTCATAGCCTCCAGCGCAACTTACAGCCCAAAACAAATTGTCTCTTCACCTGTTCTCTCCCACTTCTGAATCTGCACTGCTTCACCATGCAGTGCCATAAGTGAGTGGGAATGTGGTGGGGCAGAGGCTGGGAAGGGAGGTGCCTTGAGGCCTATGTATATTTTTGTGTCTGCCTTTGTACATGGTTACCTATATGTAAGTGGGCCAGTGTTATGCTGCTAGACCTGCATGCCTGTATAATATTAGAAATTAATACTGTCCTTCTCTTCTCTGCACTCACTGAGAGGTGCGAGTGCTCATGGGTGAGAGGATGAGGATTCTGAACTGTTTTTTTTTTTTTTTTTTTTTTAAAGACATTCTACATTCTCATTTCCTCTTCCTTGCATGTATGTTAATGCTAGAGTCTGTGGCTCCTTTAAGCGAAAGAGCCCTTGCTGTTAGATATGGTAGTACACTAGGATTACCATAATACAATCCCCTCTCACACACACACATCCCTCAGTGCCCTTGTTTAGTGTGGTGGAAGACTTTTGCCATCTTGAAAATTGCCAAAGTGGGTAGGGTTGCCCTGGAAACATTCCCTCCATTGGTTAGGTAATGCCCAGGAGTCATTCCCACCTATAAGCTCATGCCAGCAATAAATGTGGCACACCAGGCACCCACTTACAGTTTCGGGTTCTGAGTAGGAACAGAAGAGGAATGGGTCTGCTGTCTGTGACCTGAGAAGAGCCCTGAAAGTCTGGATCGGCTCCCTCGTTTTCCCAGGAAAAAGAGTGGACACCAGTGGTCATATGGCTGATCTCTTGCTCAAGCTTCAGGGATACAACAGGTACAAGGGGCCTTTTCCTGAAAATACCCACGTGGCAAATGGCCTTGAACTAGATCCATCTGTTGTCCTCTGCCTGTGAGTCCCTAAGGTCCTGGGGACTTTAGAAATGTACTACTGTAATGGGGTGGGATACAAAGGGCTAAAAGCAGAAGGCAAAATTGTTGACAAGGTCAAATGTGGTTAATGTACTCAACCCGCTTTCCATCAGTGTCATCTCAAAATGCACCTGTTCCCAATCTACCATGACCATTGGCAATTTGTACTTCTTAGTGCTATGCCTACTTAAAATAAAAAAAAAAACAATGTCTTTGGATCCCCCTTATTGGATTATTTTAATTTTGGTGTAATTTTTTTCTTTATTAAATTGTATTCTATTTTTTTATTTGGTTTGGGATTTTTCATTTTGCATGTTTAACTTTTTTTTCTCACTATTTTGGTACTGCCTAAATATGTTACACATAGCACTAAGCTGGTATGCTTTGTGACCTAGCTACCCAGGGGGTTGAGTTCAGGATAATTTAGTGACATTGAAGGTTCACCCTGACAAAGGTTGTGCTTATTCCTTGAAGTGGGTAGTCGCCCACCCTAGATAATAATTGTAGGAAGCTGTCTCTGTTTATAGTATATCAAAATGAGATCTAGTGTACAGAGTTCAGGGGTTCGCCAAGAGGCTTGACAGAGGCAATAATAGATAATACTAATGCTCTATTTGTTGTAGTGTGGTCGAGCAGTTAGGCTTATCAGAGGGTAGTGTTAAGCATTTGTTGTACACACACAAGCAATAAGTGAAAACACACACTCAATGACTTAACTCCAGGCCGATTGGTTTTTATATAGAAAAATATTCTTTTGTTAATTTATTCTTCGAACCACAAGGTTCGTTTAGCAGGTAAGTACATCAAATGAAAGATACTTTCCATAGTAATACTTAGGACTTTGAACAGAATCAACACAGTTTTCTTTAAAATGGCAAAAAGCTGTTTTAAAAGTGTACCCAGTGCAATTTTTAACTGTTCCTGGGGGAGGTAAGTAAAGTAAACTTTCTGAGGTAAGTACCACACTTACGGGTTCAGTCTCCGGGGCATAGGTAGACCACCGTTGGAGGTTCAAGGCAACGCCAACCACCCAGCACCAGTAACACAGGACCGGTCAGGTGCAGAGGTCAAACAGGAGCCAGAATAACTTGGGCGTCTATGGAGAAAGGGGGTTCTCCGGTTCCGGTCTGCTTGCAGATAAGTACCCGTGTTGTCGGAGGGCAGACCAGGGGAGTTTGGAGGAGTACTGGAGGGCCCCCAAGTAGGCATAAAAACCACACACATGGGGGCTGCCGGGTGCAGTGTGCCAACAGGGTGTCGGATTCTCAATAGAACTCTATGGAGAGACCCGGGGGTCACTTAATCGTTGCAGGCAAGGCACAGGGGGGCCTCTCGGGCAAGCCACCGACTGGGCAAGGGTGAGGACCACCTGCTGGTCGTTGCTGCACCAGTGGTCAGTTTCTCACAGGCCTGGGGGGCTGCGGGTGCAATCCTTCGCCAGGCATCGGATATCTTTGTCCCGGGCAGTTGTGGTCAGAGGGCTTCTCTGGATTCCCTCTGTAGGTGTTGTTGTGGGGGTGCAGAGAGGGTAGTCCATGGTGGACACGTAATCTGAGTCACCTGGGGGTCCTCTCTGGATAGCTGGTTTCTTTGGACACGGGCCGGGGGTGTCTGCTGCAGAGTAGTTGGACTCACGCTTCTGGAGTGAGGTGAGAGTCTCTTTAAAGTTGGTTTCTTGATCTTTTCTTTGGGCACGTCTGCTGTCCACGGGAGTTTCTTGGTCCTCTGTGATGCAGGGAGTCCCCCGGAGGCTTTCAGGGGTCACTGGTCCTGCAGAACATGTTGCTTCTTTTCTTGCAGCTTTTCAAAGCAGGAGACGGGCCAGTAGGGCTGGGGCCGAGTCAGTTGGTGTCTCCTTCTCTTCTCTGCGGGGTATTCAGCTCCGCAGTCCTTCTTTTCTGAGGTCATAAGGAATCTGGTGATCTGGGCTCAGGGTCACCCCTAAATACTACATTTAGGAGTGTTAGGGTCAGGGGGCAGTAGCCAGTGGCTAATGTCCCCGAGGGTGGCTACACCCGCCTTGTGTCCACTTTCCCTGGGGAGGAGGGCACATACCTATCCCTACTGGTCCCACTCCTCCAAAGCAAGATGGAGGATTTCTCAAGGAGGGGGTTACTTCAGCTCTGGTCACCTTAGGGGTGGACCTGGCTGTTGGGGGTGGGTGACTCCTTGTTTTTTTTCATTATCCCTCTGTACTTGCCATGAAACGTGGGGGCTCATCCAGGGGGCGGCATCTCCATTAGCTGGAGTGCCCTGGGGCATAGTAACACGAAGCCTGAGCCTTTGAGGCTCACTGCTAGGTGTTACAGTTCCTGCAGGGGGAAGTGTGAAGCACCTCCACCCACTGCAGGCTTTGTTTCTGGCCCCAGAGAGCACAAAAGCTCTCACCCCAGGGGGTCAGAAACTCGTCTCTCAGTGGCAGGCTGGCACAGACCAGTCAGTCCTGCACTGAAGGATTGGGTAAAATACAGGGGACATCTCTAAGATGCCCTCTGTGCATTTAAAAAAAAAAAAAAAAATCCAGCACTGGCATCAGTGTGGGTTTATTATTCTGAGAAGTTTGATACCGAACTTCGCAGTATTCAGTGTAGCCGTTCTGGAACTGTGGAGGTCGTTTTGACAAACTCCCAGACCATATACTTAGTATGGCCACACTGTACTTACAGTGTCTAAGAATGGACTTAGACACTATAGGGGCATATTGCTCATGCAGCTATGCCCTCACCTGTGGTATAGTGCACCCTGCCTTAGGGCTTTAAGGCCTGCTAGAGGGGTTACTTACCTATGTTGCAGGCAGTGTTTTGTGTACATGGCACCCTGAGGGGAATGCCATGTCGACTTTACTTTTTTTCCCCCACCAACACACACAATTTGGAATGGCAGTGTGCATGTGTTAGGTGAGGGGTCCCTTAGAGTGGCACAACACATGCTGCAGCCCTTAGGGACCTTCCCCGGTCACAGGGCCCTTTGTACCACTGGTACCTTTTACAAGGGACTTATATGTGTGCCGGGGTGGGCCATTTGTGGAAACAATGGTACATTTTTAGTGAAAGAACACTGGTGCTGGGGCCTAGTTAGCAGGGTTCCAGCCCACTCTGTCAAGTCAGCATCAATATCAGTCAAACAGTGGGCGGTAACTGCAACAAGGAGCCATTTTCCTACAATAATCCAATGTCTTATGGTAAAGATTTAGAAAGACTTTTGTACTGTATAGTTCAACAGGAATACGAATAAGGCAAAGCCAAATATGGTCATGCATAATGCAAGGTATTTAATTTATGAGAACTAAACAAATTTAAATGAGCTTCACAGGACTGTAGGTAGATGTGTAAATTAATGAGGAAAAATATAACCTGCCTGGCAAACTTGTATTGAAAGGGGCTTCTTTATTTCAACTGAATTTTATCATTTACTTAACTTTCCTTAAAAACATATTTAATAAGAATCCTGCAGCCATGCTCTAAAACTATATTTTAGCGCACCCCATTTTTCATAATTTTTGTTTTTTTGTTTTTTGTTAAACGTGTCGCTATTCTTCCCATATACTTTGGAGAACTGCACACCCTCCCCGTTCCCCCACCCAACCTACAGTAAAAACGTTTTTAAGTATCATCCCATTTTCACACATGAAACCAGGCTAATGTTCCATTGTACACAAGTTATCACCAATTTACAAAACTGTTCCTTGTGCGAGATCTCCTAGATGGATCTTTGAATCCTTCCATCTTGTTGACATTGTGTTGGGTTTGCTGAGCTTTAAAATGTGCCATTTGGCACATACTGTCCCTGTTCCTCATTGAGGTTAAACTCCAATGGACCCCATTTAAAGATGTTGTAGATTATCTTTAATTTTCTCAGTGATTCTGTAGGGAAAATTCAAATGTCTCAAAATGCCACCTAATTTTCTTTCAACACCCTTTACATGGATTATATGTATCGCACACATTCCCCCCCAAAAACTCTGAAGGAAGAACTGCACCATAATGTAAACGCAAAATAAGTTATTTTAAAATATTTCAGTTTTGAAACTTTGTGTAAGATATGTGGGAAGCTAAAGACCCTACCCACACCACCACCTCCTGAATCTTTCCTTCACGTTATCATTACTAGGGGCCATGCCCCGAAAGCAAATACTCTTTCTGGACATGCTGGACATTAAGTGATTTTTCGAAGACTTTATCTGCAGGATTTGCCGGTTTGCTGGCTGTTGCCACTTATCCTTGCTGGACGTTGCATTGACTGCAGGATTTGCTCCAACATTGTTTCCTTTGTGTTGAATATGAACGTAATTGTTGCAGAACTCTGCCCTGGGTGTAACCACTGAATCAGTGCTGAAAACCGAAGAACTGGTTATTCAGGAACATGAGCTGTTAATATTTTCGTCCTGATGCACAGGACTTCAAGAGCTGGCCACGGGTGTGTCAGTGTGGCAGAGGATCGAGAAGCACCTGCTGTATTTAGATATATTTATATATCACAGGAGACATTGAAATGTGTGCTTTTAGGAAGGTATGCAGAGAAATGTAGCTTGGAACCTGGTGTACGAAACAACTACTTGCAGAAAGTTGCTGCAAAGTGTGCATTGCCTTTTTGTAGCTAGGCTTTGATATTGCAATACAACCTATGTATTAATAAGTAGCATTACAAAATGTTCAGTCGGAGAACAGCCTACCTAAAGAACAATAATTGGGGTCGCTTTTAGTGCACCCCCTCACCTCCCACGCCTGTTATTAGATAACACAAGGATGTATGCCTGCAAGGAACAGTAGGCCATCTTTCATGCCTATACATTCCCAGAGGGATATTTTGGATTAAGCGGCCTGTGTTCCCTAAAGAAACAAGAGCATCTTTAAAGAAAGACAACAGTCCCATTTAGGAACACACAGAGGGTGCCAAGGACCAGTGTGCATTAATGACTGGAGCTGTTGGATGCTGTCATCACGCTCTGCCTCTTTCCACTTCTTTTGCTGAAAGTTGCAACTTTCACGTAATCCCGGAGACCATTAAGCGATAGTTTCAAAGTGCTACAGCCAAACTTCTAGACTCAACTTGGCTGAGGGGCAACAGAAATGCCTCACTTGTCCTAGAGAACCAGCTTGACCAACTGGTTACTTTCTGGTCGACAGCAGTTTATGTAGTAGGGTTGCAATTATTTTACTAAACTGCTACTGAAATAATGGAACCTCACCTGTCCCTCCACCCACCACTGCCTGTTAAAACCCATGGCGCATGCAGTTACATGGTGGTACTTAAAATACGTTTATTTAAACGTAAGCTGCTTTTTTTATTGTTTGTTGCTCTTGCCACATACAGTACGCTTTGTAATTTGAGAATAACGTCTGTTTCTTTCTCAAACTGGTCAGATTTTGGTGTGCTGCATTTTAAATTCAACTTCCAGTGCTTTGCAAAAGTTAAATGGGGCACTTTTCACCTGTTGATTGCTGTCTTTGGTAACTTAAGAGGTGTGAATTATGACCAGATTATGTTATATTAGCACCATCTCTTTCTGTGTCTGGACAAAGAAAGATGCTGTGTTACAACCTGGCAAGTCCTAAGTAGCGTCTAAGAAACAATAAGTTTGCTGCCCAGACCTAGGAGGAGTGTCTGGGTCTAGGCAGAAGTGGACAGTTGCAGCTCCACTCCATAAGGAGTATCTGGGTAGGAGTAGATCACCATGAACAGAGGACAAAAGAAATCAGCCACCAACTCAGTTCAACCATGTCACCCACCCTCCTGAATGGCATGCTCTAAAGTATGTTGGAGAACTGGGCAGGTGCTGGCGCACCAGCCATCCTCTACAAAGCTGGATGGAACACACTCAAGCTACCTCCACCACTTCCCAGCAAGCTGCTGTCCACTGAGCAGTGCCTCGCCCACCCTCTGGGAGAGGACTATGCAAATCTGCCATTCGTTGTAAGTAATGCAGTGTTGGGTACTTGTACGGACCGCATGAGGCAACATTCAGACTGAGAGGATGGATTGCTAAAGTTATTAAAAGGGAGCGTAAAAACCCAAGAGTCTGCCCTTCTACAATTTTTTACATAAACACTAAGTGCTCTGTGAAGTTATCGGTAGCAACCTAACGTGGTGTGATCCCGCAACTCTTGTAATCAAGAGGAAGATCTAAAGGTCACTGTGACAGGCAATGTTATTATAGAGACGGAAGGCCCTTCTCCACCATAAGGTGATACATTTAATCATAGGTCCCCACTTAGCATTGGCTGAAGGTATTGTACCCTAGCTGGCTTCAACGGTTAATTGGAGAAATCGTTCTGATCTAGCTTAATTTAATGGTTTTGGCAAGGGACCTAATCTAGACAGAAGGAGAGAAAAGGGGATAAACTAGCCACTAGTTGGAAAACGCTTTTTTCCAGTCACTAGTCTGAATGGCTAAAAATAAGAATTCAGGGGATTATTTCCTCCTGACAAGGAGGTCAACATATTTTAGCCTGCATGAAAATGTCTGTTAATCACTGGTTCTCATGCCTACTTAATTGTGATCATCAGTCCATGACAAATTAGTATACTGAACCAGACTGGTCATGAGGTGGTGTATGCATGCTTCGGTCTTTCTAAAGTGCAAATCTAGATGTACAGGAATAGACCACTGCACAGGGGGCTAGCTTTAGTGGGTAATCCTTTGTGGGGAGATGGCACAGATGGAAGAAAAAGGCAGAGTGTTCACCTCTCCTACTAGCTCTGTGGTAGTGTTCCATGAAGAGATGCATTTTTGTTGGAGCATTTCTCCTGCTCTGTCAGAGGTGATATTGTTCCAGATCATTGGGGATGTATCCTGAGAAGGCTTGTTATCTTGTTTTAGGCTTCCTGCAGTGTTCAGCCTCTAACTTGTGAAGTGTGGGGCTCCTTGTATAGAACAGACCTCCAGTTACTGTTAGTTTGCTAGCTATGGAAATAGTTCTTGTTGTAGAAGGCCTGTTAAGTGATGCAGCTCATCTTTGAGATGATTCAGGTTTCCGTAGTTGAGCCTTTGAAGTTCTTTAAGTATGTGAGTGATATGGTTCAATTTGTTGAACTCCTTGATGAGCTATTTTCTTCAGTGAAGAATGCTCTTGGAGGGAGGGAGGGCAGTCTCTGGGATGCTGTTGGTCAGGGCTTTGCCTTAACATAGAGGGGCAGGCTTAGCCCTGCGGTGTTGTGTTTTATTATTTTTTATTTATTTATATTTTTTCATTTACGAGAAAGTGTCCTGTAAGTGCAAAGTTTAAGTCGAGGGTGAACCAACTGAGTTTGCCTGGTCTATCAGTTGGCATATGAAGTCCATTAATTATGTCAGAGAATGTCTGGAATTGGTCGCAAACAGGAGTGATTTGGTGTTTGGTGGCTTTAGCTTCAGGGACTTTGAATCTCTACGTTGGGTGCGTTCGAGGTAAGCTTTGAATCCCTGCATGTCATTATTTGAGGATTTTTTTAAATGTAGTTTGGTGTCCTCCGCATACTCATTGATGTTGCTGTCTGCAATGATGGCTCCCAGGGTCCCATTCCAGTCCCACTAACCCTGCATCTAGGGGACACAATGAGGGCACCAACCCTCTGTCTATCTCATACAAACAAGTTTCTCTCAGTCTCTGAGACCATCCTGGCAGCCGTTGGGACTTGCCGAATGCAGTGAATCTGTGTACCGCACTTGTAACCAGGACAAATTATCAAAGTCCGGATAGCCTTTTTTTTTTTTGTAGAAGCATTATTAAGGATTCCCCTCTCGTTCCTCACTGTGGGTGGAAGTCTAAGGCATATTATTGTGAGCTGAGTGAATCCTTGCACTGTAATGGAAAGCTGGATGAATGAATAGTGCCCTGATATGGTGTCTCAGAAACGGGGAACAACAATTGTTGTAATTAATTCCTTCATGACCCGTTGTCCTGAGGATGGTCTCGGGACTTTTTGAGCCACTGGAGACCAAAATGTCGACCATAGACCCTTATGATGAAACTCCTCATTTGTGCTTGAATATTTCATGAAGGATCCTGATTGCTTGTGTAGCATCAGACATGACTGATTTAAATATTAACTGTTTGTAGTAGTCAGGGGTGGTGCCCTCCTCCTGTCCCCTAGATGTTAAGTTAGTGGAGTAGGTTGCCTGTGCTTGTATACATGTGGCTTTAATTACAACAGCACTAATATTGATTCAATAATAAGTCTGCATTTGTATGCACACAGGCTTTGTATGGGCAATGATTACTATGCCATCCTTGTAAACAACATAACAACAATACATTCCCATGTCTATGAACTGTCCATTAGACCATTCTATTTCATAGATAAACATAAAATTCATTATCATCAATCTATTTAGCATCCTGTATTTGGCCAATTTTTATGTTGCTCGACCTTGTAACCAATCAGATCTACAGTATAGGTGAGGGCCATACACTCCAAAAAACATGTCCACTTAATCATTGTGACTACCCGTTTATTATTTTGATTTTAAGGGTCCTTTACCGAAAACCAGATTACAGTAACACTTTGTGTAACCCAACGTGAATATATAAATTCTCCCCACCCATGGCCATATTGGCAATTCACATATTATGTACATGTTTGACATAGTGCACGATCCTATGTCAGTCTCAGAGTTCGATTCATTCCCGGCCACAATGTATCCTTATCGGAGTCATCGCTAGCGCCTTTATTCTGGCAATAGTCTCAATATTACTGGGACCATAGTGGTGTCCTAAAACACCAGCATTTTGCTCTTCCATATGCGTATATGTGCCTGAAAAATAGTGATTCATAGCCTGGGATGGTAGATCAATTACTGTTCGTTTTTTTTTTCTGTTCATAATTATTATACCTTTTTGCAAAGGTGTGCATGCCACTCGTCAGTGGCAATATTTTTTACTTTTAGAAGTTTGATGTATATTGCTGAAAAAAGTGAAAATGCTGGCTTGCCAACCCCAGATCTATCGGATTTGCCACTGCTAGTTGTTGGTTTTTATCTGAAATCGAGCTTTATTCCACCTCCCCTCCGTTAACTTTGACTACCATGTAATTGTGTCTTCTATCTACTGTAAATAGTAGTTTATTGGGATAGTTGCATACATGCAAGTTCTACGTTCGGGGAGGAACCTGTGTGTTGTATTTGTGTGGGGGAAAATTCAGTAGAATAAAAGGTTTACGAGGGCGGCGACTGTCTTAGGAATGTCGGACAGCGTTGCTGCATGCATGGCTGTTAAGAGACTTTACAACTAGGATGCCTAAGCTGATCAAACAAATCCTCTCTCCGCGCCTTTCTTCCAGCCCCTGCCCCCCTCGGGCGGCAGTTACTTTCTTCTATCATAACGTTAGACGTCATCACCTTGAGTGCTCGTTGCCCACACTGTAACAAACTCTGAGAAAGTGTTGTTCTCGGTATGAAAAGCTGACTCTGTTCTTTCTGTCTCGTAGGTAACGCGTTTCCAGTTGGTCGCCGGCGCCGGTCGCTGCCAGCTGGCCCCAACCCACGCCGCCCCCTCCAGTCCGGGCTATGCCAGCTCTGACCAAGTCTGAAACCCAACCGAGAACTTCCTGTTACTTTAAATACGACCCCCGCCATGCCACGTGTTGAGAGGTGAGCTCCCCTTTCGGAGCGGGGACGGCGTCACTCCTGTGCCCTTCCGAAGACGCGCCGTGTGTGTGCAGCCCATACATAGGCAGAGGGCCGGGCCCCCCACCGGAAGACCGCTTACCGGCCAGGCTTCGCATCCGCACCCTCCGGTCTAGGGCACACGGAGCATGACGTGGACGTGCAGCTAGAGAAACCCGGCGTACGTGGTGCGATCTCGGTTTCACGGTGCGCTTCAAGCCCTCGGCATTTGCTCGAGGCTAGTGAGGCAGACTTCGCCCTTCTGCCTCGCTGGGAAGGACAACATTGTTATCAAAGGCATTTGAAGTACCGGACGGAAACCAAGTAGTACCGTTGTGCTCGACTTCAAGCAGCCTGTGGCGCAAACCTTCTGGGACAGGAAATCACTTTTTGCTAGCTTGTTGGGGCGTCTGAGAGAATCGGAACCAAGACGTTTCTCCAAATGTGGAGCTGAGCTTTTGGGGAGTCTGCTGTTACTGCAGCCGTACTGCGTTTGCTGTGGTCCAGCCAGGGGTGGCAGCTTGCTGTGCCTCCCAGCTCTTAAAAGAACAGCTGGAAGGAGCCAATGAGCGCAGTGCTGTGAAGCCTCCTCGGAGAGTCCCTCGTTGGAGCACTTGCTGTTTCTCTGTGCTTCCTGGCAGTGGGTTTTGTACTTGATGGGGATTCTCGCTGGTCGAGCAGGTTTGGGTATTGCGGTTGAGGGCCAGGTTCTCTTGGAGCTGGCCTGCCTTAGGAGACGGCAGCCCTCGTGCCAGTGCCACCTTCAGACGGCGACTTGCACAAGTTATCACCACATGCCAAATTAGCCCGCAGGCAACAAAGTGGCGGTGGCTGCCATGTCCTCCGTGGAGCATAAGGAGGTTGCTCTGGCCAATGGCACAGCCCACCATGAGGACTACAATGGTAACCTGGAGCAAGTGGAGACCGACTTCCTGGGGCCGCGGGACTGTGTGGGGCTGGCGGTGATTGACTCGCGAGCCAACGCCAAGGGCACTTGCGAAGAGGATGCGCTGCTGGAGAACGGCAGCCAGAGCACCGAGAGCGATGACATCAGCACTGACCGGGACCCTACTCCCACCGAACCTCTGAAAGAGACTTCCTTCTCGATCGGCCTGCAAGTCCTCTTTCCTTTCCTGCTAGCCGGGTTTGGGACTGTGGGTGCCGGGATGGTACTGGACATAGTGCAGGTAAATTGCCTTTCGACGCTTCCCCCCCAACCCCCCCCCCCCCCCCCCCCCCAACACACACACATTTTTTTTTTTTTTTTTTCAAGCTCCCCTTCCAGTTGTAATCTTCCCTGCCTGGATGATGCTGTTAATTACTCACCAGCATCATCCAGGCAGGGAAGAATCTCGTTGCCTCTCTCGCTATAATTATAGCAGATGTGTATGAATCTATGACGTGTTTCACAAATAGGCTAATTTGCTAAAATGTTTTGAGTCTGTCATTTGGATTGCATTCGGTTTTTCGTTTCTGTCAGAGCTTTGTGTACGTATGTATACAAGTGTATTTGTTGATGTCGGGTAGTGAACTATGCCCGTGGGAAGGGGTTTGGATTTCACCGACATCGTGTAAGTGACACACTAGAAGTCGAGACAGAGTTCCGAGGGCCCAACTTTAAGGAGGTTGGTCCCTGGAGAAAAGTGAGCGAATGTTGTTACCATCGTGGCTGCGCACTTTAGTCTGCTGAGCAGGACCGCCTTCGTGTTTTGTACTATTAGTCTTAAAGTGGCTCTTTTCAGAAAAGGTGTTACAAAAGCGTGTTTAAGTATGGTGTCGACCTTTAGTGTCTGTGCACCTCTGCTTTCTCCAGCTAGGTCTGTGGAAGCAGTATGCGTAAATCGAACTGGAGGCACTGCTGGCTGTCTCCCTTGAAAACTAGTGGTAATTTGTGAAATGCCACAGTAGATCGTGGATTAGACTGGCGAACAGCCCCTGAAAGTGTTAGGCCCTGTATAGTGTGTGTGCAAAGGCACACAACATACGGCACACACGCTGCATGCACGCAGACCACACACTTCTCCATCGTCATGAAGCCTAAAAGGCATCTGTTCAAAGACCTAGAAGCATGCAGTCATTTTTTCGCACAAACCACCAATCCTGCAATGGTCCGTGCAGGCAGCAAGCAGACGGCCTGGCCCGATGGGCTTCGGTAGTGGACTGGCTGATGTGTAGTTTTTTGGCCCAGCAGTGAGCATTATGGGGACTCCCTTTGCTGTACACGGAGAGATGTCTGAGGGGACTCAAGTTGTTTCATCTAATGCATTCCTTTCCTTTTTGTTTCTTCTTTGAATTCTAGGATTTATAATGTATTCTCCTTTTATAAAGGCAGCACTTAAAGGACTTGGAAGATGAACACAGCATTTTCAGTCTCACATGTTTGAGTGATTTCTTTAACGGGGCCTGTGTGTGGGTAAATACCTCACCCAGGCACATTCAGAGACTTTAACAGCTTGCTTTTACATATAGTTGCGGCTGGCAGCAAAATAAATTGGAGGGTCACAACACTACAACATACACACAACAGGACATGCACACAAGCAAAGCCGTAGAGGCCTGTGGTTTGTGATATACACACAGTCCCTGTTCCAGGAATTTATAGCTGGATGAGCCAAGGGTGCGTTTGGGTGGGCCCATGTGGGCCCAATTTTTGACAGTTCTGGAGGTAGCCTACAACCTGGGCTCTGGTGCCACTGCACCTGCTGCATCATTGGCAGGTAACTGGTCTCCTGTTCCCCAACTCGCACCTCCCCACTGCAGCTTTCCTCCGACATGAGCTAAGGTCGCCAACTTGCGTTTTTCTTTTCACAGGCATGCCCAGAGTTTTGTCTCAGGCAGTAGAAAAATAGGGAAATCCATCTAAAGGCAGTATTTCGATTCTTATCATTGGACAGGTAAAACAACTATTCAAACAATGCACTATAAAATGTATTCTAGAGCTTTCTCGTTGAACCCTGACCAATAATTAAACAAAAGTGGGGAAACAAATCACATTTGCCGACCTGGAGGAAGCACTTACCAGTTGCTTTCTCCACGGCCTCTTTTGCTGTTACTGGGACGCCCAAAGGTCATGTCTGAGCGGGCCTGGCCCACCCACTAGGACCGGGCCTTATACACATTCGGGGGGGGGGGGGGGGGGAGGGGGGGGTTTAGGCCACCAGCATTTGCCATCTTTTTAAGCCCCTGCTTATAATGGTAAGAACCACAGGACCTAGAAGTAAACTTTTTATGGCTATTCAAGCCAGTACTGCAGGAAGTCTCGCTCGAGGTGGGGCACTTGGCAACCATGCACATGGATGGAACAAAACCACGTACTTGATATGAGGGTTCTATACATTTATCATTGTATTTGGTGAAAAATGCCATTCTTTTAATTTACTCTGATCCTGTCCTTCGTGTTATATTGCAAAAGGATCTGTAAATTGAGAATTAAAGCATGATTGGGAGGCTTTAAGTTGGTGCATGAGGCGACTTTAAACTAAAATCCTGCTCGGTGCTTTTTAGGCATAATGGAGATATTTATTATGAAGAGGTGGGCAAGCCAAGAAGTACACAGGAAGAGCAAAGGATCTGGCTTGGATCTTTGTGTCCATGCATGAGCAGAACCCTGAAAATACTTGCTATGTAAATCATACAACAAACATCAAGTAAAAGACGATAGTCTCCTAAACTCAAAGTGTATTTCTTTTACATGTGAAAACCTCGACATTAAAAAGGTACATTATAGCACTGCAATGAAAAGTACTTACTAAAAGTGATAGTTTTTGTACAACTGGTAGTCTGAACTAATCTATTTGAAAGTGCTTTCATGCGTGATAACAAAAGTTTTGGTGAAATAAAATATTTGCATAGGATCACACAGTTTCTGCAACACTGATTTTGGGGGGAAGGGAGGATCCAGATAGGGATTGTGGATTTTACAGTCTGTATTCTCTTGTCAGCAGGAAGTAGGGGTATGGCTAAAAGACACAAAACCAAATGAGAAAAGCTTTCACGCTCTGCTAGTCATCCTTTTGAGAGCAGCACCCATTGGGGAACAAAAGAAGGACCTGGAATAGGTGTATCCTGCACTCTCTCCAGTCCGCCCACATCTATCATGCTCATGGGGGTAACAGCTGAGAAGAAAACAAAATTTACAAATGATTCACCGCTCTTGTGAAAAGATCTACATGTTCTCATCCATCAAACTATGTATAAGTTGCCAAAGACTGAACAACAGTTTTGCACACTAGCCCGTTCCCGAAAAAAAAGCCTATCTTGGTGCATATATATATATATATATATATATATATATTATATATTTAAATAAATGCTATCGCCACTGTTAGTCATTGACAATTATACAAATTTACAGTCTTGCCAGATGTGCATAGTACACGGAGTGACCCTCTGGAGCACATTGCCCCACTCGGGGTCTTAAAACACATCTAAATCTGAAATCTGTGCACATGCATGATTCTTGCATGTCAAGGTAAAAAGTGCCACAAAAATGCCAGAGACTCACTTCATGGGCAATTTGGGACCAGAGTGCATGCTCGCAAAATGTTGCGCAGGACCTTCCTGTCCCTTCAGAGGAAATCTGTGAGGGCTTGTTAGGCCCTTTTCCTGGAAGGGTCTAACTGGTTTGCGAGTGTGGGGATTTTAGAGGGGGTAAGTTTACCATAAGGATGTGTTGGTTGAATTCAGTGTGGAGTTTATGCTTATGCTGACCACCTCACCTTTTTTTGTGTGTGTGTGTGTGTGTGTGTGCACGCGCGCAGGTTGTCTCCTTCTTCTTTTTTTTTTTTTTTTTTTTTTTTGTGGGACCTATATTCTAATAGGCTGAGTATTGTCAGATTGTGTTAATTTCCTGGAAAACAGGCCACAATACCCTGGTCAATTCTTTTTGTGTTCTTTTGTGGTGTACTCTAAATCCAACGCCCTTGTCTGTAAAGCCCTCCTCTTATTCGTAGTACACTATCCCTAGTCCATGTTCACAGGTCTCCGTGCCCAGGTTCTCATTTCCTTGATACACTCTTCTTCTTGGTTTGGTTGCGTCCAGTTCTTGCTTGTCCAGAGTCTGTCTGACTATGATGGCTAAGGAGGCTGACCACCATTGGCCACAGCTTCGAAGACTCCCTTAGAAGTGTGACTAACGAGTGCAATCTAAACTGTTGGTTATTAAAGTGCGTTCAGTAGTCTTCACCTAATTGGTCTGAACTGAGATTTATTGTGCTTCGGGCCCACCACCAGTTAAGTCTTGTGCATTGAATTGCACATATGCAATCAAACTGCCTCTTGTCGCTTCACTGGAACACTGATGCCCCATACCACTGTGGGGGCTAGCAGGGCTGTATGCTTTCTGGAAGGCTAGCTTATTCTCTAATCTAAACTGGAGTAGGTTGAAACGTTTCATAGTGAGTTTATTTAAAAAGAAAAAGGAAAAAAAAAAAAGGTCCCTTCCTGGACTGGATAAGAAACTCAGTTTAACTATTTCATCAGTGGCCTAGGTCCACTCTCTGCCTATTGGGTTCAATGTCCTAGACTGCGCATGTTTGGGGTGTTGCAAAAGATATTGTAAGCAAGAACATTCAGGGGCGTGGAGCCCGCCCATTCCTTCCCTTTGGTTGGCCTTCCCGTCACTCTCAAAAAGCTGCTTCTTATTTGTGTCCCATCTAGTCAGTCTTGTTTGTCCCTCTTATTGAGCATTACCTGTTTTTACATCACCTTTGACGGTCTGGCTTCTATGCTTCATTACTTGCTTTTCAAGCACTATTTTTGCTTTCTGTTTAAGCACTCCCTGTGGCTGTGTGCACTTTTCAGCTGTCTTCATGTACCTATGTGTCTTTCTTGCCACCCTTCCTCCATGTGGCGCTCACCCTCATGTACTAACCCCACGTTGTTTTTTCACTTGCATGCTTCTCCCCCACAAACCTGCTGTTTCGCTCATTGCTTCGCGTCTTCACTCTTTATGTTGCTTGCCTGCCCCTCCCCCTCTCGAGACCCTCCTTGATCACCCGTTGCTTCTCCTCAGTCACCTCCTTTGCCTGTTCTATTTTTCCTTCTCACACCGCCCTGGTGCCTCCTATGTTGCTTTCCCCAGACTAGCTATTAGCATACCGAAAGACCTTTGGCAAAGCCAATAGTTCTCAAAGGGGATACCTATTGGCTTTGCCACTTCTTGTTTTTGTGGTAGCAGTGCTCTTTCTCTCGTAATGTCCTTCCATAGCAAGTGTCTTCTCTGTTACCCTTCCTTGCCAGGGGTTCCAGGGTTAGCAGGAGAGCCGAGGTTGGATTACCCCTGTCCTGTAATTCGATACTGCCTGCCTTTCTGTTGACGTTGCCAGCACATCTGACAAGTGGTTCTTCCTGGTCTTGGGATCTCCCGAGACAACTTTACCCTGCCTCCCCCGCCGTACACATCCCACAGTTTCCATGATGCTTGCCCAGCAGTGCACATGCGTGATCCTGGTGGAAAAGGTCGGTCGGTGAAGCACAGGAAGAGGCTGCTAGGGTAGTGGTGATGTTACTAACTGGACTATTAACTTCGTGCTCGAAGTGGGGGAGGGGTAGAGTCTGAAGGGGGGCACTTACTGAGCCACGGGCTGTTCCCTTTTAGTATAGGGATCTGGGCCTACAGCAGGGTGCAAGTCTCCCTTTACCTATTTGAAAGGCAGGTTTTATCACCGTGCAGTGGGGGTGGCGGTCTCTTCTCAAGTCTATGCACTGAGAATGGCACCTGCGCACCCTCATCAGCGGACAAACAAGGGCAGTGCAACACTTGTTATATCTGTGACCATAAGTACGTATGTGATACATTGCTGTACATTATAATAACATTGAAAGCCACCAAAGAGTTCCGTGGCCATATAGTAGAACGAGGCCTAAGACAGTTCCTTTTATAAGGTCATGGAACTCCGAGGTGATTTTCAATACACTTCTAATATGAGATTATTTAATCGCTGTATATTTGCTTGTCTCTTAATTTCTTTATAATACATGGGATGCAGCAATCCCTCTATAAACGCAACCGAGGTGAAGGGCAGCCCGGATCTCAGACCAGCTGTTTAAAGCAATGAAAATAAAACATTGCTTTTCTTTTTTCTGCTCTATTTTTCTAGCTTAGTGTGAAGAAGAAATAACCTATTTATTTGCCTCGCTCTCTGGCCTTCCAGACTCCCAAGAGGCCTGGCATGTATTCTGACCAATAGGCCATAAGGGGCAGAGCCACCAACCACTTGGCAGATGATGGGCATGGTTTAAAAGCCTGGGCACACATGTGTGTGTTTACTTAGGACGGAGCCAGTATTTCAACCTGTATGTGACACGTCTTTGTTGATTCTGGCATAGACTGTTTTGTCTACTTGGCTCCTCTTCTGCCACTTCTCCCCTAAAAAGAACAAGCATTTGCAATGCAAACGGCCTCGCGTTTGCTTGAGCTCGAGCAATTAGCATTGTAAACTCCTAACCGGACGTTTATTGCCACATATATTGAAAATAAAACAGTTTCACATAACTAACTGGACTTATCTTGCATATATTGTCGGCCTTCAGTTTGCTGTTTGGTGTGTCGTTTTGCCTCCTTTGGAGTGTTTGAGTGCTTTATTCAGATGTGACAGTCTCCCATGCATTTAAAAAAACAATCACACGTTCAGTTATTTCTCTTGTATGCGTTCTTGTCAGTGGGAATGTAAACTGCCATTATCGCCACAACATTATCATTTGTGCATCCAGTTTTTGATTGCTTTACTAAGAGCTGAACCTGTTGACTTTGCCAATGATTGTTTCTGTTTTGTGTGGATGATTGATACTAAAATAATCTGATTTAGCTTTCTCTGGAAATGGCCCATTTTAAAACTGATTTAATAATAAATGCAACCAGTTCATTTAAATGTCCGGCGTTAGTAAGATCTTTTGATATTAGCATTATGTATAATGTTAGTGTAGCCCTCTTTCTGTTGTCGTTCACATTTTTCTTCCACGCACTACAGCACAAGACCGAGTATCAGCCCACTTAAGTCATAAGGTAACTTGTGAGTGGTATCATGTGCTTTCACAAACTAGTCCCCAGCACTCAAGGGAGTCTTTCTTTCTGAAAGCCTTTTGTCTCTCCCGTTTGACTTTGCTAAAGGTTGTTATCGCATCCAACGCCGTGTGCGCTTTCGGTTGTGACAGATTTTATACAACAAGGGGATTGCAATCTGCGCATTATTTAACATTTGTTGCCTTCATTGTCACTCTTATTTGCTGCCTTCTAATTGGCCAGCGTGTCCTGGCTTCACTTCCTCTTTCGTCTGGAGCATGAACCAATTACTGATTGCTTCAGCTTTATTTGCTGTCCTGTTGCTGGGACTGAGATTATACTTTTATTGTTTTCTTCACGGTGAGAGGCGGGCGGGGAGTGCCAAAACTCCTGTTTTGGCCAGAAAATCATAGAGGACCTCTGAGTTGGAGCCAGACATCTAACTTCTGCTTTTAGTGGCTTTCCCACTGTAGTGAAGGGCTCGTGCAAATAATTCACTGTTCTTCCATCCCCACTCATTTACAGGAAAATCTGTCACCCATGACCCTCCCAGAAAGGGCTTGTCCCTTTGGGGGCAATTAGCAGAGCTATGGTTTTAGCAGACTTTTTAATTATGTTTGTTGGGGAACTTTGAGACCGACTGAGATGGAGAGAGGCAGACACACACCCACAACACCACGCCCCCCCCCCCCCCCACCCCCCTCTCCAAGCACCCTCCCGCCAATTAAGGACCGGACATGTTTCCATATCATACTGAGGCCACCTTCCCAACCTAAGCTGTGTGAACGCTAACTGGGATGAAAATATCAGTTTAGAGGCCCAAGCATCAATTTTACATGTACGTTTGAGTGGACCAAAAAAAAGGATTCGGATGCTTAACCTCCAGAGATAAAATAAGCACTTACCAAAATCAGCAAGTACTTCAATGGCACATACAGTGGCCATTCCTGAAGAAGGTACTAGAAAATATTTGTGGCATTGAGGAGCGTGGTTACATTGGGACAAGGTAACTTCGCCTTTAGTAGGTTACCTCACACTGCAGTAAAAAGTAGCTGGGCTATGTTTAATATAAACATTTTTACCTGCCCGCGCCATCTGGGATCGGCGGAACTAATGAAAAACATCTCAGTGACAATGCAGAATTTCTTTTTGAATAGATTCATGGTTGTCCAATACCAGGTCCTTGTTTGTGCATTGTAGGATGTTTGTATTCTAAAAGCAGAAAGTTTTATATTTGTTTTACAGCTCGCTTCTCGCAACATATTTGTGTGTAATGTCATCCTGTTGAGATCATGAAATATATCTAAAAAATCAAACTAGAAGCTGGTTTACCTATGTATAAAGACTAAACTGATGGGAGATGGTTTGAAGGGTATTTTGAGCGTACAGTCTAGCCAGTTCCAGGGTGAAGAAAAAGCACATTTGAACTTTGGTGTTCCAGCACTAGTACAAAACCATGATGTGTGGTAGGCATCCGTTTTCAGGGGAGCTGTTTGGCCAGGACTATATATCCCTATCGAATGGTCTGCTATGTTTCTCCAGGCACTGGTGAAGGTGCTGTGTAGTCTGCACCTTTGCTCCCTCTGAGAGCTCAATGAATTTAGAGGGCTTCTTCCTGTTGCTCCAGAAGTCTCTCCTAAACCCACCTTCCTCCTCTATTCCAGCACTGGGATGTATTCCAAGAAGTGACCGAGGTCTTCATCCTGGTGCCGGCACTGCTGGGGTTGAAGGGGAACCTAGAGATGACACTTGCTTCCAGACTCTCCACTGCTGTGAGTATTCCTTGGGATGAGGTTTAAGGGGGCGTGTCTTGGTTCCTACTGTTGAGTATCTGGGGGTGGAAGGAGTTTGGGAGCACTGGACCACTCTGTATATAGTGTATCTTTGTGTACCTGTGTCAAGTATTGCTCTTGGGCGGAGAACCACATGTTGGACTACTTTGTTGTGAATTCCACAGGAGAGCGTTAGAGGGACTGGTGTTTTTTGTTTTGTGTAGGAAAGAGCGAGGGGATGGCATACATTTCTTGAAAAAATTAGCCTGTGTCACTGCAGAGAGGCTTGGCACACAATGTGTTTCACAAATAATAAAGCGGAACCACAGTTTTCTGAATCTAATTTTGTACATTGGCTTAGTGGATACCATAAATTCTACAAGTGGAACCATGCATCAAGAAAGTTTGCTAATTAAAAAGTGTTGCAATGACACAAGGAATTGCTCATGCAGCATGGGTAGGAGGAAAGAGAGCTCATGTTTGCCCCTTTGCATTGATTGTACAAGCTCTTTGAGACTTAATGCTGAGCTAAATTCAGCCTAGCACTTCTTGTCTGGTAAGTACACAATCTTGATACAGGAAACTACCACAGATCATAATATAATTTCTAATTTGTAATATTAAGAGTATGTGCTTTACTGGAAACCTCGTTCTCCGTATGGGGGAATCTCCATTGATAATAAGCACCAAATGGTCCTCCCACATGCGTTATCCCGAAGCAGGGAATATGTATTTAGCATTCATCTTTATTTAGAAAACCATACATTTTATTTATAAAATTTAACAGCCTATAAAATTGCTATATTCAGTTTGAATCAAAAAAATAACTCCATTTAAAAAAAAAAAAAAGGAAAAAAAAAAGCTAGAAATGCCCAGAGATCTAAGTGACAAAATATCCTGCTCCCCGGTGAAGGAAATTGAGTTGCTTCTGACTTAAGCAATCCCCTTCCACATCCTTCAGTGATTCTCTGTTGATGGTGTTGATAAACAGAATAGAATAGCAAACCCATCCCTTCAAAAAGAAATTAGAGGCACGCAATTTTTTTTTTTTAAGTAGGCCTGTTCTGAATAAAGATGGCAGTACCTTGTAAACAGTTTGTCTCCTCGTGGCTGTTTTACAATTCTCCACAATAGAAACATATCTCGGTGAAGCAGAACAAGCTGCTTTATTTTCAGAGTGAGCTTTTTGGCTTACCAGATAATGTTTTCTTTCAATTTTGTAGCATGATGGAATGAAATAGACTATCTACCTGCAGAGAGACTACTTGAAAGTACCCAGTTCGGTGTGTAAGTGATCACAGTTCACAAATAATTTAGTTTCCCTTCTCCAGGGAGGGGTGGGGGTGTTGTTGAATAGCATTTTCTTTATGCAGTAATACCTGCCAAATAGAATTTAACTGAAGATAATTGTAATTCTGATCTGGCCAAATAAAGAAGATATGACAATAGTGCTTCTTCTTGAGCAGTAGCCAGATTAAAACTTTTATTTTTATTTTATTTTTACACCAGCTGTAGAATCTTTCATTCACAAGAGGATGAAGCTCTTGTGCTTGGCATTTTGGCCACGTTGCTCCTTTTAAAACATCCATGAACTTGAACAGTACGTTCATATGCCCTTATTGTTGGAGTTCATGAGCTAGGCTGCCAAATTAAAATGTGTAAAGGAGATTCAGCCTGAACACCAACCTTCTGTGTTGCTGCTCAGACAGGTGATGGTCCGCAGACCACCATGGTCAGGACCACTGTCCGAACCCTTCTGGCTTTTGAGTAAGTTTGATCACTACTTTACTGGTATTTAAACCCATCCACCCACCCCCAAGACCTCCCACCTCTGATGCCAACAAATGCTTCTGCGCCAGTCGATCAACAGGGTATTCTCCCTCATACTTGGTTGGTAGAATCTAGAAATGTTTGCACTTGCAAAGAGATCTGAGGACAACTGCCATTGCAAAAAGTGTTGTGTAAGACTGAATATTTTTGAACCCACTGATGGTTCTCCTTAAAATGCCCTCCTCCAGGCCTGTTTGAACATTTTCTATCCAGGGAAGATAAACTGTGTAGGTCCCATTGTTCAAAGATCCTGTCACTCCCTGATCTCTGTGGCCTCCTGCTGAAAAATCTAAGCAGTTCCTCCACGTGATGACACCAATATTGTAGCACTGCACACGGTCTTTCGTGCACAAACACTTCAGGACTAAGTTGAACTTGTCTAAGGAAGAATTTGCAGCCCTTCAGTACCAACTGATTAAGTAACTAATAGTATTAGTGCGCTTTATAAGACTGAGGTGTCTTTGCGCTAGCAACAACTAGACCACAGTGAAATAACAACCTATTTAGAAAAGAAGATGAAGAGCCATGTTTATAACCCTTTTATGAAAAGGGTGAGATTAGCTTGAGATCTAATGGACACTGGCAAACAGTTCCACAGTCTGCAGACGAGACGAAAACCTTTTGCCTCCCCATCTTGTTCTATTGATCTTGGGTATGGCTACCAGTTTGTTCCATGAAGATCTTAAATCACTCTATTGTGTGTACTATTTCAAAATATTTTGTAAGTACTGAGGTCCTTTACTGTGTAGAGCCCGATGCGTAATGCACAGGGCCTTAACTTTAACTCTGTCAGAGATGGGCAGCCAATGTAAATCCCAGATTTTGTTAGTTATGGGGCTGAACTTGGGAACTTTAAGGAGCAGACAAGCAGCTGCGTTTCGTAGGGATTGCAGCTTAGCTTGTGACCGCTTGTTCATGTCCAAGAACCAAGAAATAAAATGATCAATCCTTGATTGTATGAGGGCAACCACCACACTTTTTGCATCTCAAAAGGGATGAATGGAAAAATATTTTTCAAAACGTAATCCGATACAAACAAGATGAAGTAATGGAATTGACCTGATCTGAAAAAACAGTTGATCATCAAATGTCTAGCTTTGATAACTGGGCGGGAAGAGACCAAGATTTTTCAGCCACCAAGAAATACTCTAACTCTGGGCTGTTTTATCTGAGTTCAACTTCAGACAGCTGTCCCTCGTCCAGATTGAGACATGTCTTAGGCAGCTATTGAAGTTATTAGCCAACCTCCATAGATGATGTAGCTATCTGAGTGTCATCTGCATAAGAAATGACAGAGAAGCCATAAGATTGAATAATCTTCATGAGTGGGGTGACATAGACGTTAAAAAGTGTCAGCGACAAGGAATATCCTTGAGGGACCCCTCATAGGATAAAGACTTAGACTTAAAGTCCTCAATCTCACACTTTTCTTTTTTTTCCCCAGTTGGATAAGAAGGAATTAAGGATTGCAAGCGCTGTGCCACCAGTCCTGATAGTCATCAGCCGGTTGATCAAAAAATAGTGATTTACCATGTCCGATGCGGCTGGGATATCTAAATGGGCAAGCGCCACCTTGCCGCCCTTATTTGCCACCTGATGGATTTCCTCATATGCATAAAGTAGTGCTGACTCAGTACAATGTTTAGGTCGAAAACCACGCTGGGATGGGTCAAGGACATCGTGCAAATCCAGTTATGTCATAAGGGCCTCATTTAGGGCTTTTTCCAGTATTTTAGCCGGGAGGGTAACCTAGAAATAAACGGATTAATTTTTCAGTCATACAGTCTAATGAGGATTTTTTAATACGGGGAGAATTTATGCTTTTTTCCAGGCTGTAGGGAACTAACCGGCAATCAATAGATTGTTTTGAAGTTTTGTTAGATGTACTGTGATGTTTGAAACAGTATGTACCACATACGGCAGGCAAGGGTCTGCAGGGGAACCGGATTTAGTTGTTTCCAATAATTTGATAATGTTATCCTCCGTTAAGATCGGGAAATTCTACAGACACCCTCTCCTATATCTGCGATATAACACTTATTAATACAGGGAGTGCAGAATTATTAGGCAAATGAGTATTTTGACCACATCATCCTCTTTATGCATGTTGTCTTACTCCAAGCTGTATAGGCTCGAAAGCCTACTATCAATTAAGCATATTAGGTGATGTGCATCTCTGTAATGAGAAGGGGTGTGGTCTAATGACATCAACACCCTATATCAGGTGTGCATAATTATTAGGCAACTTCCTTTCCTTTGGCAAAATGGGTCAAAAGAAGGACTTGACAGGCTCAGAAAAGTAAAAAATAGTGAGATATCTTGCAGAGGGATGCATCACTCTTAAAATTGCAAAACTTCTGAAGCGTGATCATCGAACAATCAAGCGTTTCATTCAAAATAGTCAACAGGGTCGCAAGAAGCGTGTGGAAAAACCAAGGCGCAAAATAACTGCCCATGAACTGAGAAAAGTCAAGCGTGCAGCTGCCACGATGCCACTTGCCACCAGTTTGGCCATATTTCAGAGCTGCAACATCACTGGAGTGCCCAAAAGCACAAGGTGTGCAATACTCAGAGACATGGCCAAGGTAAGAAAGGCTGAAAGACGACCACCACTGAACAAGACACACAAGCTGAAACGTCAAGACTGGGCCAAGAAATATCTCAAGACTGATTTTTCTAAGGTTTTATGGACTGATGAAATGAGAGTGAGTCTTGATGGGCCAGATGGATGGGCCCGTGGCTGGATTGGTAAAGGGCAGAGAGCTCCAGTCCGACTCAGACGCCAGCAAGGTGGAGGTGGAGTACTGGTTTGGGCTGGTATCATCAAAGATGAGCTTGTGGGGCCTTTTCGGGTTGAGGATGGAGTCAAGCTCAACTCCCAGTCCTACTGCCAGTTCCTGGAAGACACCTTCTTCAAGCAGTGGTACAGGAAAAAGTCTGCATCCTTCAAGAAAAACATGATTTTCATGCAGGACAATGCTCCATCACACGCGTCCAAGTACTCCACAGCGTGGCTGGCAAGAAAGGGTATAAAAGAAGGAAATCTAATGACATGGCCTCCTTGTTCACCTGATCTGAACCCCATTGAGAACCTGTGGTCCATCATCAAATGTGAGATTTACAAGGAGGGAAAACAGTACACCTCTCTGAACAGTGTCTGGGAGGCTGTGGTTGCTGCTGCACGCAATGTTGATGGTGAACAGATCAAAACACTGACAGAATCCATGGATGGCAGGCTTTTGAGTGTCCTTGCAAAGAAAGGTGGCTATATTGGTCACTGATTTGTTTTTTTCTTTTGTTTTTGAATGTCAGAAATGTATATTTGTGAATGTTGAGATGTTATATTGGTTTCACTGGTAATAATAAATAATTGAAATGGGTATATATTTGTTTTTTGTTAAGTTGCCTAATAATTATGCACACCTGATATAGGGTGTTGATGTCATTAGACCACACCCCTTCTCATTACAGAGATGCACATCACCTAATATGCTTAATTGGTAGTAGGCTTTCGAGCCTATACAGCTTGGAGTAAGACAACATGCATAAACAGGATGATGTGGTCAAAATACTCATTTGCCTAATAATTCTGCACTCCCTGTATAAGACTCATCAGACCTTGGACAAGTAGAGACACTGGGACTAGATACGGGTAATCCAGCCGAAAATGACTCTAAAGCACTGACCGTTTTGGCTAGAAAAAAAAAAAAAAACTCTATTTCATCATTTCATCACAAAAAGCTTGCTCGGGGGTAAAAACTTTTGTTTTGGTCCGCACTAGAAAGATAAGTAATAGTTTTAAATAATTCTGCTGTGAATTTTTCTGCACAATTTATCTTCTCAGCATAGTATTTTGTCTCTTCCTTTGATTGCAGCGTTATGCTCATGGCAGACCGCTTTGTAAGACAGTCCGGCTTCACATTCATTCTCTTTCCGTCCTTTATGCTCCAAAGCACAGTTGTTTCAGTTTCACAAACTTCCTGGAATACCAAGGAGTGGTGGGGCGTTTCCAGTAACTTTACTTATTTTTTGTATTTCTTTTTTTCCCACTGGGTGGATGCCGCATCAATCCAGCTGTAAGAATTCTCTGCTGCGGTATCTCCTGCACTATCTATTAGAGGAGTATCTTTCAATAAGACGCCTTCTAGCTTACATGTATCTGTTTTGCGCCAGAGATCTTGTTTTCAGTGACCTGCTTAGCTTAATACAACTTGCAACTGTTTAAAAAAGACTGCCTAATGATCCGTCCATACCAAAGGCAGTACCTTCCGAAATGTAAGATCGGGCTCACTGGCAAAAAATACCTTCTAGAATGACACCAAAGCATAAGCATGAAAGCATTCCTAAAAATGCCAGTGAATGACCTTTCTGGGAGGAAATTGTAACAGACTAACTTAACCCTGTCTGTGGTCCTTTATTCCTTGCCCTTTCGAGAGTCGCCAGCAACCCAGAGCTTGATTTTCTGACGCCTCCTAGGGTCTGGTCGCCAGCAGGATTCCAGTGCCGTAATCCCTGATCACCAAAGCTCTTGTGAGCTTGCACCAGTTCAGAGCACTAAAATCAAACACTTAGGATACTGTGCAAGAGTCTCGAGCATTTTAACTTGAGAGCCATACCAATGTTTATCACAAGGGTCATTATACACCCGCTGCTTTCAAGGAGGTATTGGAAGATCTTAAACATGATCTCCAGTCCCTGGTAACCTGGCATCCTTCAAACCAGTGTCTGGTCCAGTCCACCATACACTAGAAAGCTTCCTGAAACAGTGGTCCCCTCGCAAGTCTGTGCGCACCCTCATTTTAATGCCCCTAATGGTGCAGTCAAAGTACCGTCCTCCAAGAGGTGCAGACATTGCACTTAAGAGCCTAAGGGCTGAGCTGTGTTTTGTCCATGGCAAAAAGTTTGATCGGGTTGTACTTTGATAGTTCTTTGGCACGATGACACACTTAGAAAATCCTCACCCGTGAAAGTATTGTTTGTTTGGCTGACAAATTATACTTTTTGCCGGATCGCAGTGAGCACAGGTTGTAAGGCTGTGATTGCCTCCTGACGTCTGTGTGCGGCATATGCTGGCGAAAGTTACTTGGGGCAGTGTCTGCTATGACTTAAAACAGGTTTGGCTGGATGCATTGTGGTAGGGGCACTTGCCTCTCATGCTGGGCACAAGAACATTTGGCATGTAGAGCTGACCACCTTGACAGCTCTTTTCACCTATAACCGAATGACATTATCCAAGTCTGTCTGGCTCCCATCATGTTGTGGAGTTGACCAGCATGGCAAGATGACCTCTATGTTTATCCTGCTGACTTTCACTGCAAGTTGCCGATTGTTTCTAGGTACAGGACGTCCTTATCTGGCACAACTGTATCAAGACTTTTGTGTCGGTGCCAGTAATATAGCCAAACTGCGAATAGAGTGTTATTTCTAGTTTTGCAGCGCTTTCCTGCCAATCTGAAAATGGTGAGCGTCTAGTGGGAAAGAGGGTGGATGCCTGGGGCTGAGAGAGATTCAAAGGGTGGCAGGTGGGGTTGGAAGTATTTGAAGGGTGGGGGGCGGCGGCGGCGGTGGTGGCAAGAGGTGGGAGTGAAAACCATGGGAGGCCACAGCCTAGGACTCTTGGGGCACAAGACTAATTGTTTTTAGAGGGGGGTCGGTGGTGAAGGAATTAATGGAGTGAATGGTTTGCGAGGGGTAAAGTGTTTCTAAAGGGGTAGGTGATTGAAGGATTTCAGACTACTGAGTACGAGGGGGTGGCGTAGATGCCTCCCTGAGGTGGGTACTCGGGTCGTAGTGCCCTTATCTGTCGCTCGAGTTACTGATTGAAAGGCCTGAGCTGGTATGCCAGGTGGCAGCTGTTACTGCACACGTCAGACAGCACAACTTGTGCAAGTCCATAGCGCCTCCCCTCCTGGAGAGGGCGGGGTGGCATTCTACTCGTGTCCACACCATGTTCATGTCTGTCCCTGGAAAACCTGCTCAGGGAAAGGTGGAGACTTGCGGGGTGGGAGCCGGGGCCCCCAAGTGGTTAAGGGGGGGGGGGGGGGGGGGGGCTGTGCGGGCACCACGACTCGACCTGGGCCTGCAGCAGGGTTGCGTAATGTTGAAGTACAACCGGCTCTGGCCCCAGCAGGCCCCACCCGCACAATGTTAGTCTGCACCCTTCCTGGGGCATATCAATGGATTCAGGGTCTGCTCTCGTCTGGGGAAGGAGTACAGTGGGCATAACGAGCCCCCCGCACTCACCCGGAGGAGGCAGTACAGCTTGCTTGCAAGCTATCCACGTCTGCTTATGTCGTTCGGGGCCACACCAGCAGGAGGCAGTGAGTGAGTGGCGTTCAAATGGGTGCAGTTTATCCCTTAACCCTTTCAGCACCCGCTGCTTCTCCACGCCCCCCTATTCTACCCTTTACTAAATTGCACTCCGTATCGCGGTTCCCCTTCGCTCTCTATTTAGAGTGGAGTGCTTCCCTGCGCTTTTCTCCACCTCCGGGCTCTGATTAAAAACCTGCTGACGTCTGTTTGGGTTTCCAGGTCACGTCGTCTCCTAGGTCAGGTTGCTTCTCTGGAGTTAAGCTAGTTTTGGCAATCTGTGTGCGACAGATGATTATCACTTGGGAAGTAGCCCGGAGACTTTTTTTTTTTTTTTTTAAATCTGGAGTTGAACTGTAGAAAGTATAAAAACAAATCGGAACACCCTTAAAAGGGACCTCTCCAAGTCCCTATTTTTAGTACTGCATTTTCCTGGCACTTATTTCTGCTGTTGGTAGTTTTGTGAACTCCTATTTCAGGTGTCATTGGTTGATGCAAAGACGTTTTAATAGCTGTTCAAGCGTGTGTAGAATAGAATCAGTAGGCAGACTTTTACCTCTGGCCGGGATGCTGTCGTTTCGCCCATTATCTTTTTGGACCTATTGGCCACATCTAGCTATTAAACCAGCATCACTTCTGGGGAGAGCGGAGCCAGAACCTCTCCATGGCCTGGCGTGGCCAAAACACGAACTAACCTATTGAAAGAACTTTGCAAGACGAATGGTGCACATGTGGACAATTACAATGGATGTAAATCATTACAATTCAGACTGGTTCGCTTTTTAACAGTTGTGTTTTGAATTTATCACATTAGATTTTATTACTCTGACGTTTATTAAGACGAATAACATCTAAACCTAATCTTGGTGTATGGAAAACGCCTCCCTGGAACAGCAACAGACTAGTCAGCATGTGATGTGCACTATAAATGAGTGCCTAAATGGAGCAACAATACAGCCTAGAAGACTACATGTGATTGAGTGTATTCTGTAACGTGCGCACTGAACGCAGTCCCTTCTTGGTACTCCTAGAGTATGCAGGGATGTAAGAGGTCAAGTGATTGGTCTGAGATCCCCCGATTCGTTTTAAATGGGCACTCAGGTTTAGAGTCTGAATTTCATACAGTGTACAGTCTCGAGAGCGGAAATAAGCACAAGTCAATTTTTGGAACATGAATGTTGGTCAGTTTAAAAGATGCCTTAAAACTGCATATATTTAGGTCCCTGTACTACCAAGTTAAGTGCAAGGAGATGTTCTATAAGCAAAAAAGTTGTTGAGCACCACAGTGAATGAAATAAAATACTTTTAAAAGGAGGCCGCAGACACCATGTAGAGATGACTTTCGCTGGCCTCGGTGTCTTCGATTATATATTTACACTAGGTAGGGGAAAGATGGGTAATGGTCTGGATACCTGCAGTCCACTAAAATCCAGGACTGAGCCAGTGCCAAACCGTGGGCTAGAGTGTCCATTGGCTTGCCCACATAGTGTGAAAACCCTGGGTCATGTGATGTAGAACGTTCATCTTAAAAATGCCCCCAAATCCAGCAATCGGGGATTCAAAGTCACTTGGATTTAGTTTTAGAATACATGCAGTGATGGAACTGAAGAGAGAACCTGCCCAGATACTGTTCTCTACAACAGCTAGTTGTAAATGAGTGCCTTTTAACCTTCCGGTGACTGGTACACATGTTCTAGCCATGTTACAGGCTATGAGACTCTGATGTATAAAGTTGTCAGTTACATTCAAAACTTTACACGCAAAGAAGTCCGGTTTGTATTTACTAATATCATGTTGTGATATCCCAGCACACACTAGAGAATATATTAATCTTAATGTGGAAAGGATTAATGCATATAAACAAAACGGCTGCTGTTTAAAGCAGCCATTCTATATGTATGGAGAGCATACTATGGAGCTCCATTGCACCTGCAAGGAGGGGGCCTGGCAACTAACTTCTAACCTTTGCTTCTCCATGTGAGCACATTGTTTCTTTTTGGGCAAATGAACCAATCTTTCTGTGCCTCTGCCCCCCATGTCCCAGAATGGGAGAGCTAGCATGTCTAATCCCCAGCATCAAATGGTGTATAAACCCGATACTGCAGCAGGTCCTTCCACTTCTTTGACGGGTGAACTTACCCGTCTCTAATACTGCTTCTGCCCTTAGTAATTGACTATGGTTTTTGTGGCTATTTCTTTTCTTTCCTGCTGTCCTACCAATTAAAAAAAAAAAAAATCTCACATCTTGCCATGCTGGAGATATTTAGGTCTAGCTTTACTATGCTGCGTTTTTTTTTTTTTTTTAAATACTGTTTGGTACCAGTTCTTTAATATATACATAGTATGCTTTGTCGGGGTCTAGTTTTCTCACCCCACGCTGTTTGGCTTATTACGCTTTTGGAATTGTTTCAGAATGAGAAGTACAGTGAAGCATCACACAATAAATGATATATGTTAGACGCATTTCATTCCGAAAGCAATTGTTTACTCTACAGCAGGTTTTTTAAACTGTTTGCTTCTTGACTCAACAAACATTGGCATAGCCAATCCGTCAGGCTTGAATTTTAAGTGTGGAAGTGTTCAGCAGTTAGATGACCAGAGCCTGCAATGGTCTTAAGGGCGACCGACTGCCTGCAGACTTCTCTGCATCACCACATACATCTGCAAGACGTAGTGCTTTCTTGAGCACATCGAAAGCCAAATAGGTGTGTTCATGAAATGAGTGACATGAGCCAGTATGTTAAGGGTCTTCGGGCATGGCCCAAACTATAACTCATCTCTGGCACTTTTGTGTGCTAAATTCTATTCAGCACCCCTGCCTCTTAAGGAGGGATAGGAATGGAGTTTGTCCTTTTTCAAGGATCTTGCACATGCACTGTTCTGTACAATGGTTTTTAAGTCCGCTGCAGTAACGTATGACTGAGTTTTGGAATGTTTGACACTTTAATTTCTCCTCATAGGCTAACATTGGTCAGATGGACACTGCGAAGGAGCAATTGGCCATGATAACTGGCAACATGGCACTGATACAGGTGAGAGGCCAGAGGATTCTGGGTTGAGGGGGATCATTATGTGCATAACAAAGGTGCCCTGCTCGCCATGTATCGAGTTATGTTTGCTACATTTCCCTGTATTCTGTAGTGCTTATCTGTAATTTGGAGGCATATGTAAGTTAGAGTATTCAGTGTGCGCATTGAGCTATCTAATGGACTATAACTGTTGTGCTCCAATCTGGATAGAAGTCGCAGGTACCCCCATTTTAAAGTGAGAGCTTTAGCTAATTGCTCACAGACAATTCCTGCCATTTTGAGAATGATAGATGCTTTTTTGGGGGGGCATAGAGGGGATTGAATTATGTGATGCACGTGTTCTTTTTCATGTTTAAGCCTTGTGTATTGCACATTCTCTATCTGGAGCTCACCATCTGTGCTCTTGCCCTTGGACATAGGTGGATTGTAGTTTGTGTGATCTGATTGACTAGCCGTTGTCCAACCTCCGCCTCATGCTGATTGTGTTCTCATGCCCTTCTGTTACTGTTTCAGGTCCAGGCGACTGTGGTGGGGTTCCTGGCGTCCCTTGCTGCAGTGATATTTGGATGGATCCCTGACGGCAACTTCGATGTTGGCCATGCAGTTCTACTGTGTGCCAGCAGTGTAGCCACTGCCTTCATCGCATCCCTTATCCTGGGTAAGTTTAGTGGTCTTCTGCATTTTAGAGCGAACTTGAAGGTTGTAGAATTGGATGGGAGACTTGTAAAGTGATAGATGTGAATCTATGCGCATTTGGGCAGAGCGCATCAACATCCATCTCCATTACCATGTTGCAAATGGCAGAGCTGCATCCAATGTACTGTGCATTGCATCATCACTTGTCTCATTCCTTGCCCTCTCCCCTTTACTTGAGAAACAGTTAGGAACTTGGTTGCTCCATCCACCCCAAATGACCTAATTGCTATTGCAGAAGCTAATTGTTCTGATTGAGTGGGATGGGGTCGGGGAGTCATCTGATTAGATAAAGTAAGATTAAAAAAAAAAAAACCTGTGTGTGTTTTGTACGTGTACAACTGTAGGTAAGTCAAATATTTTAAAGGGATATCTTCGATATCAAGTTTGTCTTCTTTGTCTGATACACTATATTTTGAGATTAGATATAAGGAAGCAAAATTGTAGAATTGTTTGTGTTTTTTTTTTTTTTTTTTTTTTTTTTTTTTTTAGGTCTTGGGAGGATAAAGAGAGGGAAGGAGGTAGTTCTAGAATGTGATATTGTACCAGATTCCCTGTCCAGACTCTCATACTGCTGGAGTTCTCTGAAAATCTGCTTCATTTGTTAGAGGGGAGCAACAGACCCAACATTGAAAACTACTGAGTTGGGAGCATTTGTACCCTTGTTCTACATGGGAGAACCCACAATAAGAACTCTATTCCATTTGCCCGGTGTCTTGTAAGCCTTTTGATGAAAAATCACTACAGATAAAGTATTCATCTTGGGTTACTGTTTCAAGTTCCGTATTTGACCAATATGTGGCCCCTCGTGCTAAGGTATGTTTATTCTCCCTGAAGAGTTGAGACCCTCCCATGTCCAGTCTTTTAATTATCATTGTTTCCAACTTTTGTTGAGCGATTTCTTTTGCTACTTTCGTTTCTTTCACTCCTTTACATCGGTGTGGACCTTTTCGGAGCTCTGTTTCTTTGTGATTGTTTTGAACACATTTGCCTGTACCACTTTAGCCTTGCTCATTATTGTGTAGTCTGCTCTTTTCCCTTGTGTCCATCTTACTGTGTCATCCCTTAGAGCAAAGGCACTACAATTGATGGATGTCGCCAACATTTGTTCTGAGGTCCTGGCAGCTTCTCCAATAATAGTTTTCCTAAAACCTTGGCAAAGAAAAGTCTTGAAAAAGCCAAATGATTAGCACCCAAACCTATTGGCTTTGCTCGTGCTTGTTTTCAGTGTCTTAACATTGCATATCTCAACCAGTAGTGATGGGTGCCTCCCACACTGTTCTTACCTTGACGGTTGTCCTCCTTGAAACCCCTTTCCTGTCTGTGTTGATTTGGGTGTTTTGAAATGATGGCTTGCACAATAGGTAAAGATGAAAGATTATTGGGTGCGTGTCTACAGATGTTCTTGTTGGTGATTTGGAGGTCAAATGAAAACTTGGCGTTTTCTACATACACATTTTACGGAGTTATAAAAACCTTGGCGTTTTTATTTTTATTTTTTAACTTTCACAGAAAGCTACATAAATACTACAGTATTAACATAACACATTTTCACCCACTATAATTTAGCTAGCATGTATCTAGCGCAAAGCTTAAAAAAAAATAAAAATAAAAATCGCCTCGGCGGGGAATAGCATCTGGATGAACAGTTTGGTCAGTCTCGGTAGAGTGTTCCTCCTCGACGTCTGAGCTTTCAGCTGTGGAGCAATTTAAACATAGACCCCCAAACCAGGCAGTAAATTAAGATTATTTTGGTACGTTTACAGTCAAAAACTATTGCCTGTTAAGCAATACGAGCAAGAAACGTCAATCAAATACGTGCACAGTTTTACTTCTCAGACCCTTAACATGAGAAAAAGGAAAGCAATGCAGAAATGTTTCCTTGGCAAGAATTTAGAGGGCCGTCTTAAAGGTGTTATGATAATTTAGGAGTTTAAGAAATACACGTTACTGTTTCCTCAAGGTGAAATGGGAAATTGTACCCTGTACAAGAGACTGCAACAAGTGTTTAGGCAGCACCAAAATAATGGAGTATGCTGCTTGCCATGCTGGGAGCAATAAACATGTTTATTTTGTCTGTCTGTTGGGGCTGAAAAGCCCCCGGTATGTTGATGCATGTGCACCCTTGCCCTGAATGCGTAGCTGCTTTGGAAATGGGGACCCCTGGTCACGGGCGGGCATGGATCATGTGTGTATGCCGTGGCCTAGGCCCGTCTCATGGTAATGTGGCCTTGTTAGGCTTGGAGGGGCACGCTATGCCCTACCCTCAGAGTGGTTAGAGAGCTACTGCTCTTACCGCGAGTTGTGACATGTGCACAGTGGTGCCCGGATACCCGTTTTGTTTCATACTGATCAGCAGTGTGAACAGGCCTTTCTACCAGTGTCACTCGAGTGGTGCGTACTGGCCCACTCATGTAGAGTTCCATAGCTGTGTGCATAACTCACTTGAGGCCACATCTGAGTATCGCCTCCCTATAAAATTGGGCATTAACAGCCTCCCTGTAAAGAGCCTGCAATACTCCGAGTAATGTCCTAGATTGCAATAGCACACCGACTGAAATAGACTCTGGATATTATTTAGTGTTGCCTCTGTGCTTCGTGTGTTTATTTAAAAAAAAAAAAAAAAAAAAAAAAAAAATATATACAGGTATTTGACCAGACAATCGCCTCTTTCCAGATACTGTATGTATTTTAAGTCTTAAGCCTGTGTAGGACTCCTATCTACCTCCCCTTGAAGAGCATTGGGCTGCTCTCTATCACTCGGCGTGGATTGCCGAATAACGTCGTACTTGGCCCAGTTACTCAGCACCTAAAGTAGGCCAGTCTCTGGACATTCAGAATAAAAGGCCTTAACCCCCAAGATTGAGCCAAGTTACTCCTGCTTGCCCCGTGGCCCTGCAAAAGGGGTTTTGACAGCTTTCAAATGAAAGCTTTACGTCCTGTGTTCAGTTTGCCCACTTACCCTAATTGGGTCCCTATAATCACAGTAGTTCAGAGAGACCAGTGTAACATGTAAACTGCTTTTTGATCATCAAATTGCGGGCTCAGATTTTGTATGGGTTGTGTTTGAATGAAGGGATGAAAAACTGGAATAAAACAAAAACTGCGAGCAGGAGGGACCTTTGCCTACATGTTCCAGGTACTCCAAGAGTAAGTGCTTTATGTTGCTTGCATTGGACAGTGCAGCAGAATGGATGAGGAAAATGCGGACCCAGAAAGTTTTCAATGTTGATTGTATTGATAACTATGACTTTATTAATTTGGTGTTGATGTGCAATAAATTGGACCTATAAATACACCTGTGGGAGAACAATGTAAACTTGGCCATCACCTAGTGAAGCTGAACCTGTCTTGGTTGGATGGAAAATAAAGTTGAAAAAGAAAAATATGTTCTTATGAAATAAAATGGTAAAGACACGAGTCATGGAAGTAATTACAATTCTCCTTTGAAAGTTTTTGTTTGGTAACTTTGTTTAGATCTTGCTTGACTGTGCAGCTATTTGAAGGACCTTATGTGATCAACCTAAGATAGCTTTCAGAAGCACTGCAGAGGGGCGTTTGGGTCTGCTCACATGGAGGTGGACAGGAGTATGTTTTCAATAAGCAGATGCTAATTTTCTCCAGTGAAGGTGCTTCCCTTCTATGCAGCTGCGACTACTTTATCGCACTGCCTGAGCCAGCAGCAGTACGGCTAGATTCTATAGATGTCTGTTTTTATGAAATGTTATGACAAAGCCAGTAGGCCAGACTTGCATACGAAGTATTTTGTTTTAACTGTTATTTTCTATATATTTGTAATGTTATGGTACATCTGATGGTTTCTTTGTGCAAACGCTTATGGCCAGCACAGCCGATCTGAGTTGGGTACGGTGACAAACCATTGATTAAAGGCCGTAGGCCTGATTAATATGAAAAGTTACAACAAAGGCACTAGGCCTGACATTTTTATTTTGAAAACCATGGGCCTTAATATACATTGTGCCCTGGCGGCGCAACAGGCATGTGCGCACACTTTGTGTGCCCCTGGGGCACATTGGCATTATAGAAGGGGCTGTAGATGCTTGGGCGTCCCCTTCTGCAATACGGATAGCGCTGTTGCACATGTAGCGCCTGCGCTGTCATGAGAGGTAAAAATGCTTTTAGGAGGCGCACTGAAAGTGAGCCACACAAAGGCGGCACACTTGCAGTGCACCTCCTAAAGGAAGTCTCCCCTACCACCATGGGAGGTAGGTGTGGGGGGCGGGGGGGCAGAGAGAGGCTGGGGGTTAGAAAAGGTGTCTTGTATAGCCTATAAAGCAGCAGCTCCGTTTTTTTTTTTTTTCACTTGAGTCCACGGCTACCCGAGGGCAGTGCATCCTGCTTAATAGGGCGCACGTTCCCTCTTTGTGACTGGCACATCTTTTGAAAGGTGCACCATGGCGCAAACTGAGAATGCGCTTAATATAGCCCCATATGTTAGTCAGTAGGCATTTAAGGGTGGATTGTTTTATTACCCTGTATTAAAGCCTTCAAATAGGTATTTTGTTACATGGGATCCCACAGATTGTTTACACAGACCAGGGTTTTGGTGTGGAGATTTTGATATAAATCTGCTTTTGCACATATTTATAATTTTTATAACTGTATGCAATATGCATCATTGTTGCCTAATTATAAACCCTTCAGTATGCCTCTTCTAGTATGAAGCTAATGGTAACTTCTCAGTGATTCCATGAAGCCTATAGCTTTTATGTCTTGTTTTTTATGTGATCTGTTTTGTCAAAGCAAGTATGCCTGACTTACGAAAAACATCTGTAAAGAGCAGATAGTTAGTGCACTGTGCTAAAGCCAATAGGCAGGTATTTTGTCACAGAATCTTGCATTTACTGCAGTAGGCAAGGGTTTTGGTGTTGGTGACCCACCCAAACAAACTATGGGGATAGAAACTTTGCAAGAAGGATTTTTCCCCCCCCCCACCATGCACTACGTAGGAGGTGACATATTACATCACTCATGACCTGTTCTATGACATCATTTATGACCTTTCAAATGACATTACTGATGACAGCATCCAAACTTCTTTTGTGCACATTGCTCTTTAAGCGGGTATACCATTAGAGCTATGAAAGTAAAATCAAAATAGCTCAGAATAATATGAAGCATTTTCCTGCTATAATACATACAACCCCTCCCCCCCTCCCCCCATCTCCCCCATAGGTAAAGCAAGTTTGTGTTCTTTGCAACATTTACCCCATACCATACACTTCATGGGTAGCAGAGTTCATGTTGACTATGAACCACAGATGAAAGGGCAACCCCCCCCAACCTAAGCCCTGTTACATAACTAATGCCCTACTACGGGCACTCTTTAACTGTATCAAACCCTTGACATCCACATACTTTCTCAATGTAGGTTCAGTGACTGTGTAGAAAAGTGGTCCTGTTAGGTGTTTACTCTGGGGAGAGTTTACTCTGTACTAGCAGACAGTGAAACTTTCATGAGGTATACACGCAAGTATTGAAACAATATCTACTAAGCATGGTGTACAATGTATGCAAAAACAGTCTCCCTCAAAAGACAAACTGCAAGATGTGTGGGCTGCCTTCAGACAGTCCTTGTCCTAAGGAGGAAATGACAGCACAACACAGAAAATGGAGAACACCAATATACCGCCAAGAACAAAAACTGGGCAGCTGAACTAGGTAGATAGGCGGATGAACTGGAATGATACTGAAGCTTGTAGAAAACAAATTGAGCTGCACAAACAGAAGTTCAGCTGTAAGATCCCAGCACGCCAGACTCAACTAAACGATAATTGCATACAAGAAAAAATGCAAGGTGTGCTGCCGTTCTCCCAATCTAAGCTTATGCCACTGTTAGTGGGGCTGATTCTAGACTTACTTCATTGGTTCATACGCCTGAATGGTACCTTGATATGTCATTGATGCATGATACAATATAAAGGAAAGAGAATGCTTACCCTTGCAAGAAACTTCTCTTCAGCGAATCCATTCAGAAGTGAACTGTTCTGTATGACTATCTGGCTATACTTTAGGCTCCTTCGCTGGTGTTTGTATGAGCCTACGTTTTTGCTCATCTACCATTTTCTCCTAGGCATGATCATGGTTGGGGTCATAATCGGATCCAGGAAGATTGGGATAAATCCAGATAATGTGGCCACACCCATTGCGGCCAGTCTTGGAGACCTAATCACCCTAGCCCTGTTATCTGGCATCAGCTGGGGACTCTACAAGGAACTGAGTGAGTTGATGTTCTGGCTTATCCGTAGAGTGCACATGATCTGGGCTGATCTGCCCACTATTGTCTGTTTATACAGTTTCTTAAAGTTGCAATCTAGTTCATCATATATATTTTTTTTTTTTTTTTTTTTTTTGCACTGAGTACTCCGTTTTCTTGGGATCTGTTTTTTTGGGATTTGCAGAATTAATGGCAGACTGATTTAATCCCCTAGTTCTATATATTATTTTAACTTGTCTGTTTCCCTCTTCAGATCACATACTAACTCTGGTTTTCCTTCTTCTCAGAGCTCAACATGTATGTCAACCCCTTGGTCTGTGCCTTCTTTGTAGCACTGCTGCCACTCTGGATTATCATTGCCAAGCGTAATCCGGCCACCCGTGAAGTGCTGTACTCCGGGTGGGAACCTGTGATCATCGCAATGGCAATCAGCAGGTGAGCGAGAATGTTGCAGGAGCTGCACGCTTTTTTTTTTTTTTTCTTTTTTCTCTTTCTTTCTCTTTCTTTTTGGCCACGATGATGTTTGCTAGGTGCTTGAAGTAAAATCTATTTCTAGTATGTCTGACATTTTAAAATCCTCCTCTTTTTTTTTTTTGCAGCATCGGTGGTCTCATCTTGGACAGAACTGTTTCCGATCCGAACTTTGCTGGAATGGCAGTTTTCACACCGGTTATAAATGGTAAGAAGGCTTTAGTTACCTGAGTGTGCACTGTCGGCTTGGAAGTTATTTCATACATGCACCTTCCTCCAACTATATAGTGAGTTATGGTGGAAGTGGCTGGAATGCCCAGTATTGCAATTCTGTACGCATGTGCTCAGGGAGCTGGCATAATTGCACTAAATTACTCTGTAACAGAGATGCCTCCAGTTCATCCCGAATGTCTATCTGCCAGTGTACATTTGAGGGTGAGCAGTGGATGGGTCGGGGTGTCTGTGCAGGAAGTTGATTTGTTATGAATGGCTTGTGATGTGACATCCAAACTGGTAGTAGTGTACCAGTGAAACTAGAAACTATAATTTACTCACTTAGGCCTTACCAAATTGATTTCTGAGAGGAAGCAATGGTGCCAGTAGGCCACCAAGCATTTCAAAGTCGCTTTGTGTGGGTTGACCTGCATTTGTGTAAGCAAACTGGCAGCTTTCCTTATGTCCCTTGTCTCACATAAGCATAGGGATGCCAAAAAAGTAGCATTTCCCATTTTTAAATTTCATCGGAATCTTTGCAGCGCCCTACCTGAAAACAAAATGCGGAATGGGATTGAAGCAAGCTTAACCTGAAAATTAAACCTACCCAAGGAAATGCCTTTGCGTGGTTTGGTGTAAACCCGTTAATAAGATTTCAATTAATTAGCATTACAAAAATCTGTCACAGGTTTTATAATCTTAAACGTAAGATCTATAGGCAGCAGAAAACGTGTTTAGATTTACCTGTAACTTTAGTGCAGTTTGATCACACCTACACAAGGTTTGATATTCGCTTTGCATTTTTAGTTCACCGTTAGTATGTTTAAATTTGTGCGGATCCATCCAGGCGGATCTTACTTTTACCGTCCTTTTAATGACTCCACATTATATTCATCTTCTGTTGGTGTGGTAGGTTTTGTGCATATTCAGCAAGGGGCGGAGAGGCATGAAAGTTTTCATGTGCCAGCAACTTTTGTGCTGTTGAATGAATCTGACATTTGGCACGCTGTTATTATGGTTAGTCCACTGTTGGCTTTTTTGGCTTCTTCAGATCCAACAAAGCATGACAAAGTTACAAGGGAGGGGGTAAACTGTCTTTGCTAATAAATTTAATGCAGGGTCACAGTGCTGTACTAAACTTGTCTTCCATTTTGTTATGTATAGATAGTATTGTTAGGTAGAATGCTATGGTGTATAAGAGAATGTAAAGAAACACTGGACTCGAGAGTGACAGTTGGTGGCATTATGAAGAGAAGATACGGCTGCTTGCGTACATACTTGCTCATTAAGCGGAATAAAGATAAATGTAATTAAACTGTGTGAAGTGCAGTTTAACATGTTTGATATTAGTTGCATGTAAATCCCTCAAGTGGGGAAAAGTACAGAAAAAAATGAAGGGGTTTTCCAAAATGTTCGTTTACTGTTAATTTTGCCTATATTTAATGGGTGCATGAAACTTTGAAGGTTGTTAGTAAGATTAGTATATTGTAGGGATTTCAGGTTTCAGTGAGATCCAGTATGTGGGTAGATCATGCCGATACTGGGTGGGTGGCTAGTGGTCTAAAAAGCTTGGATTGCCCTTTGCACCGTCTGGTAGACCAATTGTTTAACTTTCAAAGCTGCATGTGCATTTGGATGTTGGTTGCTGATAGCAAACACCTGTTGCACGTGATTGAAGGCCACATGCACCAGTTATGTGCCAAATGGGTTTCCACAGGATCTGGCCTGTGATTTGAGAGAGCCAATTTCAATCTTCTCATCAAAGTGACTTGCTGAGATTTCAGTCTGCCTCTACTTGGGTCTTGTAAAAACCTGAGATTCTCTTTTTTTTTTTTTTTTTGGTTTTGTTTTTTTAAATAATATTAACCTTGCACCACAGCTCTCAGAACAATGTTGGGAATTTTAACATCTTCATTTACTGTTTCAGACCACAATTGCCTGGATGCTCTAGTTTATTTGTGCAAAGTTTTATAGATTCACTTATCCTTCTATGTTACAGGTGTTGGTGGTAACTTGGTGGCGGTGCAGGCGAGCCGGATCTCCACATACCTGCACATGTTGGGGAAGCCAGGGGAAGGAGTGGTTGTAGTGCCACGCAAGTGCCCAACCCCTTGTGGCACCTTCTTCAGTTCTTGTAAGTGGGCTACATTGAACCTTAGTGGGAAAGGGTGAATGGATGATGGGCCAGGTGAAGACCATGTGGAGTGTGATGTGGGGTGAAATACGAGCTAGGCCTGTACTGGATTTAAGGAACTGGTGTATCTTGCAGATGAGTGAAGCAGCCTGGTTGTCAACTGCACTTGTTTGGTCACTAACCTTTGCTTTGCTTAATTCTATAGGTGTGAACTCTCGATCAGCACGTGTGCTCTTCCTCCTGGTGGTTCCGGGGCATCTCGTTTTCCTCTACACAATCAGCTCTATGCAGGCTGGTCACACCACCCTTACCCTCATCTTTGTTGTCTTCTACATGACGGCAGCTCTGCTCCAGGTAAGTTCTCGAAAGGACTGCAAATGATCTTCCACAAGTGGCTAAGCAGTATAATAGAACATTAGATGGGTACTTCTAACTGCAGATTCCTAACCTTTATAATGTATCCATGTGCCAGACTGGATTTAGATTTTTTTTTTTTTTTTTTTTTTCTAGCAGAGCCCTTCGCATGCCTGTTTTTTTACTTAAAACTACCCCATAGTGATTGAGGGAAGCCACATATAAAGTACCATCCTGGTGTGCAATGTCTGTCTTTCTTTCTACACTCTTCGATGAAGATCTTTTAGTTCTGCTCCCAACTTTGTTTTTCTGACAACTCCGAATTAATTTCAGACAAACAAATGGAAGGAAAAGGGAAGATGTGTCCAATTAAAACAAGCTGTGCGGTAACTGCAGAAAGCAGATGTCCCGCACAGCATGTCTGTGGTGCTAGGGCTGTGGTCATTACTCACTTGTGCAATAACTGTGCTCTCACGCATGTGAAGATGATCAGGGACCTGGAGATGAAGCTCTATATTGCCAACAATTACAGGTTGGGTTCAATACAGAGGTCTGACCCCTGTTCCCGTTTACCTGGTCATTCGCAGTCATAAGGTCTGTCCAAATTGAAGTCCTGCTGCTACTGTTTTCCAGTAAGCCAAAGTCAATGATGCACAAGAAAACCAAGCTGGACTCTGCCCATTCTTGCCTCACAAAATCTGGTGAAGTTGCAAGAGCGTCCCTCTAAGGGTTCTGCATCTGCCGACTCTAAGCCTGTTCTGCAATTGTTTCTAGTGAACCACAAATTTCCAACAGCAAACCAATCTTCTAGGAAGCCCTGTTGCATACTTTCTAGAGTCTCTGCTTCCTCTGCCTTGGCTTCAGGCTGCACCGGAGCCTCTGGGGCACCCAGTTGGACTTTTCCTGGTGCGGTTCTTGCTATTTCCAGTCCAGATGTCCATACTGGCCCCAAAGTTCATGCCAGTTCTTCCCTGCTGGTACTACTGGACCTTGTTCTGAGCAGTCTCTGACATCGACCTGCTCCAGGCCTAAGTCACTGTATGCAATAATTAAAATCTCTACCAGTGGTTATACAGCCATACCTTCCTTGATAGCAGTGCTGTCAAAAGGCATACCTAATGTCCCTTATTACACTGAAGAAGGGCTGTACTTAAACTTACAAAATGCCAAAGGGCTGGTACCTCACCAGAGACAGAGCTGAACTTCCCACCTGTCCCGTCCAGAAGCACCGAAAACTTGGGGGATATTCCAGAGGACCCGCTTACTGGCTGCACCTACTTCCCAAACTAGTGCAGCAGCATACTTTTTTCTTCTTTTTCTTTTTCTTTTTCTTTTCTTTTCTTTCAGGGCAGAGGGTGTGGTGTATACCAAAGTCACTCACACCAGCTATTCCAACACTTCCAGCCATCCACACCTGGTTCACACTCACCACAGAGGAAACAGTCAGCATCATGAACTGCACCCACTCCAGAGCCCCCACGGACCCCTGCCCACACCACATAAATATCGGAGCCAGCGCATTGATCGCCCCGAGCCCCTGAACACAATGAACTGCTCCATCAACACTGGCACCTTCCCTGAGGACTGGAAACATGCTGAAAATACTCCCTCTCCTGAAAAACTTCGGCTGATACATCCGAATGACATTTCCGGCCCATCTCACGGTTACCCTACCCTGCCAAAGTACTGGAGAAAGCAATCCACGCACATCTACCGAATTGAGGCTAACAACTCCCTGGTCAGCCCCCAGCCGGCTTTCACAGTAACCACATCACGGAGACCGCAATCCTGGCAGCCACCAACGCCGCTGATTACTCATAGACTTCAGCGCTCATACTCCTTGACCTCTCAGCAGCCTTTGACACAGTCTCCCACAGCACTCTATGCACCAAACTCCACGACATAGGAATCTGCGGAAAAGCCCTGGAATGGATCCACTCATTCCTCTCCGGGAGGACGCAGAGGGTCAGACTCCCGCCCTACACACCCAGACCCACAGGAGACCACTGCAGGCCCCTAACTGCCCCCCCCCCCCACCCCCTCCCCCCCCCCCCCAGGTCCTCACCGAGTCACACACAGTTCAATGTATAGATGGCCCCTCTCGCAGCCATCGTCGGAAGCCCCGGTATGAACATTGTGTCATATGCAAATGACACACAACTCATCATTTACCTCACTGAAGACCCGGACATGGCCAAAAGGAACTTCCACTCAAGAATTGAAGCCGTCGCCACCTGGATGAGAGAAAGTTGCCTCAACTCTGACAAGACTGAGCTCATCTTCAGAAACGCCACCTCAGCTTGGGACAACTCCTGGAGGCCCACATCCCTCAGCGCCCCCCTCCCCCACAACCTAGGCATCATCCAAGACTCATCAGTATCCATGACCCGCAAGGTAAACTCAGTCGCCTCCTTCTGCTGGCACACACACCGCAAACTTGGGAAGATCTTCAGATTGATCCCAGCAGACTGTTGAAGGACAGTCACCCACGCCTTAGTCACAAGCAAGCTCGTCTATGGCAATTCCCTTTACGCTGCCACCTCAACTAGAAACCTAACAAAAAACTATAACTCATCCAGAACTGTGCCGCCAGACTCATCCTGGAGCTCCCATCCTGAGAATACATCTCCCAACACCAAGGACCCTCCACTTTCTCCTGGTTGAGAATCAAATCACCTTCAAGCTACTCACCCACATGTACAAGGCCATACACCACACAGGACCAGCCTACCTGAACCGTGTCTCCTTCCGCACCCCTGCCAGATCCCTCCGCACCACCCATGGCCACCATCCCTCGCATTCGTAAAACCACCGCCGGAGGACGATCCTTCACCTACATCGCAGCAAAGAGCTGGAACAACCTCCCCCTGCATCTAAGACAAAGCCCATTGCTTACCATTTTCAGGAAGAACCTCAAGGCGTGGCTCTTCGGATGAGGCCTCTCCTCAGTGCCTTGAGAACCTCACGGGGGAGTAGCAGTGCTTAACAAAGACAAATTGATTCCTCACCTGCCACAGTGACTCCCAAGCTGCTTTGATTTGTTCTTAGGACATTATATTCCTTTTGGAAGGACACATTCCTAATACTCCCTCTGGCTAAGACCTTCTGTGTACTGGTCCCAAGAGATTTGATGGTGTCTCTGGACTTGTATGATGCATATTTTCATATATCCTTCCTGCAATTGCACAGATGTCAGCTGTAGTTCTCGGTGAAGCCAGAGGACTTCCAATTTGCAGTGCTGCCCTTCTACCTCACATTGGCAGTGTTTTCGAAGGTGATGGTGGTTGCAGCTAATCTTTGAAAGTCAGGGATTCCTGGTGGATCTTACAGGTAATCCTGTACCTTTTAGCTAGTGGCTGCTCAAGTCAGACCAGCTCCACATAATAGCCAAAGTCTAGTTTTCTTTAGGATTCTGTCAAGGAGCTAAAGTGTCACATGACAGTTGAAGGACTTTCCACCACTTCAATGAACCTCGGGCATTCAGGATATGGCCCTGATGTTTTAGGTTTAATCTTGGGTTTTTGTGTATGTCTTGGAGGCGTCTTGGTCTCCTGGCCAACGCATCCATTCTCATGTATTCCCTGCAGTGGAACCTATGAATTCAGCGGACCCACCAATGAGTATTGGCTTTCGGTCTGTCCATATCTTGCAAGAGAATGACCAGGACCTAATGTGGTGGTAGATAAGCTCCAGTCTGACCCATTACTACCCAGACTTCACTGCTATAACTGAGGTGTCCCTGCTGGGGTGGGTGGGCCACTTGCGGGAGGTGAAGATCACAGGCCTCAGCTCTCCAACTGAAAACCAGCTGCAAATAAACCTTTTTTTAGAGCATTGCATAATCCATCTGTCCTCTATAACCATGTGCTCCTACAAAACTCAGAGCAGACTGAGGTGTCTTGGATTCTGTACCAGGATGTTCTTTTCCTCTGAAGGTGTTTGGACCAGCGGACTATCTTTCTGATACCCAACCACCGAACTGGAGGTCCCTGAATGCCAGACATTGGCTGGCGAACAGTGATTGGTGTCTTCATTCCAAGATGTCACAGCACATTTTTCATCAGTGGGGTATGTTCTGGCAGCATCTGTTTGCCATTGTTGATCTTGCAGTGTCAAAGATTCTGCACAGTGTCTCCAGTGAGCTCATTAGGAGACTAATTCCATCTGTGATGGGACACACGTCTCCTTTAAGTGTCCTCATTGTTGTCTCTCCAGCTTCTAGTTTTGAGGGAAATTGGGTTGGGCCAGGTTGAAGTTGTCTTAGTAGCCCCGTACTGGGCCGGGAGTGTAAGCTAACCAGAGCAGCTGAGCTTTTAACCTCCGATCAGGCTTTCCCTTTAGGAGGATCTCCTATCTTGGGCAAAAGAGGAGGGTCCTGTGCCTGAATCTCCACAACCTACACCTCAATGTGGAGATTTAATGCCAACAGTTGAGTTATTTTGTCTTACTTTCTGAGGTGGTAGATGTGTTTTTGCCACAAAATACCGGTCAACAAAATCCATCTTCACCAGGAGCTGTAAAACGTTTGTGGGATCCGTTCTCTTTTTACCCTCTGCGGGCCAGCCTTTTTCGTGTAGTTCTTGTTTTCTTGCAGGCATAGCAAGGTTTTGTAGTGGGCACAACTAAGGGTTACTTGTTGACCCTTCCGGCCTTTTTATGCTTGCCTGATCCAACCCTCGCTAATTTACCTGTTGTAATGCCATCACATCTCTGTACTGTGAGTGAATAGCAGGTGCTCAGTGCAACTTCCCTACACCACTTTCTTTCCAGACCAATTAGTGCAAAGGAATTGGGCTGCTTTGACTCCAAAGAAGGTACTGTTTTTCCATGTCAGTCAATCAATTACTTTGCTGGCCTTTTTTTGCTCCGGCACCTCTCAAAAGAAGAGGAGAGGCTCCATCAGTATGACCCTACATTTTTTTGTTTCTATTTTGACTGTGAGACCATGAGACCATCATCTGGACGTTTTTGCTTTTTGTGGGGTTTACTAGGTCCAGTCGGGGCAAGGCAGTGCAAAAGAGAACCTTGTCCAGGTGGATAGTCCTCTGCATTCAAATCTGCTACTTGTTGACTAAGAAGAAACCCAAGGCCGCAAGGTGCTGGTTCTGGACACCTGCCAGGTTGAGATGTGGGTGTCTGTAGTAGTGTTTCCTGAACATGTGTATGTTGAGTCTGGTCCTGGAGAAGAGGCAGTTTTACCTGCTTGGGCACCACTGGAAAAGAAAAAAAACACTAGATCTAGTCGCACAGTTTTCCACTGCACCAATAGTCCATAAGGTAGCACTTGCCTAGTCACGCTATTCTTAAATCCCGTAACACTGCATACTCTCTGGCCTTACTACCTAAAACCTAATCCTAGCCCTTTCCAGGCCTCATGCCCTCACATCTAAGTTAGCAATTCCAAGCCTGTACCCTTCACCTCGATTTGTGGCTGTTAATACTTTGCTGGGTGATCTCATTGAGTCTGAAAGTAAGCATTGTGGCCCACCTTCTTAAACTGCCACTGTAGGTTTTTCTAGAAGTTAACTCCTTCAACCAACCCTCTTACCCAATCATATTCATGCAGTGTTCGTACTTTAGGATGACACTTGGTCTTTGTTGTGGGATTACTGGAATTCTATCTAGTAGAAGGGAGTCACCATGCAGAGGAGAGCATGTCGTAGAGCTTTCAGTTCAGTGGAGATAGTTCATGACAACTACCCAGGACCTTACCTGCCCCTTAAATGTAGCTCAGATAGCTCAATGGGCTAAAGACCTGCTACCTTGTTCTCCATCCTTCAGAGGCTACACAAAATCAGTTAGGATTGCAAGAATGAACACCCAGATCAAACAATTGATTACCATTAACTGCAGTAAAAACATCTAGTCTTTTTGAGTGAGACAACTGCGCTGTAGAGTCATCGCTGGGTTCCTCAACATACTAGTCAACCAAAACAGTTCAATACCATAGGAGGAGCTACATGTCAAAATCTGCCCATAACTAAAACGAAAAAAATACCATGGAAAACTAAGATCTATCCCTAGCGCCAGTCGGCGGCTGGGAAGAAGACTGTTGGGATAAGGCGGTTCGAGTAGTGGGAACGGTGATGGTGGAATAGATCTGACATATGCAGGAATGTTCAGAGTTCGGTTTAGTGAGCAGGAGGTAGGGGAGGCAGTCATCCCAAAATCAAAAGGGTAGTGTAGACCAACCTAAAAAAATCTATTGTGATAATGAGGTGTCTTTATTTTCTCATGGATCCACGTGGGGATGTGATCAAGCCCGTTGGTAAGCTATAGGACCAAAGGATTGGTTAGTGTTACTCCTTGACCAGATGTTATCATTGGGGAAACCACATCACCCAGCCCCCTTGTGCTAGGTAGATGCCTTCCTTTGCGAAGTGCCACTTTCACTGTAAGCAGTCTTTCAAACAAAAGGGGTATATAATGTACTGCCCAAAAACACTATCCATCCACGCATTTAATAAAAATATGTTGATGGTCAGAATTGTGCCCCTCGTGCTACTTAGTTTCTAAGGCACAAAGTATTTTTTTTCCTCTGTACTTGCAAGCAGTAAATCTATAAGTGGTTCTATAAGCATATTGTTTCCGTTCCCAGCAAGAAAAGGATATGGATATTTGCAACTTAATTCTTAGTGTTTTGTTTATTAGCTCCTCTAGCAAGAGTTAATAAAAAAATATATATATATAACGCACAATCTCTGGCTGCCGTAAACCATATGGACATAATATGCAGGCCATGTGTTAGGCCCTTAGATTTCCCTCCCAACCCTATATGATCTACACTTTAGTTGACATCCCTACGAACCAACATTCCAGATGTTGGTTATCCTATCCCAAAACGTGATTTTGTAATGGTGCTAGGTTTTGAAGGCTGCGAGTTCTGGTGGTTTTTAATAGTCATGCAGTGTAATCGTGGGCAAGTGCACTGTCCATTGTTTGTAACACTGTCTCTTTAATCGCAGGTGCTGACACTGCTCTATATTGCGGATTGGATGGTTCACTGGATGTGGGGCCGTGGCATGGACCCTGACAACTTTGCCATCCCGTACTTGACGGCGCTGGGTGACCTGCTTGGGACAGGGCTGCTTGCCTTGAGCTTCCACGTCCTCTGGCTCATTGGGGACCGAGACACAGATGTTGGGGACTAACCCCCCTCCCAACTTCTATTCTCACCACTTTGTTCACAAGTGGACTTATGGACGATTTGTGGCTTACAGTTCTCATTATTTTCCAATGGGGACTTTGCTTAGAGCTGCTACTGAAACTTTTGTACAGATGGTTTCTCCCCTCTGCCACCCCAAGAGGAAGCTCAAAATGGTATAAGGGAAAATCAGGAGAATGTCGGACAGGCAAAGTGTCTCTTAATGTACCCAAGCTGTGACCATCCACGTGTGCCTCTGCCTTTTTCTAAACATTGACTTGCCTGTCTGTTTGCCTGGTTTCTCTGTGCCAGCTGGTCTCTTAAAGCCACAGACTGTAAGGGGACAGAGGGGGTCACTAAGTGCAATTTCTGAATATAGTTCTTTCCAGCGCTGGACTTTGTGAAGTCTGTTCTCGCATTTGAAGAGTTTAAGGGCCGTGCACTGGTGGTGCTGCCCAGGTTTCTGCTTGTCTCACCTCATGATGCACTTTTGGGCCACCTCCCTGTCTCCTCAGTCACTAAAATGTGCAGTGCAAACCTCGACAACACCAAGATCTTCCAAGCAACTTTCTGGAATTTTCTTCTTTCTCTCTTTATTTGAATTTGAGGTGCTGTGTAATTTGGCTTAATTTACACGAATCCTAGCCAATTGCTGCGTCTTAATCTGTGTGCTGGTATTTATGGCCTAGTGTTGAATTGTTACCCAGCCTTTTGTTTCAGTAACATGAATTCTATGACTTCCTTTGCCTCAACATTAATTAAGAAGGGATCGGAGGCCGTGAACAACCAGCTGAGGTCTTGAAGCCAGAGGAACCAAGTAATGGGTAGTCCAGGGACAAAGGAAGAATGGGTGTGTTCTGTGACTACAGGAAAGGAAGTTCAGAGGATGGAATTTGTGGGCTAAGGGAAACCGCGGTTTAGATGTTCTACCCGATGGCTGAGGTTATGGGGAATGAGAAATCTAGGACTGGAGTGCTGTGGCAAAGACTTGAACATCACAAATCTGGAAATTGGAAGTAGGCATTGTGGATGTTCCAGTGCATGGGGCACCATGTGTTTAGGTCTCGAACAAGAGGACCTTGAGGTGTAGTAAAGGTCAAGGAGTCCCTATGTTGCTATCTGTTCGTGATGCATTGTCCCTGTTTGGCACAATTACTGTTTTAGGTGTTTATTTGCTAATTTACTTCTGTTACTGTCCTCCAAATTGCATGCTTGGCCATGTCGAGATGCCTTAAGCCAGAATGTGTGGCAATCACATCCACCTTATGTGTAGTATTTAGCCAAAATGAAGAATTATGACCGTGTTTAAGTTTATTTGTGGGGGCAGGAATGTGTGATCTTGCCCACTGTTTAAGAGTCCTTCTTCGAGAACAGCTCTTGTGAAGAAGGAACCAGCTATTTAACCAGATAACCAATACAATTGGACATCTGGGCACTGTGGGTCAGTGGATATTCTTAGGGTGAGTGTGGTGTCTGAAATTCAATGTTGCTTACAGAGTTTGTTCGTCCTGCCAAATGGTGGTAGGTGTGTCTAAACAGGTGATGCTCAGGCATGAATGATATTAGAAAGGTCATTTGGTGCATTATTTGATTTATTCCAGAGAACCATGGTCTGCAAGAGAAGTTCGTGCATGCAGGAAATAAGTGAGCATGTAGGCTTTTGGAAGGGCTTGGGCTTTCGAAGAGTGTACTCGCAGAACTCGGGGGATTAGAACCAAGTAGTAAAACATCTTAAAATATCCTGACCGATCAAAGGCGCGAGTTTTGCAGTTTAAAATGTTTCACTTTGTTACGGCCTTTCCTTTTTCTTCATCTTCAAGGTGATCAGGTGGTGGGTACAAGTATTTAACTGCACTAAATCAGTATAATTTCGAGGTGTATGTATTTTTTTTTAAATGGCAAAATAATGGAAATGGGTAACACTTAAAAAGTAGGCTGTGAAATATTCAGAAAGAGCCAAAGAGCAAATTAATTACATTTTCTGCACATCATGAGTCCTGTGATCATCCCCTATAATGTGTTTAATTTTTTTTAAGCTGATAAGTAGTGGTGTTCTTTCTGTATTAGTGCCTAGGTTTCGGCTTTCCAGCCGCATCTCCACATCCGGCCACTCGAGAGCAAGACGATCTTGAAAAGGACTGAACCAGCCCCATGGAAGGGTTGCACATTGACACCAAAGCCACGAAATACTCATGGGAACTTTATAAAAGTGAGGCATTCTGAAAAGGGCCCACTTGGGATGTGGATCTCCATGCTTCAAGAACCTCATGTCAGTGGGCTGGAGCAGGGCATTCCTCTCATATGGGTTTGTGGGATGGATTTGTTCCCCGGGGGGAGGGAGGAGGGCGTTAGATAATCTGTGATGTACAATTATGACCTTCTTTGTGATGCCTTTCACTAGTGGTTACTGTTTGGGCTTTGTGCCTGGCATCCCCTATGCCGGATAATGAAGGAGCCGAAGATGTGGATCGCACTACATGTACATGCTTTGTGTTATTTGTACACAGCAGTGTAATTTGCAATGTCTTTCAAAGTATTCTTCATCTTGGTCTTCTCAGCATTGATTTACTTTTACATTTATTCTTTTCATTTGCACAAAAAACTGTTACTACTTATTGCACCTTTTGTTACGGAGGTGCCGTTTTCTGGTTATGGACTCCTGGAGATTAACTAGAATTATTATTATTTTTTTTTTTTTTTGGTTAGATGCTCAGATTTGCCTCTTTTGTTCTAGCTGTTCAATCTTGGTGTCCTTAACCGTAGTGTGGAGACCTGATGCTTTAGCACATACTTGTATGCTGCAAAGGCACCCATAACACGGCTACTACGTGGACCTGCTTTAAAATGGGTGCAGAAGAGCTGGAATGTTTTACAAGACTGGGCCATATACATGTGGGCGCTCTACAATTGGCATGCACGTTCCTTAGTCATGAGCCTAGACCCTTGCATGGAATGGCTTGGAATGGCCTGAAGGTAAAGCCCATTTGGATCTGTTTTTGCCTGCGAGGCTTCTAGCCTTCTTTCTTTTTTCTTTTTTTTTTTTATTAAATCATTTGCAGGGAACATGAGATGCGATTGACCAGTGTGGGTGTTTCGGTACCCGCATGTTTTGTACTACCATGCACCTGAACTTAGTGAGATCGCTTTCTACTTTTGTGCGTTCGGCAAGGAAACTGAATTAACAAATGTCTTTAAGAGTAATTATTTATATGTGCAATTTACTGAAGTGACAAATGGTCTGCTAATAAATTATATTTGGTATAATAAAGATGTTTATTTAAAATGTTTGGATGTAAGTGTTTGGCTCAACTTCACTCAATGGCCTATTACTGTTAAAAAACAAAAAAAATCATCACACTCTAAATACATTTGAAGAGCCTTCAAAAAGTTTTTATTCATGAATGGATATCAACTTTGCATTTTATATAAAGGTAGAAATTCACAAGAAAACATGTAGGGTGGGTTAAAGCTGGATGATTGTATTGATATCGCCTCGGTATAATTAGTTACATATATTTTCCCATGTGCAGACAAGGCTGTAAAGCATTTGCCTCAATTTTTTAAGGGTTACCATAGCCCACCTACTACTGAGATTTAACTTCGTAATAGACGCTTTAATCACTTGATCTTTGCATAACAGATGTTTAACAATTTCTGGCCCCCTCATTCTGTACCCATTTGTTCTGCCTCTGGTTCCACCAAGTCAGTTCCCTGTAACGCATGTTTTGGAAATTTTGCTTTTTAGATCTTACAGGATATTAATCCTTTTGCCACCTTTACACAGACCATTCCTGTTCTGATGTTTGCCTTTATGGAGCTACTCAGAATTTCCTTGGTTTCCTTCCAAAACCCTGCCATATGGCTGTAGTTTTTCCAGCTGTGGACTGACTTAACACCCTTTTCCATAATTCCCTCAATTTGTGTTATTCTTTGAGCTGCTCATACTTTGCATTACTTCTGCTGTTGTAATTACGTGTTCGTAGAACTTGTGGCCATAATAGATAAACATGCTTTGTATACTCCTGCCACCTAGTGTTGGGCTCGGAATAAGCTGCTGTTTGAAGAAGCATTGGGGCAATGGATGTCCGGGACTCCTCAGTGGGCATAGGCAGCAACTCCACCTTAATTTGTTTTAAAAAAAATATATAATATATATATAATTTGTATTTATTTTTTAAAATTCACCATCTGGTTTTGAAGTGTTTTTCAACTGCCCGAGAAGGACACGTTCTTCGTTGCTTTTTCAGTCATAACTGTTCTTTTCATCGAGACTAACAACTGGACAATAATCTGCTGCATGCTGTTCTCCTCCTTACTGGTACACCAGTGTTCTTTGACTTACTGCCTCGATGCCTAGGCAGAGAATACGTTGGTCACCGACTTTGTCGAGCCCTCTTCAGAACTGCTTGACCTTTATTTTCCATCTGCTTGAATGTGGTTTTTTTTTTTTTTTTTTTTTTTTCCTTTCTTTTTTTTTTTCTATGCATTAGAAAACAAAATCGGACCCTAAAGTTTATTAATGGATATTCCTAGGTTTCCCTATCTTGGGTTGACGCTGGGCTTTCAACATTTTTGTGTTGAAATCCTAAGTTTCATCTCCTTTCTTACATTTTATCTTTCAGTAGCTGGCAGCTATGGTTTTAATAATGACCTTTGTAAAACCTGAAGTACATGTCTTACATTTAGGGATTCCATGGTTACTACAACGTTGATCATATTATTTTAGCGCATTTATAATCAGGATAACAAACACCCTATCATGTCTACGTGTAAAATTCTAGATGGGTAATGGCGAATAACATGATGTTTTTCACCAAGGATTTTGAGTGAGGTCAGTTAGACAAAGACCATAAAGCACAAGGTGCCTCATTACAACCCTGTTTTTGCGGTGATGGTTGGACCGTTGCCAATGTAGTGGTCTGTCTGCCACATTATGACTGCAGCGGTAGCACTGCGGCTAGACCGCCAGCACGCTACTTTTTCATTGACACAACGGTGTGGTAGACCCCTCCTCTCCCCTCCCCCCTCCTTCCCAAACACTGCCCATGTTCTTGGCATGGGCAGTGCAGGGGCCACCCTGCTGCCGGTTCTATTATGAGTCAGGGACAATGCTGTAGGCTGTTTCCCGCAGTGCCAGCGGGCTGAAACTGTGTTTCCACATGCTGACCCAGCGGGATACTCGTAATGGGTCTGGCTGGAAGGATGCCCCACTGGCAGTAACCTATCCATCTGGACTTCGGCGGGTGGGCTTTTCTGCCCGCCAAAGTCATAATCAGCCCCAAGGTGTCTGTAATGCCACTCAGAGCACAGAGGTTAAATATACCAGTTATTCACCTTTTAACACTCTATGGTTTTGTCATTTATGGCCCCCAAAATCATCTTTATGTTCTTTCAGCTACTACATTGGTGGCAGGGGAAGTAATGGTGGAATCAAAATATTTCCCCTCCTCCGTGTTGTGTTTTTTTTTTTTTTTTTTTTTTGGGGGGGGGGGGGAAAACAAAAAAATGGATGCTCAGTTTCTCTACGTTATGGTGTGCCCTTGACTTGAAAGATGCAAGCAGTACAATAAAATACTCCTTATTCTTCCTTTGTGATATGGTTGATTCAGTCACAAGTAATTTTATGGTGTGCCCATCCCCAGAAGACTTCTAATTAAGTAATCCTCGCTCCTTGTGACCTCACTGATGCTGATATTCACATTAATTGTTCAACTGGATGACAATACTCTTGTATGACTGTGTCCACTCATATGCCCATTTCCTTACGTGAAAATTGCTAAAACATCCAATGTGGTATCGAGCACGGCCACTTTCTAATGGCAGTGGGACATGACCCAGACACTGGTGTCTCCCAATTCAAAATGTCTGCCATGATGATGCAGCAGCCTAATGACTTGTCTTTAATGATGTTTGGCCATGATCCAGGTACGACGGCTTTCCCTAATTCTAAATAACTGCCACATTGACATGACTATCAAATGCATGCAACCAGATTTGTCTCTTGTGGTTGAGTGCAAATAGTGGTTGCGGCGTGTTCCCTCCGTGGTAGACCCCAGGATGCTAGTTTGTTTTTGGCAAAAACAACAAACCCCAATCACCCAGTTATTCACACTCTGCATTAGCAGAATCAGACACGAAGATGTATCCATGGAGAGGAGAACAATTTAACTACTGGATCCTCAGTCTGTCAATGTGGCTGGTTACTTTGTTGCTTCACGTGCTTGTCAGCTTTGTGTTAAGAACAGACTCATGGAGTCCAAAGCTTCAATGTAACTTATTTAATGACGACCTCTAACAACAAATGAGAGGTAAGTTGAGGTCATTTTCTTCCAGTTCTCCCTTCAACTTGCGTTCCATGCTTAAATTCCACACTTTGTGCCTAACCTTTTATATTCCCTCATTCCATTGTATTGTCCGTACCACACATATACTACAGCTAGCCCTGTACCACAGATGTTTTTCATCAAGGGGTTCTGAGTGAGGCCATATAAACAGACTAAAGCACAATGTGTTCACAATGTCACTCAGTACCAAAGGTGAACACCCCTGTTGTTGTTTGTTGTTTTTATTTTAACTCCTAACTTTTTTTATCTATGGCTTCCAAAACTACCTAAGCCTTCAACTGCTATGCTTGGGCAGAGAAGTAATAGTAGAGCTATAATTAATATGGTCACTTTTACCTGCCCCAAATGCCAACCACCCACACAATCTTCTGGGCCTTCTTTCCTGCTCCCTTTTCAGAGCAAGCACTGCACTGAAGGGTCCAAGAGAGCCATGTCACAGAAGGCCGGCATTCCTTTGACAGAACAGTTGGAAACCATTTTTGTCTGCAATTCTTGCTGCATCACTGCAGTGAATAACCAAATTTGGAAGGCATATAATGTAATGTAGTTGGAAGGTTTCTCCCTCTAGCATAAAGGTATTGGGTATTTCTTGACAATGTGAATGAAATTGGTTTCATAAAGCAGGAGAATCTGGCTTTACTGAGCTGACTGCTGGTGGCCAGTGTAGTGGGGTAAAGGGGATGGTAATGGTGCTGTGGCTGGTTGTACTCCTATCCGTGCTGGTCAACGCGGTCAGCAACTCAATGAGATTCAGGGTGCCTGCTGCACAGTAAGGCTCAAATGGCACCCAGTGATGCCAGCCTTCCTAATTTGCTACTGCAGTCTCTGCCCACGTTCATCCAGGTCCCACGTGGGTGGCAGACAATCTGTGGGACTTACAACTAGAACCAAGGGAAGCACATGGAACCCAGGGCTGTTGCGGACTGCTGGACTCTACACAGCAGGGGCCATCAGGTGTACATGACAAGGGGACAAAAACAACCAAGTGACAAGGGCAGGTGTAGAGGGCAGAGGTGTACATGGGAGCAGAATGGTGCAAAACGAACCATGTATGGAGGTACAGAAAAGAGGGTGCCACATGAGTATGAGGGTCCAATGCAGAGGCTACCACCATGTGGGAAGGCCTGTGCAAGAACCAGCTGATAGGAACTTGAGGATCCAGGTAGAGATGGAATATTAATCATTACACCACAAACATTTTACAACATGGTAGTTTACAATACGTTATTTTTAGAACTGTACATCTTACCATGTAACTTAGTAGATTTATATTAATATGTCACTTACAACGTGACACTTTGCAATATATTTTTGCCATGTCTTTTTTTTTTTTTTCTTCCATTTGTATGTTTAAAAAAAAAAAAAAAGTAAATGCACTAAAAAGTAAAAAGGAAGTGTACTAGATAAATAATTTGGTTTCTTTTTTTTCTAAAGAGAAACATTGACCTGCATCACAAACCAAGATGGCCACTTTTATGGGGCACAAAAGGAGGTTGAAATGCATATTTTTATTTTTTTTATTTTTTTTAAAATCTTAATCAAATATTTTTTTAGCCACAGATAAAGCGTTTTAAAGATACATTCTAAATCAGATTGCTATAAAATGAATAGTCCTCACTACACATAGGAGGATGTTCTACTGCAGAGTATAAGCTGAGAAGACTTCTAACTCCCATCAATCTTTTGGAAGAACTTCTGGATACAAACCAAAACCCATCTAGAGTAATCAATTAAAAATGATTAATTATTTTATTTTCGATGAACCATATTGACAGAACTATACCGATTCTGAAATTGAATTGTATTGAGCGTCAAGAACCGGGGGAAAAAAATAGGGTTTTTTTTTTTTTTTTTTTTTTAAACACCTTTTCGGAAATTGATAATTCAGCGAATGCTTTTTAAAATAAGTATTTAAAAAAAAAAAAAAAAACACTTTCACCGTTAATGCAAGGGGAAAAAAGAAAATGCTAAAATACTGTTAATTTTAAGCTGGTTTTGAAGATCTAGCAAATAAACCAACAATTAACTACTTTCAAACTAACCTTCTTTCTCCAAACAAATATAAGTACATACTCCAAATTTAAATTTGCAGGTGCAATGTTGTGGGGGAGGGGGGGCGGACCTCTAAAAATAAATCTTCGAAAACAAAATGTTACAATTTCATCTTTCTTTCAATAGATTGCAAATAACTTTAAAAGAAAATCTTCCTAACCAGTTAAGAACACCTGAATTACAATCTGGAAAGTAAGTACACCAAAATACAGTAAAAATAGCACTCTGTAAAAATAACTATAAATTAACATTACTAGTAACTTTTTTTTCTTTCCTATACATTTTTTAAATATAACATTCTAAATTAAAGTGGAGAGCATGGCTGAGACTATTTTGGTTTTTATCAAAAAGAGGGAACCTATTGTTAAAACATGAAGTATCCCTTTAATGAGAGGACAAGCAGTCTGGACCCAGGGCTCGTTGAAGGTGTGTTAACTATTTTACTGCTGAAGTTGCTAGCTATCAAATGAGCTGTGTGGTGCAGTACTTAGCACGGTATTAAAAATAAAGATCCCTATTCAGGTTGACGAGATATGCCTAACATACCAAATTTAAAAAAAGAAAACTAATTGAAAAATAGTGTCTTTCTCCCCATCCTAAAAAACAGAAAAATGTAACCATGAACTCTTCTTATATATCATAATTGCAACCTTCTAAAAATTTTTAATTTCTTGTACTCTCCATACTCTCAGGTTAACAGCAAGCCACTTTTAGTGATTTTTTTTGACAATTGTTAAAGAAAAAAAAAATGTGCGGAGAAAAATAATTGAATTTTTTAAACTGCAGTGATAACTGGTATTAAAAGGAATACAGAGACCAATTCAGGGATGTTTTTTGTTTTTTTTCACTTTTCACAGGCAAATTTTGAAAAAAAATAAAACCACCTTCGCCGGTCACTACATATTATTTGAACCTGCAATTTACTAAGTGCCTTAGCTTGTGTGCTGTCTACACCTGTAGATGATTTCTACACAGCTATTATTCAATTAGAATACTTTCTACCAAATGAAGAACTGGCAGCATTACTAAATAACTTAGAAGAAATGTGGATTGCCTATATAAATCAAATTGCAAAAGGATTACAAATTTGAATGGTGGAACTGCTACATTATTTTGAGGATGCAAAAACTAAAAATGTTGTTGATAGTTGGTATAGCTGGTTTTCATGCTCCGTTGGCAAATCTCATCCCGATTTCTATGATTTCCTGGAAATTTTGAAAATGAAGCAGTGTTTCCAGAAAATGACTACATTTTACACTACTATTGACAAACTAACAGTAAATAACAAACCTAGCTTAATTCCCTGTCACAAAATACATATAAATACAATTGAATAGCATACTGAAATATTAAATGTTTGTAAGTAGAGCAGTCTTTTATTTTAATGAAGAGTAGTATTTTATAATCCTACTACTGCCGCTCCATGGTAACCTAAACAGTCCATAGTGAAAACAAAAAACTGCTCCAGGAAAGCAGAAATCTGTAATCCAACTAAATACCCTTAAATTATCCTTCCTGTATTTATCATTGTTCCTTAAGATCTCTTGTGGAGGGTGTCTATGGCATTGTATGCCATTTGAGGCAGGAAGGTAGACTGGAAAGTACTGTGGGAGATAAGTGATCCTCAATAATTCCAGGAAGCCTAACAAGTTATTTTGGTCAACTGTTACAGTTCCATTCAGATCTAATTCATATAAAGTGATCATCATAACAATGTCACTTATAGTCAGATTGTTTGTCTTATCTGCAGTATGCTGTGGATTCTGTTTTTATCACCAGTGGATTTTTTTTTTTTTCCTTCAGATAATGCCATTTCGTAGGTCTGAGATCTCTAATCAGTTTAAAGAGGTCAATATGTGTATTTACATAGTCAAAACCAGTGATGCGACAAAATGAAAGAACATAGCTAAGCACTGATATTTCAGGAGTCATTAATGCACTTGAAGAGAGATAGACAATAGTAGTATTTGTCTTACCATCCATCATTGACTTGCTGGTTGACCCCTCTCACCTTATCCCATTGGTTTGAACTACCTTGATGTTTTCTTTCACTGCTGTAGTTTGTTTTCCTCCTCTGCTTGTTCCTCTTCGACCTCTTGATCCTCGTCCTTTTGGTGGTTGATTCATTATCTTTCTTTCCCTTCTGTAATATTCTGAAATTTCCAACAAAAAAATAAATAAGTAATAGGCTTCTATATACTGTAATCTCAGATGTGCGGCTTCCTGATGTCATTATGGAAGTAACCATTTCATCTCCTGTTTCAGACAGTACATTGTCCATTGGTGTTGAGGCAGGAGGTAACATCACAAAATAAAATGATAGACGGAGTGTTGAAACTTTTCAAACTCTCACCCCCAGTCACAGATCTGGGTTTAATCCATTGTTATTTTGTCTGCCACGTCACCCCAATCTTGACACTGTTCCTCAAGGGAACAGTCCAGCCCGAACTGCTAGGCCAGGTCCTCCCTGGACAGGAAACAAACATCCTGGGACCGGTTTCAGGGTATCACCCTTCATCAGCCAGGCTAGCTTGAATCCAGTGGCGCAGCGAGCAAGGGACCCACGTCTGGGCATACCCCTGCCACTTAGGGTGCACAAAGCAACATCACAAAACAAAATAAATGCAGGAGGTACAGCCACATCTGATCTATATGATCAAACCTGTGACTGTAGGTCAGGATCCTGCCAGCATCATAATCCTGCCTGTTCCTTAAAAATAGGCATTGTTTTCTAGCTTTGATTTCATCCTGTGTTGCAAGGATTTTCAAGTAGGAGGCAGGAGACAAAGGATAATGTTGAGGGCAGCGTTTATTTTTTGAGATGCTTCAAAGATGAAAGACCCTAAAGCACAGGCAGGAGCCACTGGTCAGAGCAGCTGTCCAGTCTATCGTTCGAGGTGAGAATGCCAGACTGGACAAGAACAACAACAGAACCAACAGCTATACAGTTGACAGTACACAAAACGTAAAACGGTTAAAATGACTCTTGAAAACTAGTGTAATACAGTAAAACAAAAACATTATACCTCCAATACAACGCCCAAGTTTCTTAAGTCTTGCTTCTGTTTCTATTACATATTTATCCCCAGTTCTTTTTCAGGACAGAGTTTCAATTGATACCTCAATGAAGCAATTTCTTTCATTTTGATTTCTCAATCCATCCAAGCATACATCACTGTATACATAAACCTTGTGGCACCATACAATTATTTAGATAATTCTGTAGTGAAGCTCCTTCCCACCTCTTAGCTATTTCTGGTTTAATACATTTTCCAGTAGATCATTCAGGTTGTCACCCTTCTTGTTAGACTGTATGCCGTCATTGTTCTTAAAGTTTTTATTTTTTTATTTTTATTTAATACAAACAGTGCCTGTGCCTAATTCGCTCTACATATTTCAGTGGCTTCTGCCATGGTCAGATGTGTAGGTGGTGCAACTACAACCACATATAACTTCAGTAAGCATTAAAAAGATAGTGATTTCCCCCCCCCCCCCCCCTTACACACAATGCCCATGAGTGCCAAACAAAATGTAAACATTCAGTAGATGGCCACTACGTATCAGTCAAGTAGTGAAGGTGCTCTAACAATCCTTTGTGTTAGAAATGGGGCTTTTGGTTGGCTAGGACAAGTACGTTACACACTAAAGAAAACCTGTGCTCACCGTCTGGTAGGTTGCTGCAGAGCAGGCAGGCTTAACATCAGAGGCAATGTGTAAAGAGTTTGCACAACACACATCATATGAGTGCCACAATTACACCACACAAACTCCATGCAGGATTATATATAAAAATATGCTTCTTATATTGTGAATACATATGTATAGCTTAGACCAAACATGACATCATCACAAATACTGTACATCCAGTGTAATTTCTCAGATAGTGCTCATCTTGCCAATAAAAGCCTCAAAACGACATACATCTATAGTATCAGTATAGGTAATGCAGAATGTCTAGAGCAATCTCATGCAATTGCATTGAACATATATTACATGTTATATGAACATTTCAGTGAGTCCTATTATATTGATCACCCCTTTCAACCCAGCCCTGGCTCCAGACGTCAGCAGGGGGTAAATCAGAGGGCATCTCTGTCTCCCAGCTCAGGAAGACCATCAGTATGCAGATCGATGCAGATACCTTTCCCGTCACACCCAGCCCCTTCTGTGTTGTGGCTTTCTGGAAAGTATTCACAAAATGTAACTGTCACTCTGTCCTAGATGCTGATTCCAGTCAGGCTGCAAAACAGTAGAGTTATAAGCACAGAGAAATGCCAACGTTCGGAAAGTGGCATTTCTAAAACAGTAATGTAAAATCCAACTACACCAGTAAGCAGGATTTTTCACTACCATTCCAAACACAGCAACCAGGCCAGTGCTACTTCTTTCAGATCAGAAATTACCATTTAAAACTATATAAGGGAATTCCCAATGCTAACCTATGAGAGGAGCACCCCTCACAGTAGTGAAAAATGAATTATGTTGTTTGTCACCACTAGGACATGTAAAGCATACAAATACATGTCCTACCATTCACATACAGTGCACCCTGCCCACAGGGCTACCTTGGGCCTACCTTAGGGGTCACTTAGGGTTAATAAAAGGGGAGTTTAGGCCTTGGCAAGCAATTTCAAATGCCAAGTCAATGTGGCAGTAAACTGTGCACGCAGGCCTTGATGTGGCAGGTCTGAGATAGGCTTGCAAGGCTACATTGGTAAGTGGTATAATCGGCGCTGCAGGCCCACTAGTAGCATTTAATTTACAGGCACTAGGTATGTTGTATGCCACTTTACAAAGGACTTACAGGTAAATTAAATATGCCAAATAGGTGTAAGCAAATCACACCAAGGTTTGGAGGAGAGAGCACAGGCACTTTGGCACTGATGAGCAGTGGTAAAGTGCCCGAGTCCTAAAGCCTACAAAAAGGTCAGAAAAACTGGAGGAGAAAGGCAAAAACAGTTGGGGATAACCCTTCAAAAAGGGCTATTTCCAGCATTAGTTTATCCAAAAACCTATCATTAAAATTATCAAAGAAAACAGAGGGAGAGAATAAAAGACAGGACAAACACACTAGCAAATCTGCAAATTGTCAAATGCAAGTTTTTACAAAAGGAAGTAGAATCATGTAGTTACCCTATCACCTTCAACCCCCAGATCACCTGCATGCCCACTGGTGTGTCAGGTCACCTGACAGTATAAGACTTGGAGCACCCACCTCTACACACCGAAGACTATGTTGTTGCTATGTACTGGTATAAACAGCTATGCATGGCACCAATGTATTTAATGGAAAGTCAGATAAACCAGGTCAGTGCAAAATCCCAGCACTGTGTCCTCTCAGTTCAAAGCTGAAGTCTAATACTATATTCCTGAGTGCTGCTGGCTCTTCCAAAAATGTCAGCAGAATGTAGCTGTTAATTTCAACACTGAAGTTAAAATATAACACCTTATAGGGAAGTATAACGGCATAAAAACTCCAACACACTATCATCACATCGCGTGCCAAATCAGTGAGGGTATCCCTCTTTTTTTTTTAACTTGTAATCTTGTCTCCCTTACACAGGAAGAGAAGGAAGGGGATCTCTTGTGAGATGTAGCAATGGCCCATATGGGCTCGACTCTGCCCTATCCCTTTCTTCAACACTGCACAGTCTGTGGTGGACACTTTCTCAGATAAGCTTTTTCCCCCCCAATGTTTTCCACATTTGTTTACCGTGCCAATACGCATAGATATTATTTGTTGCATTTGTATACTCTTATTTTGTTTTGTGTATTAATATTGAAAGATATGGTATAACGATGATCTGGCCCGGGATCTGTGCATATGTTTGCTATTGTTCCACTATGGATGTATTGAATATATTTTGCGGATACATGAAATGATTTTGTAACTTCGTCATCACAATACAAATGGTGGTATGGGACGTTCTTGCAATGAGAAGATGTTTTTACATAAACTATTGTAAATATGTTCTCCATTGTGGGATTGATGTATGGAGGAAAGTGAAGTTTTATGTGGTGTGGGGGTTAATCCTCACCATGTAATACTCTAACCATACCCCAGAGAAGGTCCTTGGATTCACACTAGTAAATCCTAAGCTCAGTCCTGGTAGTGTGGCAAAGAACAGCCAGGCTTTACTTAGAGGAACATGTGCTAAGTATTTCACTGCATCAACATGAACTATAAGTAATTGACATGACCCAAAAGAAATCCAAAACAATTTATAAAAATAGACCTTATTTTTAAATAAAATTAGACACCAAAACAAACAGTATTGGTTCAGGAGAGCTGCTGATAGCAATAGAAAATCACTGCAGAAATGTTATTTTATTGTTGCATTGAAGTCTGTGGGGAAAATGTAATATATAGCAAAAATGCACTTATCGAACAAGCTGGATAGAGTCGGGGGGGGGCTGGGTGGGGTTATGTTAGTGTAGTTATGGGACCAGATCACGACAGTCAGAGCAGTTTTAGTCAGCCTGTGGAGTCCGGGTGCAGAGTTGTTCTGGCTGTCTGGGGTTCTGAACAGGACTATGGAAGTCAATGGCAGGGATGCAGTGGGAAACAACCACTTGGGGGTCGATCTGCGGGGAACCCTTGCATGGTTAACCTAGTGCGGGCCCTAGCACCAGGCCACAACAGTCAATTCACTTCAAGCAGGTCTGTGGGGTCCGGTTGCAGAGGTGTCCTGGCAGTCCATGGTGCTGAATGAGGCTCGCGCCAAAGCAGTTTTACCACTGACAGGACGTCACTGAAAAGGGGATGCAAAATCCCAGGTGGGGCTGGGTTGCCTATGTCCGATGTAGGTTGCACAGAGGGTCGAGTAAAGGTGTCAGTCACTGGGTTGGCGACCAACAAGTGTTGGAAGCAGTAAGGGTGCACTAATCCTTTGAGAAGTAACAGGGATCTGAGGGAGTGAGGTAGTGGCCTGAAACGTGGTGGGAAGCTGGACTACAACTCCCAAAAGACTGTGGACCACTTGGTTTTCTAAAATCCTGTGGTGGGCCCGATGGCTGGTGTATTTTCGGGTTCAGCAGTTGTTTTTACCTGCAATTTGCAGGGGACTAGTGCCGCTAGTTCTAGGGAAACTGACTGTGCTTCTGGCTTCCACAGGTGTCCCTCTAGTCAGGAATGACAAGTTTCAGCCAAGGACGAAAGTCAATTACGCAATTCCCAGTCTGTTGCCTTAGAGACCGAGTTTCCCTCTTTTGCTTTGGAGCAGTGGGCAAAGTCTGGTTGTCAGTGGTGCAGAGCTTCTTCTGGTCCTTCTTCAAAGTAGGTTGGTCAAATCTGAGGCTTTGGTGACAGGGGTGTCCCTCAAATCCTGGATTTAGGGGAGTTAAGGGAGTGGAGACTAGTGGTAAATTGGCAGCTAGCTCCTACAGTTAATCTGCCCCTCAGGTGACAACATCCGGGAGGACAGGTCACCTTAAGCTACCCAGGACCCTCTATTCCGCCACTCCTAAGATAGCAGAAACTAACCTTTAGTGCATAGACCAGGCTGCTCACCCTAGAGATGTGGTGAGCCTGCTCGGGGTGTGCACAGTCTTGTATACCTAATTTTCCAAGTGGCCATGAGCAAATGTGCCTGGGGGCAGGGGGAGGGCTACTTCCTTGCTGGAGGACAGCACTGATGGCTATCAGAGATGGTGTAGCCTTTGAAACTCGCCTCCCTGATGGCCCTATTCACTACCCGGCTGAGGGGTGGAAGGTGTGACCTCCTGCTCGCTACAGCCCTGTTTCTGACCTGTGGGAGTGCCCAGGCTGCCTGGCAGGAGGTCAGAACTCTGTCTTGGTGGCAGCAACCACTGGAAAAAGTCCAGGCTGCTCGGTCAGAGCACAAAGAAGGGTGGCAAACAGGCGGTCAAGCACTAGCGTGTCACCTGGGGGCATGCCAGTTGCCCCTCAACATGAAAATCACGTTGGGGGAAGAGAAGGCAAGTTGTTTGACACCAAACTCAACATATCTAGGCTATACTATAATGGAGCTAGCAGCCCTAAAGAGACCAGAAAGGGAATAAGATAAGGTTATTACAGTGGGAAGCATTTCATGCATGGAAAGATTATGCAAGAAGGAAACAGTGGAAGGAGTCAAGAGATACTTTTGGGAAAGTAATGCCATATGAAGGGAAATGATGGAAGAGATACATAGTGCAGCCTGTCAGTGCAGGACCTGGCAGTACAAAAGGGACAAGGTACAAAGGCAATAGTACCCCCAAAGACAGAAGTAGGGTCGAATTTATGGAATGGCATTACTACATTGTCCAACTACACCACCTCATTTAGGATTTAAAATAGGGCATTTGCCGCAACAATAAGAACAGTTAATGGAAGGACAAGGAGAACAAAATACTGAGCAGAATGTGCAGACAGGTAAACATGCTTGTCTAATGCACTACACAAAAAGGACTGAATTATTGTTTCACAAAGGCTCCTTGGGGTATATTAACAGTTAGGTATTTGAAAAGAAAGAAAAGTTAGATACTGTTACATGTTAACAAGGTATGTATTGATGCAGTACATAAAATAAATGATGTGTTACTTGTCAGCACTACTAAAGAGTAGTGCACAACAGATACTGTAAATTTACTGAATTTCTAGCAATCTTTTAAATGCAGTTACAGTTTTGCCTCATGTTGAAAGTGCACTGCAACCCTTTAATAATCATGACTGAATTCACAGGATGGAGATGCCAACAAAGGGCAGAATAAATATGCAGGATACGCTGTTTGATGATGCTGAAGGGGAGTTATGTTATGGATGTATTCACGTTTGCACATGTAAAATACTATAATGGTTTTTATAGGGTGCACCAAGACCATATTTCTCAATTCATTAACAGGGTAAGCTTCAGGGACTGGCATATAATGTGCAGGTGCAGAATACAAATAAACATCGTGTTGTTCCCATCAGACTACATTACAGCTGGGAATGAATCATTCCCTGAAATTTGTTTGAACATTCTGAGACTGCCCTTTCATTCTCATCTGTTTGGGGTTTGTTGTTACTCACTTGCAATTATCAGGATACAGGTGAAGACGTGGGTGAGTCCCTTCAACTGAAAGTTTTTACTCCCTGTCTAATTACTTTAAGAATGCAGGAATAGGCACGTAAAATCTGCTTTATTTTGATTGGGGCCCGGAAACTAAGACAGCTAATTAGCTATAGGTAACAAATTTACTTCCAAGCCGCATAGCTGTCAAAATTGGTGCTTTCAGGTGCCCGATGAGAATGACCTTTTAGATGCAATTAGTAGATGATTAAGCTCTTCTAATGTAATCCTAAGTATCTAATCATGTATAAAGAGCTCACTGTAGCCCCAGCCAGGTGGAACTCTTGGCAGATGCAAACTGCGGGTTCATGCTCGAGCTGGGCAAATAAACGTTGCCGTTTATTTTATCACGGCGGTGCACTGTTTGCCTCTTTAGAAATATTGATTTCACACCTTGGGTTCATTATAGACACCAAACTGGATATGACCACGCACGTCAGCGCCATACCAGGATCCTGCTTCTGTGCCCTGAAGATGCTGAAGAAAATCTTCAAATGGCTCCTGAGCAATATCTGCAAAATTATTGTCACACACGCCATTGTCACCAGCAAGCTGGACTATGGAAACATCCTCTGTCAGGATACGCAAGCAACTCACCAGAAGACTACAAGCCATCCAGAACTCAAAAGTCAGAATCGCCCTTAACCTCCAACCTGGTACTTGCATCACCCCCCCCCCCCCCCCCCCCACTCCGTTGGCTTTCAATATACAAACGTGCACAGTTCAAACTCCTCACTCAAACCTTCAGAGCACTACACATTCTAATAAGCTAGATACGCAACCTAGGCCATGCATACCTCAACAATCACATCTCCTTTCACAAACCTTCCATCCCATACAGAGAACCAGATCTCGAAGATGAGTGTTCTACTACACTGCTCTTAAAGCGTTCTATGGCCTCTCACTCCAAATCCAGGCCTCTTCCTCTCTTCTTGAGTTACCCAAGAAACTGAAGATCTGGCTTGTGGAATAGACTGTGCCCTGCCCTAGGCAAGAATAGACTCCCTCCTCTTCAGCACCATGATACCCTCCCAGGTGATAGTGCTGTTTACAAGGGTCATCACAGAGATGTGCATTGAAGGAGTTCCCATTATGTAGGCAGAACTGTATATGAGCAACCAGGTGAGAAGGGAGGGTATGGGATAGACAGTAGAGGGCGGAGGATGCCACATTTGTGCATACCTGTGCATAGACATCCAGGTTTAGAAGGTTACTGGACAGTTTACCAAGTATAAGGGTGCAGTGCAGCGGGTACTACCATTACATAGTACTATTCAACGACAAACAGGTGAGAAGGGTTTGGGTAGGTAAAAGGCAGAGTGTACCAGGGATGAGTACGAGGTTCCAGGGGAGAGGTCACCAACATGTCTGCAGACCTCTGCAGGAACAACCAGGTGACAAGAACATGGTGTCCGGGGCAGCATTGTATATGGCAGGGGTACTATGAAGTGAGCAGAACTTTGCAATAATCACCAGATGAGGAAGCTACAGTGGTTTAAGGACAGGAGTTCCTCACTTGCGCAGAAATGTGCAGTAAATACTAGGTGAGGGACAAGGATATTTCACAACAGAGGTGTGCAGAAAAGACCCATGCAATAATATCACCGGTGTCCGGGGCAAGTCAGTGGTCATTGTGGTGGTGTGCAGCAGCATCATATCGGCAGATAGAATAGTCATGCCTGCACTGGATGATTTGGAGAGAGCAATGCCAGTGGCTGTTTGTGGGTGCAAGATTGGCACACTGATCCTGCGGTCACTGATAGCCATTTTGGAGTCCATCTGGGGTCTGTGGTTCTATCCCGAAAGGTATGAAGAAAGTGTTTCCTGTTGAAGTGCTGATAATTCACTAAGCAGAGGATAGTCAGCCTGCCTGAGAAGAAGCGGGGGGTCAAGGTGGAGAATACCTGTGCATTCACAACATGTGGGATTTGTTCAAGGGGTAGAGACGTCGCCACGTGTTTAAGGTTTTGTGGTTTGTTCTCGATGATGTGCCTGGGTTAATAACCCAACAGAAGTCTAGTTGACACCCGCAATTGGTGTGTTCATGACCTGAATCCTAGGTCGCATGGCTGACACGACTTAATGGTGACCAGGGCTAGGAGATGGTTAGTCCCCCTCCCCATCTGACTCACCAGCAATACCAGTGTAGGTGAGGGGCCATGGTGGACTATGTCTGACCTCATTCTGTGCTGGGGCGACTGATGCAATGAGGGGCAGGGGAGGATGCTTTATCTTTCACCTTGGGTCCAGTGTGCCAAGGGGTCTCTGAAGCCTTCATCCAGTTCAGGGCACAGCAGCAAAAGTTTCTCACTGCCCACACAGCCCAGCAGAGAGACGCCACTGGGGGGTGGAGTAAGGCAAGACAAGACAAGACAGGGAGTCAGGATAAGGTGAGGTGATTGGCCCCCATGATGGCGCCATACTGGCTGAATGTTGCAGTGGCTTGTCATCAAGCGCAAAAGGAGCCTCAACTCAGATCACCACCTTCCCAAGGGACAAGACAGTCAAATATTGCTGGCCTAGAATGGGAACCAGAGCCCAATAATTTGTATCCCGATTCTTATTTTGAGCATTTCGACTCCAGGATCTCTTGCTGGTCCATTTGTAAGAGACCACCTTCCCCATCAATAACTCAGTAACTTAGCAGTGTAGAATTCAGAATAGAAACTAGGACTATTAATAACTGAGTTCTAGATCAAAATAAAGTTTAAAAGATTTATTACAAAATTGGTAATATAAAAACAATACAGGAAAATACATAGTTTACCATGAAGGCTCAAATACAATACACAGAATCAGAAATCATATTAAAATCCCTATTGTAAGTGTCAAGCTTATAAACAGTAGACATCTTTCTAAGGGAGAAAGAGAAAGTCTCAAAATAATCGGATATAGTCTCTGGAGGAAAATGAGAAGTTGTCTCCGAACCTTCAAAACCAAATGTTTTTATACACAATTTGTACATAAATAGTAAATCTACAGATTCAGCATGGCATGGTCATGGTTGGGTTATACTTCCAAATCAAAAACAGCCTCATAATAATTAAAACTTTTTAACACTAACCCATTTCTAAATGTGAGAAATCTGCTTGCTTCCTCATCAGCCGCACTCCGCAATAGCTCTTAAGATTGTGTTCTTATGTACACATGCATCAGAACTTACAGCAGAAACCTTTGAAATGATACATCAGGTACACAATGGAAAACTTCATTCACAATACACACTCCATAATACGATCACCCTTTACAACAGAGCGCTTTGTGCACTGCGGAAACTGTGGGGAGAAAAGACTTGCAGGAGTTCTCTGATTGGTAGGAGGCAATGAGCAGGAGCAAGATGAAAAGAACATCGGAAACATCATCCATTCTAAAAATGTGGCTTAACTATATTACATTATTAATCACACTCCTAACCAAGCTTGTGAAATTGTTTTAAGTGCATTAGCATTAGTTCATCTTACGACTATATGCATCATTAAAATTACTTATTCTCACAAGTAATTTGTCATCCAAATTTGCACATATGAAAAAACTCAAACAACCTTCCCCACTGGTTATTTTTAAATAATCACTATAACCCCATTAATAAGCGTTATTAATCTCCCATTAGTTCATTGAAACCTTCATCTTCATAGAAAATTAAACATTCTCCTCCATAAACTTTAAATGTTGGCACACTCAATCCCTAAAGTCAAAGTTTTCCATATCCATTGATCTTTTTCTCTTTTTCAATTAATACTGCACTTAGTCCTATTGTATCTACTAATTGTACACTACAATTTTAGTAGCAAAAATAGAATAAATGCATAAATTGTTACAACTGATTTAAGGACACCACCATTATTAGCTAACCATTCCCCTACTTCAACAAAGCTACTTCCTTACTCACCTATCCAGGATTCTACAGTCTCCTAAAGTCCTCATGTCTCCAAAATTTAATCTTGTGAGTCAAATTAGTTATGGTAGTATAAAAGAATCAATTGCTCAACTGTGATCTGATAGGTAAGTACAACACGTCTTAGCTTTACTTACTTTACAAACTCCGCCTTCTTTCGCCAATAGAATATCCAAGGCAAGACAGTTTTTGCAAAACTATTGCTCTAAGTACTTCCACCTCTACATTCTCCAACCTAAAAGATGCTACTGTATCTACAGCAAGTCTATCTACTACTGTAGACAATTGTCTAATCTTCGCATTGTCATTACAACCCAAATAGTAGCTCTTAAAATGTCTACAAATACTTGTCCAAAGCTTTGTTGCACTCTCCTTCATCTTAATCATCTACATGATGAACTCTAGGGAACACTAGAACCAAATAATATGAATATGCCCAATTTCTCAGCAGGTTAGAATAAGCAGTTTTTCCACAAACATAGTAGATTCCCTCACAATGGTTTCTTCTCCACACAAAATATTTCCGCTGATCTCATAATATCGGTCTCTCACCTACAAATTGAACTTCTCTTCTATTGGACTATGCCCTACCATAAATATTTCACCTTTTTTTTCTTGCTCTATTTTCAGTCAAGGATGTAAACCTGAAAACATAAGTTCCTCCTCTTTTAAGTTTTCTAAAGCAATTTTTTGGTCCTCTGAATCTCTCATTATTCTCACTCCTCTTTCATTATCTCTAATAAAACCACGCTCCTCATTGCTCAACAGACACAAATAATCTCTATCCAAATGATTATCATACCTGTTTTGTGCAATCACTCTGAAATACTCACCAAATTTAATTTTCCCCATTATTTAATTAATTAACAGTCTCTAGAGACACATTAAAATCATTCAAATAAGTAGAATGAAATTCTTCATAAATAAAATTTGCAATGAAACCACTAAATGAAATCCCTAACTGTACAAATGATGAACCCTTTCCAGTAGATGTGGGAAGGTAAGTACATACATAACACTAACTTTCAGTCTCTCTATCTACTTACCAATCATGTTAGTATACATGTTAGCCTTAGAACCATTAACTGAATGCTCTTTATGTTCTGGTATCATTTGCTTAAATTCATCATGATTAGTTTTAATTCCAACATTGCTATTTATAAGATATGAACCATTTTCCATAGGAGTCAGTAAGCACACAAATGGCCAACCTGTACTAATAATGTTATAATTATCAGTGTCATCCCTACAATTTTACATCATCTGTTGTTTCCTAACTCTTTGTATAAAACCAAATATCTTTTGTGGGAAAATCATAAGCAATCAACATTTTCTTTACAATTATAATATGTTTCTTCTTATTTCATTAAAACAATAATCAACAAAATTTTTTTCTGAAGGAAAATCAAGATCCTTTTAAAAGTTTATATTTCATATTCAAAGCAGTTCTGTGACAGATTGAGAAGACTAAGGGGGTCATTCTGACCCTGGCGGTCATGGACCGCCATGGCGGAGGGCGTCGGAAGCACCGCCAACAGGCTGGCGGTGCTTCCGTGGCATTGCCGCGGTCAGAGACGGAAAACCGGCGGTGTACCGCCGGTTTCCCGCTGCCCTGGGGAATCCTCCACAGCGGCACTGCTAGCAGCGCCGCCATGGGGATTCCGACCCCCTTACCGCCATCCTGTTCCTGGCGGTGTTCGCCGCCAGGAACCGGATGGCGGTAAGGGGTGTCGTGGGGCCTTTGGGGCCCCTGCAGTGCCCATGTCAACAGCATGGGCACTGCAGGGGCCCCCTTACAGGGCCCCACCAAGATTTTCAGTGTCTGCCAAGCAGACACTGAAAATCGCGACGGGTGCAACTGCACCCGTCGCACCCCTTCCACTCCGCCGGATCCATTCGGAGCTGGCATCCTCATGGAAGGGGCTTTCCCGCTGGGCTGGCGGGCGGCCTTCTGGTGGTCGCCCGCCAGCCCAGCGGGAAACTCAGAATTACTGCGGCGGTCTTTTGACCGCGCAGCGGTATTCTGACAGCGGTACTTTGGCGGTCGGCCTCCGCCGCCCGCCAAAGTCAGAATGAGGGCCTAAGTAGTTATTTTAGTCCTTAAGCAAACATCTTTCTATTCCTGTTCATGTTTTTCATCAAAGCTGGATATTCAAAGTCTTTAATTCACCTTTCAAGGTGGTTCTTCTTCAGTTTCAGACTCCAGATCTGAAGCACTCTCAAGACTGAATTGTAACTTGTTCATTTAGAAATAATCCTCTTTAATTTCACCTGCTTCTTCTTCTTCTTTCTGTGGCTACATACACCCATTGAGGTGAGGCAAAGTCTCCATTTGGAATTCTCTTTCTGGTACTTCTTTTCGCAACTGGTGATTCACTTGAATTAGTTTCTGAATTCTGCTGTCTCTTACAGTCACTACCTGGCTCACAATGCTTCCATTTGCAACTTCTTTTTCTTGGAATGTTTTCAACCTTTTTTTCAACAGCAGTTTTTGCTCTTTGTCTTCTTCAAAACTTTGACTTAAGCTTAATCTTGGCATTTCTTATTATTTACTTATTGTTTTTTTATGCAAGAGAGTACAAAAATTACAAATTCCACACCTGATAGCCCTCCAAAGAGAGTAAACTCTCGGAGGAGGAGAATGAGGCTAATATGAAGGTCGCACAAGAACATAGCCATATCGTCTGCGTATAAACAGATCACTAGATGTCTGGTAGGGTAGCAAAGTGCATACTTGCAGTGACATTGGTGCAGCTTAGCAACTAGGTAATCTATCTCGATAGCAAAAAGTAAGGATGAGAGTTGGCAGTCCTGGTGTGTGCCTCTAGTGATGACAAAAGGCGAGGAGGCTACCTGGTTGATCCAAACTCTGGGGGCAGGAGATGCACAGAAGAGCACCATCCAAGCCAGAAAATAGATCGGAAGTCCCATCCACCACAACACAGAATCTAAAGCTTTGGAGGCGTTTAGGAAGACTGCCGCAGCCAAGTCAAGTTTGATATTTTGCATCACTTCGAACACTGTACACAGATTGAGGGAGGTGGAGTGATCAGGAATGAAGCCTGATTGGTCTGGACAGACTAGAAAGGACATAAGGAGGGATAGACCGATTGGCCATCACTTTAGCGAGAATTTTACCATCACAGTTAATAAGTGACAGTGGCCTTTTGGATTCACAACGCTCAGGAGGTTTGCCTGGCTTAGGTAAAGCTATGATCAGGACTTCATACATAGAGGGAGGGAAGTTTAATCTCCCTTTTTGATTACCAAACAACAGAGGCCAAGACAGGTTCCAGTAGGTCTATGTAAGACTTACAGAAATCAGCCGGGAGACCATCAGGTCCTGGAGACTTACCAGCCTGTAACTGCATGACTGCATCTTTGATCTCGTCTATGGTAAAATCTTGGGTAAAAAACTCCCTCTATGCATCAGTCACCCAGCCCATTGCTACATCATCTACATAGGAGTCAATGTCAATGAGTTCCTCCCTCCTTGAGATATAAAGTGAGCTATAGAATGATATAGGTGTGAAGTATACCTCGGATGTCAGTATGCAGAAGTCCCATGTGATCACAAATCTGTATGATGTCCTTCATGTCCAGTTGCCATTGGGTCATGGTAGCAATGGTGTGTCCCAGGTACTCTCCCTCCACGTATGCCCGGGCCATAGCATACTTGCAGCTGTATAGGCTTTCTCTCTCCACAACTTCCTGGTCTTCAGATAACACAGTTCTGATCTTCTGTGTCAACATGGAGTCATCTGCACCACCAAGCTGGGCTTCTAGATGTTTGAGTTCACCATCCAGTGGAGTAAGATGATGTTATAATGAGCGTAGTACTCCCCATCTTTGCAAGGCAGATGCCACGTATCTTGACTTTGAACCCCTCTCATATGGTGCTTTGCAAAGGTACTGAGTCCTCGTTTAAAGAGAAGAAATCCACAATTTCTTGCCTAAGTTCCTCCCAAAATGGATTGTTCAGAAGTAAGCATGGGGATAATCTCCAGTTCATGCCAATTGGAGCCTAGGTGAGTAAAGACAGAACCAGCAGGGCTGGGAAGTGACCGGAATATGTAGGTGCAAGATGTGTAGGCTCCCACACCCAAGTCCCCATTCCTCTGGAGGCCAACATATATTCCAACGTAGACCACCGCCCATGTACTCCAGAGTGGAATGTGCCCTCTCTGTCCGGCAGGTGTAGTGATCTCCAGGCATCGAGCAGATCATGCTCTTCTATAATATCCCTTAGATGATGAGCAGCAATGCTGCGATGGGTGGGAGGGGCATGGGATCTATCAATAACAGTGTTTTAGATTACATTAAAGTCACCGCCCCACAATACTAAAGATAGGCTTATAGCTGTAACTTGGCCCCACAGACAATAAAAAAGTGGTGTCTACCGTGTTGGGCCCATAGCAGTTTATGGTGGTGACGACATAAGAATACAGTCTTCTCCACATGATGGTGTAGCGCCTTGTGCATCACTTAGTGAGCCTTGTGGAAGGTACAGTGCTCTCTTGTGTATGCGCATAACTGTCCCCTGGGAGTATGAAGAGTATGCGGAGTACTGTCTGTGGGAGGCCCATTTGGATGCAAACCTCATACCAGTGTAGTCACTCAAATGAGTCTCTTGTAACAGAGCAATGTGAATGTCATGTCTATCCAGGTAGGACAATATATGTCTTCATTTGCATGGGTTCCCAAGGCCCATGATGTGCCATGTGATGCACTTTTATGTTGTTTGGAGAGCAATGACATCAACTCTAGTCATGAATGTAAGGAGTGGAGGAAGCATTTCATGCCTAGATAGCTAGCAGGATTAAGATTGAAGCACGGCTTAGCAGATAGTACATAGCAATAATCAGCACACTGAAGAATAAAAAACATTCCCCTTGCCCCTCCTGTCCCACACTGCCAGCACAATCCTGTCAGGAATGTGTTCTCTTCCCAAATATAGATTCCCCAAAGCTGAGGCCTAAAACAGGGCATAGCTGGCCTCTAGAAAACCAAACAGATTGAAACGCAATAAAAAGCAATGCAATCAATCATTTTCAGGGGTAAACTGCAGGGACTAATCAGAGAGACCGCAGAAGGTCATCATCAGATGGAGCGAGGGTGTCCGGGGATCTCCAGTGATGGTGACATTAAGACAAGAGCCTCGTCATCCCAACTATGCCATCACTGCAGGGGATCATTTGGTGAGAAAAGAAGGAACGAGCATAGAAAAACAATGGATGGGGATACGTCCAGAGGAGAAGTTAGGGCCACTCTGAGAGTAGAGCCATGTCAGCCCAGTTCCGAAGCTGGAGAGGCGGCCCTCTGTGAGACAGCTGGTGATTTTATTGGTGTCTTGGATTTGCCCATGACATTGGCAATGCTGAGATGTCCAGATCTACTAGGGCAAGGATGAAGATTGGGCAGGTGTGCCAACTCTGTACTGCAAAGGTGACAGCTCTCAGGCATCCGCTAATCCCACCGAAGTCCACAGGTGTGGCATGAATGTTTGCCAAAAGTCTCTTGTAAGCCAAGTGAGAGGTGCCACGAAGGGATTCAACATGTTTTCCAGATGAATAGGTCAGCAGGGCCTACCTTTCAGCAATGCAAGAATCCAACAGCAGATAGTGGTGTAGAATGCAGACTAGTGCCCCCACCAAGATGAAGCAGGCACCCCTCCACTTCTGATAGGCCAGAGCGATCCTAGGTGATAGCAATTCTACAGTGAGTGACTGATGAGGGTCAAGAATGGCAAACTGAGCATGGCTAGGTATTTACCTGGTCTGGCCTCACCTTGCGGGTCAAGTGCGGGGGGCATGAGCACACCCAGTTCTCGCCTGGAACTGCTGAGTTCATGGAAGCTAGTTCTTGTAGATATCAATCGATTTGGATCCCTCAGTCTCTATGGGCCTTTAGCCACCTCAGCTCCCCAGCCAGTCAGAGCTATGATGGGCAGTAGTTGTAAGGAGCGAGCCCTGTCCGCAGCCTCGGTCCCTCGCTAAGTAGCGCAGAAAGGCGGTCAACCACAAGAGCCTGCGGGGCAGCAACTGCAATATCGGCTCACTTCGATGACACCAGAGGGCCCCCGGTGCCCAACACAGGTGATAGTGTATGAGGCAGTGACTGTTATAAGCAGTAACTCTCTCTTCAATGTCCCCAGCCAACAGCATCAATCACCGATGGTTGGCCCAATAGTCTTTATGATCTCCATAGACATAAATCAGATAACAAGGTAAAGATTGTGCTCTCACCATTACCACCTTCTGAGTGCAGTATCCCCCAGGGCCCAGCGGAATTAGAAGCGGCGCAGGAAGCTATGTAGCACTGAGCCGCCAAGTTCCTACCCCAGCACCCCCAGGTCATGATCGGCTAGGAGGGCCTGCAAACTCAAGGCAGCCGGTGATCCCAGCGGTGTCCTCTGCAGGCCAAGGACAATAGCTCAACACAGGAGCAGGGGGAGCTTGCCTCTCACCCCAACTCTGTAGCGGGAGAGGAGCGATGCATGGGATGCAGTCGGGCCCAATAGCTAGTCACTTCAATAAAACAGCGTTGGTCTGCGTGGGCTGCTAGGCGGCTGCCATGATTGTCTGGAGCTGTGATTTGTGAAAATGGCATAGTTATGATTACCAACACGGTGATGAAGCACTCAGATCCCCTGCAAGGCAACGAATATCTGGATGAGGCAGGATGATGGTGGACATTGTCCCTGGACTGCAGGAGCCTCACAGGAGTGTGGCCATCTTGCATGCCGGCTCTCTGGCACCCCTCTAATCTTGAATTGTGATATAAGCTCAAACTTGTTTCTTTCTGCTTTTTCTACAGTGAATCTCTTTCTTCTGAAAGGGGTCTTTTTCACCATAATTTTCAACTACAGCTTGTTGTTTTAATCAGGCACTACATCTTCCTGCTACCACTCATGTTTTGCTCTTTTGCACTATAACAGCTCTTCACTCTGATCACTCTGTAAATAGACTTGAGGAGTTTCAGGATCTTCATCTGAACTTTTGCTCAGCTGAAACTTTGCTCTTGTTTTTATCTTCATCAGTTCCAGAAAAATCTTCACCCCTCTGGATTTACGGTGTGATTGTGGACTTCGCTTTGAGCTTGATGAGCAGACTGTGTACATTGATCATTCACCTCATGCACTGATTCTGCTACTCTAACTCTCTTTGTATGAGCAGCATGGATCCACTGAGGCACACCTGCGAGCTTGACAGAGCTATTAGTTAAAATTACTTGGAAGGCCCTCTCCATTTTTTGTCAAGATAACATTTACAGATGTTTACATATTACCACTCAGGCTCCAGCATTCAATCCATGGCAGGGTGTATCCTTCTAATCTTCGGCTGTCACGGTCACCTGATGAGAGAAAGGTTTCACCACATCAGCAAACCTTTGCAATAATCCAGAACAATGTCATCAGTTATTGAAATATGTGCAGCAGAAGGAACAGATGCAAGTTTTATTGCACTACCTATCACTACTTTTTGTAGAGATAAACCCATTTTCCTGTCAGAAGTATTTTTCATATTCATCAAAACAAGGAGAAAAGCATTGGGCCACTTCAGACCAGATGAAATACATATTTTCGCCAGTGCCATTTGCATGCTCCACTAAACTTGAGGATTTATAAATACAGTGAAATCTTTGATTGTTCTCAAAAGCTGTGCAGAATATCTGTAACACTTCATTCTTGAAGTGTAGGATACAATCAGTCTCAATAGCGGTCAGGAGGCCAAATCTAGGCATCAACTCCCTCAACAGCAAATTGGCAACTATAAGTCTAGCTGCACTCCTTGTGGGAAATGCCTCAAACCATTTGTTAACCAGGCAAACAATTATTAAGATGTATTTCAAGCCATTATAATGTGGCATCTCAATATAGTCTGCCTGCAGTCTCATAAATAGGCCCTCTGATTTGCCAATGTGATTTATAGCTGTAACATTTTTCCTGCCCTGATTAGTTAAATGACAGGGACTACACACACCTTCAGCAACATGTTGACATACCATATTTCCGCAATACTTTTTAAAGGTCCAGAGCAAACTATCTCTTCCTGCATGAGTTTGAATATACAAATATTTACCCAAGGGCTTCAACATTGAGTCTGGCATGACATATTTATGTTCTGAATTTACATACAAATCCAGTCATTATTTTTATAGCCCAATTTCTCCCATTTTCCATTTTCAGGAGGATCCTCTTGAAGATCTCTTAATTTACTCAAATATGTTTGCATTAAATCCCTAAGACACCAGTGTGGTAATGTTACACTGGTTGATAGAATGTTTGTCTATCCTACCATATTCTGAAACGTTTCCTTTCAGAAACATGACAAAAAATATTTGATTTTAGCTAAAGTTTGATATTTGGAGGCCATTCTGGGTGAGAAAAAGAAGTTGTATCAATGCAAAACATAATACTCTAGACTTCCACCAGTGTCTAGTTTTCAGAAATGTCTGGAGTTGATAGGTAGCCTTTGGTGTAGGCCTAATCTAGTCTCAAATACCACAGTCACCCACATCTTTGAAAACATTGAAATTCATTAGAAAAATATTGATGTTTCCACATTGCATGCCATTATTGTCCATGGTAATAGGCCTACTCACACAAGCAAATTACCGTTTTTATCAAGAGAACTGTGGGACCCCTATATGGTAGGGCCTTTGTCAATCTCACAGATTCTGGAACTTTCTCTCTAAGAAATATAAACAAATTGTTACTTTAGCCAAACTGTGCTGTTTGAAAGGTATTCTGGGTAAGAAAAGGTGGTAGGATCCACACAAGCCTGTTAGTTCTCACAAATGTCTGGGGTTATTAGGATGACCTGGCTGCCAGCTGTCTCTAGACCCAACTACCACAGCCATCCACATGCCCTGAAAGATTTACATTTCAAGGAAAAACATCTCGATGTTTGCACATTGCATTTTAGGGCCTTTCTTGTCACGTTTGATAGGCCCACACAAGAGGGGAGGAAGGAACAGCATTATAAAACGGTGTTAAGATTCCAGAGCACGCATGACATTCCTTGGTTAATGAAGAGTATGCACACTGTGAGTAATTCTCTCTCTCTCAATTCAGCACATGTGCAGTCTGTAAACACACACGCGCCCATACAACTAAACTCATTGAAGTGACCTGCCAGATTGATCAATGAGGACGCCGGAGATAACACAAGGATGTTTGTGTCTGGGAGGCCGACATTGCATATGCAATCTAGTTTCTGAACAAATCAAACATATTATTTATTTATTTTCTTTACTTTTGACAATTACCTTGCACATTGTCATTTATCCACCTCATCTGATATTATCTAGCCAACATTTTTGCTTTTCCAACCGTGGTTCTAGTAAAATTCTCACACGAAAAGGGTGCAACAGATATTGAAATGACATCCACAGTAGCAATTCGAAACTTTGTATCATGGTAAATAAGGACTGCAGACATTTTGGGAAGAAAGATCATTAGATAGGGTGTGTTGAGGAAGAAGTAGTAGGGGAATGTTGCCTTAGTAGATGAGGAGAATGAAGAAAGTGGGAAAATAAATTGTGTTGAAATTATGTAGGAGGAGACTGGCATGAAGTGCAGGTTGAATGCTGAGTTCTGGATTAAAGGTAAGAAATTAGAATTTATGGCCGACTACGGAGCACCCTACATAATTGTTTCCCAAACTGTGGGTCACATAGCCATTTTTGGTGGGTTGCAAAAGTTCAAGCAACAAATAAAGATGTATTTAAATTAAAGTCACATTTGCTGCACTTCAAAGACAGAGGTATAATGTTAGGCTGTGTTTTCTGCCAAATTGCTACTTATGTTTTTTAACATGAAAATTGATGTTTACAAACGTCTCTCACTGTGCAGTCAGAGAATGAAAAGTAAAGTGAATTATGTGGCAATTATGTGGCAATCTTATTGGGGTACTGGGAGTGTGAAAGGAAAGGATGTAAGATATCATCTTTTTGTAACACACAACAAAATGTAAATACCAGTAAATTACCTGTACACAAACACAACCACTAGGAAAGCAACAATGAAGCACACTTTTTTTAATAACTCTGAAGTGTAATGGAAACAAAGATTTTAATAGGATCAAAACACATCAAGTCACTTTACTTGGTGATGTACAAATGGTATTCACTTAACCTCAGTTTCCACACATTATTGTTTGTGTGCAACATAGTTTTAAGAGTAAAACTGTATGTCTGTGCAACTTTAGTGGCCATTTCAATGGATTTATACTGTCTGTAAATGGCAATGCTTTAGTTACAATAAAAAAATACCTGTCCCTTGTCCATTAAAGGAAGGTGGGTTGCAAAGGTTTGTTGTTCTAAAAATTGAGTTGTGATTCTTAAACATTTGGGACGCACTGCTCTACACAAATATACCAGAAGATCTACTGAAGAAATTGTGGGGAAAAATCAAATTACAACCAAAAGATATCAACTCAAAAGGATATAAGGGAACTACCACAGAAATCGTGGGGTACAACTTAGCAGGCATAAGGTTCATAGGTGGGCAAAGACAAAGGACGTTTTAGATAGCAAAGTCAGGTCTGAAATTCTGGGTTGGATACATCAGTTTGATTTGCATATAACTGTCAACCCTAGTGATGAAATCCAACTGATACTGATAGAAGATACCAGTGTGGATGAGACAATGAAAGCTGTCAGCCAGGTGTTTGGCGAAAGGTTAGTGTTTTTAAAGGGCTACATATGACAAATTAAGTTGAAGCAAGAAGCCATGTCAGTGAGGGATATGGTCAGGAGAATACCGGCGACTATGAAGTGAAAAACAAGTAAACTGAATTGGTATTGGAGATGTGATTGAACCAGTAGGGACAGCTGAATGGGTGTCTCAAGTGGTCATCACAAAGAAATCTGATGGAAATTTATGTTTTTGAGTAGACCTCTGGAACTGCAAACATTGCATATTAATGGACAGCTTTGCACTACCCAACATCAGTGAGATGGTGCCAATGTTGAGTATTGGAAAATGCTTCTTAATGTTAAAGTTAGACTTCAGGTGCGCATATCACCAGATCAAGCTACATCTGGACTCTAAAGTTTTTAACAGCATTTGTAACACCTGAGAGTGTATTCCAATTTACATGTCTCCCTTCTGTTCTGGCTAATTCGGCACGTGTGTTTAAGAGAATGATGAGCAAATTATTTAGAAATCAAAGCAATGTTCTTTATTGTCAGGATGATATCTTGGCAAGACGATAGTAGAGTATAACATGGTGCTGAAAAGGGTTTTAGAACAGTTGGGTAAGTCATGTTTAACACTGAAGAAAGAAACATGCACATTCTTAGTAACAGAAGTTGCTTACTAGAGGTATGTAACTTCTGCTGAGGGTAGAAGGCCAAATTCACATCTTCTGAAAGCAATAAGGGTATCACCAACCCCTGATAAAGAACAAAATAGAACTTTCATGGAGTTGGTGGAATATTATGCAAAGTTTTTCAGAAAAATATGAACGTCTGAGAGAACTGATGAGGAGGGAAAAACACTTTGAGTGGACAGAAAGACAAGAGGTTGCATTTGTAAGTGTGAAGAATGAAATTGGTGATGCAGATGTGAAAAGCAAAACATTAATAACAGTCGATGCTAAGGGATATGGCATTGGAGCTGCATTTTTGCAATCACACAAAAATGGAGACAAGGTGGTTACCTTGCCTTCTAGACTTTATCTACCAACAAAAGAAACTACTCTATTATCGAAAGGGAAGCATTTGCTGCAGCATGCCGGCAAGGGCCTTAGAATATTTTCACACCTATGTATGGGATTTAACATTACATTTGAGGACATTGAAGATAGCAAAGAGGATGATTAAAGAGAGAGTTGTGTTGTGGTCACAATAAGTCAGTTCTGCAAAGTCTTGGAGGAGTTATCCATTGAAGAGTAAGTGTGATTGTGGGAGAATATGTTTTCCCCCATAAAGCTTCTGTCACAAGATAGTAGAGCTAATACTTGAGAGGCACCAGGGTGAGGATGTGACTTTAAGGAGAGTGTATCAAAAACATGAGGCCAGGTCTTTACGGTGAGATTGTGAACTTTGTGCAATACTCATAGAGAGGGTGAGAAGAGATTTAAAAAAAGGGAGGAATGGGAAATCACATATACAAAAACCTAGGGGCACCTTGGATGAGAGTTGCTTTTGAATTTATCGAACCAATGCACAGTCTAGCTGAAGGAAAGTGTTGTGCGTTGATCATGTTTGAAGTACATAGCCGTTGGAATGGCTTAGAAAAATAACCAATGCCAGGCGGTTGGTCACTGAGAATGCCACCAGTTGTGTTCTAAAGAGATGAAGACATTTTTGTGGGAATTTAAGATATAGCATGTGAGAACTTCTGTGTATAATCTGCAGTTGAATGGCATTGTTGAAAGAGTGAAACATTCTATCAAAGGGGTGATAGAGGTGGCTTACAAGTTCAATTTGAATTTGGTCAAAATAATGAAAGAATTGATTTGGTGTTACTGCATGTGTGTTAAAGGTACCATGTGGCTCACCGCATTTGTGAAGATGTGTTTATCTCTGAGGCAATGTGTAAAGTATTTATACACACACACACACACACACACACACACACACACACACACACACACACACACACACACACACACACACACACACACACACACACACACACACACACACACACACACACACTAACACTGTGAAAACACCTCAAAAGAACTCCACACGAGATTAGAAGAATAGCCAATATTCATCTGAGTAAAACAAGACCAAAACCATAAAAAGTCAACATCCACAAGTAAAAATATGAATTTTCAAAGATTATATCTTACTATAGCATTTAGAAACACAATAGCTCCAACTGGGACTATCACGACGTCTTGGCGGAGTCGTTTCCAAAAGTCCAGTGCCACTAGTGAGGGAGAGTCGGTCAGTCGTGGAGTCGCACGGACCCCAGGTACAGTACCTTGGAAGAGGATGAGGAAGCAAAGATGTTGCACGGAGTTGGGGAGGTGAGGCATCACTGAAGCCTTTATGGCCTTGGTTCTTTACTGCTGCCAGGGAGGTGAGGTGTTGGTTCCTTACTGCTAGGCAGGGAAGGTGAGGAGTCGGTTCCTTACGGTTGCAGGGGAGGTGATATAGCATTGGCAGTGAAGTGACGGTTCCTTACAACAAGGCAGAGTCGATGAATCCAGCTGGTCAAGACGCGAGGCGTCAACTTTGTGGTGTCGCGATCACACCACGGGGCCACGGTGCTGCGAAGACCCAGGGCTGGGAGCCTCGGATGTCAGTGACATGGTGCTCTGGACTCATGCTGTGGCAGGACTCCGGAGGGGCTGCGCGGCGTCAGTTGGACAGTAGCGCCAGATACAAAGTGGCTCTTGAGACGATGTGCTTGGTTTCTTCATGGTTGCACCAGAACTCATTCCAAAGGGCCCAGGAACTGGATTTGGCACCACTTGGCAAGTCAGGACCCTCAGCAAGAGAGCCCAGGTGCTGGCAGATGAAGTCTTTGATTTTCTTGGGACAGGAGGCAAGCTCAGTCCAAGCCCTAGGAGAACCTTGGAAAGCAGGATGTAGAAAGCAAAGTCCAATCCTTTTACTCCAACGACAGAAGCAGCAAGCAGCAGGCCAGCACAGCAAAGCAACAGGCAGAGTGGCAGTCCCTCCTACAGCATCAAGCTTTTCTTCCTGGCAGAATGTCTTCAATCAAGAAGGATTATACATATGTGTTGTAAGAGGTCCAGTACTTATACCCATTTCTCTCTTTGAAGTAGGCAAACTTCAAAGATACGTCTTTGTAATGCAGAAGACCCTGCCTTTCCCTGACCTGGACACAGACACACTCCAGGGGGTTGGATACTGCTCTATGTAAGGACAGACACATCCCTTTTCAGGTGCAAGTGTCAGCCCCTCCCACCATTCTAGCTCAGGAAGACCCATCAGGATATGTAGGGCACACCTCAGCTCCCTTTCTGTGACTGTCTACAGTGAATACAGCCCAACAGTCATCCTGACCCAGAAGTGTATTCCACAGATAGGCAGAGGCACAGAATGGTTAAGCAAGAAAATGCCCCCTTTCTAAAAGTGGCATTTTCAAACATACAGTTCAAAAGCCAACTTCACCAAAAGATGTATTTTTAAATTGTACATTCAGAGACCCGAAGCTCCATATCTCTATCTTCTTCCAATGGGAAGTTACACTCAAAAGGTATTTCAAGGCAATCCCAATGAGAGAGACAGGTCTTGCAATGGTGAAAAACTAATTAGCAGTATTTTACTATCAGGACATGTAAAATATACCAGTACATGTCCAACCTTTTAAATTCATTGCACTCTGCTCATGGGGCTGCCTTGGACTTACTTTAGGGGTGACTTACGTGTAGTAAAAGGGAAGGTTTGGGCCTGGCAAGAGGGTGCATTTGCCAGGTTGAATTGGCAGTTTGAAACTGCACACGCAGACACTGCAATGGCAGGCCTGACACATGTTTGCAGGGCTACTCATGTGGGTGGTACAATCAGTGCTGCATGTCTACTAGTAGCATTTGATTTAGAAGCCCTGGGCACACCTGGTGCACTATACTAGGGACTTACTAGTAAATCAAATATGCTAGTCATGGAGAAAAGAATCACCAGTATAAATTAGAAAGAGAGAACTTGCACTTTAGCAGTTCGTCAGCAGTGGTAAAGTGCCTAGAGTCCTAGGATTAGCAAAAAGGAAATGCAGTACACAGTCAAAAACAGGAGGTCAGAGGCAAAATGTTTGGGGATAACCCTGCAAAAAGGGCAATGTAGTTCTCATGACCCCCTCTTGCACCCTCTATACAATGTGTCTGTCACAGAGGGCTCATGTTATATTTCCCCTGTGGCACTTCATGGCCTCCTGTGACACCAGGATAAACACCCCTCAGGCCCCAATGTCCAAATACACCTAGCCCCTGGGTAAGCCCCTTCCCAGACTATTAGAAAATTCTGGTACTGTTGTTTAATTTGCTTTTTCAATTTGCACACTTGCAAGGAATAGGCAGGTGTTTACTGTTTATTGGTTCCAACTACCATGACCTATTGACTCCACCTGCTAATGTTAATTGAGTCCATCTTCTTCTGTTTATTGGTTCTAACTGCCATGACATATTGACTACACCTGCGTCTGTCAATTGATTCCACCTGCTTCTGTTTATTGGTTCCAATTCCCATGACCTATTGACTCCATCTGCTAATGTTAATTGATTGCCCCTACTTCCATTAAAGGACAAAACCTTTAGTCTGACAGGTTTTCTCTCCCTGGGCCCAATGCAACCTTCCTGTCTCCCATATAAGGCACGTGTCTTTCAGGAGACAGCCACGCCCATACAGAATTTAAAACACACCAAAACCCAAGTCGATGCTTGGCCTCGTTCCTGTCTTGAGCAAGCATCAAACCTGCACTCACCTCCTGAGTTGACAGGATTCCTCCACTGCTGTAGTCTTCCTTAGCCCATGCCTCCCTGGAGCTCTTGTGATACTGACACCATTAAAGCGTCTGTTGTCTTCGCTTCCAGTGTGGCAATTCTTCTTCCTCTTCGGCTCCCTGCGCTACAGCTACAAAGACTTTCTCTGGATCCAAGTTTAAGTAGGAAAAAAAAGCTAAGAACCTGATCACAGGACCCACATTACTTGGCACACACATCACATAAAATTCCATGACATTTTACAATACTAGTCACCCTTATACTTCTGCCTTACCAGTGGAAGTTCTTACTTATACTCCTAGACTCTGGGGCTACTGGAAACATATTAGACCTAGCCTTGGTCAGTTCTTTACAAATTCCACGCATTAGGAAAAGAAAACCTGAACAGGTTAGAACTGTGGATGGCTCCAAGTTCTCTTCAGTCTCCTGGCTTCAACTTCACAATCCCATCATCGAAAGGGCCCTCCACCTGGTCACCCTGGGTTCTCACTACTGTCAACCCCATTGCTATAAAGAGAAGCAGGAAGTTCTATCTCCCCTGACATGTGTGGCCTTAATACAAGAATCTAAAATGCACCTTCCTGTAGAACCTCAGGATGTTCAACATGTCTTTGATGAGCAACAGGCTATGCAATTACCTCCCCCATAGGGAAAGTGATTGCCACACTGGCTTAA